>NC_084514.1:5034166-5390833 GCF_024500385.1 Phyllopteryx taeniolatus | reverse complement strand
CAAGATTTCTACTAAATTCTCTTGAGATTTCAGATCTGAGGAATTTAGACTGTTCTGCCATGACATGGGTTCCTTGAAAACGCTATTTTACAGTCAATAGATGCTAAGTGCTTGATTTGCCATTCTTCTGAGATTTTAGTAGGATTTCAAACAAAAAGTAAGCAGTAACAGTAAAAGACAATTGTGTGGTTTTGGGAGGGTGTTCATATTACATCAAGTTTATTTATGTAGCACTTTTCATACATTAAAAAGCATTAAGTGCTTGACAGAGATTAAAACAGACAATTAAGATAGCAAGAAATATACAAGAAGTTAGTTTTCTACGCAGACTAGTTCAACGTTCAGTTCGCATTCCAAAATGACCAAGTTCAGTTCATAGTTCATAATTCAAAATGTTCAACTAAATTCACCAATCCAAAAATGAACTACTTCATAGTTCTTTTTTTGTTTCATTTTTTCAATACAGTATGTTGCTGACGGGCTATTCCCCTTAAAATACTGGCATTTCTTTTTCCCATTGTTGCCACCCATTCAGTCCACACTAGTAGCCAGCTGCAGCTTTCACCCTATAATCTCAAACACTTGAGGAAAAACATGTTGCTTGAATAGTCTTTTTTTTTTTTAATTGAGGAATTAAAACAATTATGTATTTTTGTCCTTAATGTGCAAACAAAAACATGCAAAACAGCATGACAGGAACGATGGTGAAAGGACATGGATGACTTTAGTTTCCTCGCAGCTCTGGCTGACTGTATAAACAACATATTTATTTTATCTGTTCTTATACTGTATTACAAAACAAAACAAATTCCATATCATGACAGTGTGATCGTACAGAGTTTTAACAAAAGCATCCTGAAACAAATAATACATTTCCTAGTTATCAATTTTTACAATTACAGTATGTACTGTATGACAAAAGAACCACAGAAGAATACAATCACTCCCTTTTACTTCGGGTTCTCACACAGCTGTGACGAATGAATGTTATCACACAAGCCTCCAATCTGGTCTTAAGTCTCAATTTGGTCTGAACTTCTCAAACTCTTTGTCTTTACTTGATCTGTATTTATGTGGTTGTGACTAACATTTGCAAAAATAAAAGAAAGTTTTTGCTGCCATAATGGTGTCAGTTTGCTGTTGTTAGTTTGCACAGAGACAGAACCTCATGTAGCCAAAAATGTTTGTACTATTTGATACTCAATTATGACAAGAACAGTTTTCTATTTTCCAATGGCCTATCTCAGGTAGGTCAAAAGGAAGGAAGCTCTGTTACACAGCTATGTCCAAACAATCAACCAACTCCGTAGTTTTGCTTACTCATTACCTCTGCAGGGCAACAGACAAGGCTGGCTGGTGGGAAGCTGATCTCTTTCAGTAGAATAAATCTGCGCCACCCCATTAATCTCTCATGACTAAACAGCATGAAATGCACAAGTCTGGCAGTGAGCTTTATTATGTGCAGAAATTAGCCGCGTTGTGAGGGACAAGGTCGGATGCGAACAAATGAGAAAAGAGCTCTCTGTGGCTCATTTTATGCAGCGATCACAAGGCCAGACAAAACAGAGGGAGCACTTTTGCAGTTGTTACTGTGTCAGAGGCTTTTGGATCAACAATATCGCGCACACAAGCACAAGGGCAGCAGCGCCGTTGGCTGTGAAAAGTGACGACAATGCAACGCAGCGACACCATCGCGCCCGGTGTCACTACAAAGGCACAAGGATGAAACAGCTGACAGCTACCTGCTATTGAAGACCTTGAAAGAAGGATTGCTTGAAAGAAAAACACCAGCACTTCAAGGCTTGTAGAACACCCCCTCTGTTTCCCCATCTCCTCTGTACAGTTTAACACCATCCTTCTGAATAGCGAAGACATGGTGCGATAGGAAGAACTGTATGTAGTGTTTTAAAAAGACTAGTCTAGTGTGCAATGTAGCACAGGAATGAGCAAGAGAGACTGAAAATGCCCTCAGTATGTTCTATCTTTTCTGTGTGGCCCACTTATCAGATAGGCAGCAGGGCAGTCGTGTGCTTACAGAGCCCCATTGGCTGACTCACATCGCCAAACCACAGTCGAGATGATGGCATGCAGTGAATCAGCTCGCGTGAAAGAGGAAGGAGGGAATACTATATTAGTTCCTACTACTTGGACAGCAAATGGAGAAGCACGTGGACTGACTCAATGAGGAGGAGAAACTTAAGGTAGAGATAACACTCGAAAAGGTGTTCGCCACTCACTTCAAGTCAAATCCAAACAACTCAAACAACTGGATTTTTTTGGTTGTTTGTACACACACAGGAATTAAAAATGAACTGTAAAACCCAGTTGAGTTGAGTTGCCAACCAAATCAATAGCACCTACCGAATTATGTAACACCAGTCTCTCAGATGAGTGATTTGAGTGTGGGGTCGTACTGCATGTTTTAAACGAATTCGCTGCACAGTAAGAGCACATGAAGATTAGCGTTTGAGTAGCCAATGACGTGTGGTCACTCCACCATGTTGATGTTCTGACACCTTTGGTTGCTGAAGTTGTCTTGTTTTACAATGCTTGCAAAATTGGTTTTTAAACCTTATGCGGTGTTGTACACAGAGCCATGAACAGTAGGGTGCATGTACAGTGGGTACGGAAAGTATTCAGACCCCCTTAAATTGTTCACTCTTTGTTATATTCCAGCCATTTGCTAAAATCATTTAAGTTCATTTTTTCCCTCATTAATGTACACACAGCACCCCGTATTGACAGAAAAAAAATCGGAATTGTTAAAATGTTTGCAGATTTATTAAAAAAGAAAAACTGAAATATCACACAGCCATAAGTATTGAGACCCTTTGCTGTGACACTCATATATTTAACTTGGGTGCTGTCCATTGATTATACTGATTGGACTTGATTTAGGAAAGCCACACCCCTGCCTATATAAGACCTTACAGCTCACAGTGCATGTCTGAGCAAATGAGAATCAGAGACAGAATTGTGGCAAGGCACAGATCTGGCCACGGTTACAACATTTCTTTTTGCTGCACTTAAGGTTCCTAAGATCACCGTGGCCTTCATAATCCTTAAATGGAAAACGTTTGGGAGGACCAGAGCCGGTCGTTTGACCAAACTGAGCAATTGGGGGAGAAGAGCCTTCGTGAGAGAGGTAAAGAAGAACCCAAAGATCACTGTGGCTGATCTCCAGAAGTGCAGTCGGGAGATGGGAGAAAGTTCTAGAAAGTCAACCATCACTGCAGCACTCCACCAGTCGGGGGTTTATGGCAGAGTGGCCCGATGGAAGCCTCTCTTCAGTGCAAGACGCATGAAAGCCCACATGGAGTGTGCTAAAAAACACCTAAAGGACTCTAAGATAGTGAGAAATAAATAAACATGTTGAATCATTCCCAAACAGACTCATGGTTGTATTAGCTCAAAAGGGTGCTTCTACTGAATACTGAGCAACAGGTCTGAATACTTATGGCTGTGTGATATTTCAGTTTTTCTTTTTTAATAAATCTGCAACAATTTCAACAATTCTTTTTTTTTTCTGGCAATATGGGGTGCTGTGTGTACATTAATGAGGGGGGGGGGGGGGGGAAATGAACTTAAATGATTTTATTAAATGGCTGCAATATAACAAAGAGTGAAAAATGTAAGGGGGTCTGAATACTTTCCATACCCACTGTATGCATGTGTGGTCAAGAAAGAAAGAAAGTAGCACAATCTCAAGTCGTGACTGTTAGAGAGAGCAGTGATGCAGTGCATTGTCTTTCCAGTCCTAAGCAGTAACAACACCGCGGGGTATTAAAACACTACGCTGGGCCATGAAATTAATGAGACACACCAGAAAAACTAAATCTCTGACCTGCTGCACTTGACACTTCTACTGCGGCAAAGGGGAGGAAAATAATAATAATAATTTACACGCTCTAACGAATTTCATTCTCTAAATAAGTAGCATCTCGTCAATAAACATCATCATAACTGCGTTTAAGTTATGGCCACACTGCCTGTTAGAATATTAATGTTCCTGCAGTATGTGACAGCAATATTTGCCTGAGAAGGAGGCTCGGTGTTGATTTGGATAAGGAGGCTGTAGACATTTTTGGGAAAATATACACCAAGTCCACTTATACAGCCAAGTCTGATTTATTAGGTCTGAATTAATATATACATTTCATACTTGCAAAGCCTCATTAACAGTAATTACCAGTTCCTAAAACTCAAGAATATTATCCAGTGGTTGGGTGGGTATTGCAAAATGAACTCCAGGCCAGTGTCCAGTCACGTATACAATATGACTTTCTATTCCTAGGACTCGGCCTTGGTGCCTTGAAGGCTTCTCTGTTGGAAATTATGCTGAAGGTTCGCCTTCAGAGAGAGCGGAGGAGTACATCTGAAATGTGACCTTTTACTTAAATCAAACTTGGCCAGACCTACACTGAAGGTTACATCCCAGCTCTGCTCGTATACACAGACGCATTGTATCTTGTATTACACAATATGTAATATGCTTTCTTTAAAAATGTGTCTATCTAGGAGCAGAGGCTAATCTGTTTGCAACCAATTCACAACGGTACCGTATTTTCACGACCATAGGGCTCACCGTATTAAAAGGCGCAGCCTCAAGTTACGGGGTCTATTTCTGTGTTTAACACATACATAAGGCGCACCGTATTATTGGGCGCAGGCATGGTAAAACATACGCTACCTTATAACATACGGCAGCATGCATGCACGCTAAAACAATGTTTTTAAAAAGGCAGCGGGAGCAAAACTGAGTTCGGTTGTACTTTATTGAAGTATTTAACAATGTACTGTAATTTTTTGATCAATCCTCATCCACAAATCCATCAAAGTCCTCATCTTCTGTATCCGAAATGAACAGCTGGGCAAGTTCTCAATCAAACACGCCAGGTTTGAGTCAGTCTCGTTGCCGTGCGAAAGCTCGAACAGGCATCCTTAAACCATTCACAAATCGTGGCGTAACTCGCCCGGCGCTGCCTCCTAGTCTTAGGAAAGCTGTGTTCGCCATCTGTCATCTATGGCTCCCACGCCGCTCACTTCACTTTGAGCACCCTGTTTACACGGATGTCCAGCGGTTCGTCAAGCCGCATGATAGCAAGCCCCGAGTTATTGCACTCAGTCGAATGGTGACTTGAGACGCTTCTCCCGGCTGTTCTTTGCTCATTACTCCATTGCTCGAGTTGGTCTTCCAACTCGGGCCATCTCGTCTTGTTTCCGCCTTTTGGTTTTCTTTTTTTCCCCGAGGAAACTCAACTCCGCTTCTTGACTTGGCGAAGCTCGTCTTCCTGCTTCTTCCACTTGCGAACCATGGATTCGTTGATCTTGAATTCTCTCGCGGCTGCTCGATTTCCATGTTCCTCCGCGTAACTGATAGCTTGCAGTTTAAACTGTGCTTCGTAAGCGTGTCTCTTCGTAGGTGACATTTTCGGGGGTTCTTCGCCAAACCGATGTTGTTTTATACAATGCGCACCCCGTAAATGCTCCCAGTCAGTCAAGTGGTTAAAAAAAAAAAAAAAAAAACGGCGCGGGGGCATGGGTTTAGCGTCCTACTTCACGCACCCTCCCCTGTCCTCAGCCACGTCCGCTTTTCTTCTCTGTAAGCAGCGACACGCTTACACAGCAAATGCTTAAAAAAAATAAAATAAATAAAAATAAAAGTCAAGCGGAGCGCTCATCACAAAACATTTATAGATGTTGGAACTCGGTGCACACATAAGGCGCGCCGCATTATAAGGCACCCCGTCCGTTTTGGAGAAAATTTAAGACTTTTAAGTGCGCCTTACGATCGTGAAAATACGGTATTCATACAACCACGGTCTTGCTCACGCTGCATTCAAATTGGATTTATTAGTCAAGCTCTACTGTCCACGCTGTCATTTTCAAATGATCAGGTGAGATTTGGTTGGTTACAACTAACCTACCTGTATGGGTAGCTATGGTAACAACATAGGTGTCAGTATACAAGGTGACAACAGCTATTACAAACACAAAAGTAGAAATGGTGGGGAAAACACCAATACAACACCCAGCCATGCTTTTTTTTCAGGTTGCAATATCAAGCGAAAACTGTTTTTTGTGTTTTCGATGTCAATATGGTCAAAAGTTGTTTTTCCTAATCAGCTGTGTTTACGCGACGACAATTGTGTGTCTGCTGGTCTGTCTCTGCCTCATGATGTTGTAGGCGTGCAGCTTTGCAAGTGACGTAAATACTGCTTTGATATCCATATTTCAGACACCTGAGCGGCCAGACTTAAGATGCTTCTGCAGATGTTTGAACACAAATGATGTTTGCAGAAGTGATGGGCGTTTGAGTGTATTTCCTTTATATACTACTGAGAAAATGAATGATCAATGAATCCATTAATCTCTCTCTAAATGTTCTTCTTCTATGCCAGTGACCTATTGAGCACAATTATGCTCCCTGAGAGAGTTGTACCTTAACAGAGGTTTGCCTGGATTTAGCTCAACATCCATAGTTCACATCAACTTTAATTACATTCTCAAGTGGTTTGGATGTGACTTCAGGTCATTTCTGCTGTTTAGACTACATTCAATCAAGCGGGAAATGACCCAAATCAGATTCAGGCTTAACAGTGTGAAGGCCTTGATGTCTTCCAGAACAATAAAACCAAAGACTGTCTGTCTACTTTTGGATGCTCACAATGCTCAGATTACTAATTCATCCCATTGGTTATAACAACAAGGCAGACAGGCTGATTTGGTTTGGAAATTGTAAGGATAAAACTACAAGAAAATCCAATGCAATGCAAGCAACCAAAACATACAAATCTGCTTTTGCTCATTTGAATGTGACATCAAATACGTCTTGATCCAAAACTAGTGGCACAGCTCCCAATAGGGGGTGTTCCAGGAAATACGGTACACCTTATGAAAAAGGGCTTTGTTGTTAGGACCACCTGCAGAGATCATGCTCTAAATGATGATCCACCCTTCAGATTATCCCGACAGATGAAGAAAAAAAAAAAAAATCTACAATTTTAGCTCCCTGGATGCTTTGAAAAACAGAAAGTGTCTCCAATGGATAAGACGCCAAACTGTGCTTGTTGTTGTACCTCTTGCTTTTAGCACAAGAGAGGAGACACACATCGAGATGCACTAACTAACAAATACAAACAAGCTTAAGCAAAAATGTGCTCGGTGCACTTTGTGCCAAGAACTGGCAGCTTTTTGATCCGATTAATCCAGGGAGAGGCATGCATGTCAAGGTCACTGCAGGTTTGCGCTGGTGTCATCAATCCCTGCTCCTCCAATTCATCTATCTCGCCATCCATCTATTCAATCAAGCCACCCCCGTGTGCAACTCTTTGCAATACATTGCAGATTGCCAATGTTCTGACAGTAAAAGAAGTGTCTAGACTATTTGTATGAGCCTTTGTTAGCCTCCTCTTCTATCCCACACCTCTAATGACACGAATAAATCAAGACTGTGTGAATGAGCACAAGTCGATCCGATGTATAGCAGGTAGCACATTTTTATCTTTGACATGATACACAATTGACAGAAACCTATTTGACTGCATTTCCTTACTTGCCTACAGGAAGAATACCAATCAATGAATCAAATAAATTATCTCTGACTATTCTGAACTCATATTTCCATGCCAGTTGTCTAATTGAGCAGAATAATGCAGAGTTGTGCTCAGGGGTGTCGAAATGGGGGACAAATATGCGTTGAGAAATACTTTTGGAGGGCGGCCTCCATGAGGGTGCTGTATGGGGGCCCAGAATCTAATCTGGTGCTACACCCCAGGTTGTGCTATGGCAAAGTGCTTTGAGGGTGTAACTCAACCTCCCATAACTAACAGTGTGTTGTTGTCACCGAATCAACCGCACCTCAGCTGCTAACATTAGCTAAAACACTTACCCGCGACTTGATATTGTTATTTATTAACATAAGCTAATGTCGACATTTACAAATAAACTTGCATAATAACGTGACATACCCGTGACTAGTCCATATTATTTGAAAACTACAATCTCACCACGTGAGCAGAGAGGTATGGAGGTGACTGCACACTGCACGCGTACCCGTCTCCAATTGTTTCAAGACATCTCGCAGTTCTGAGGTTGTGAGTTCGAATCTAGGCTCTGGCCTTCCTGTGCGAAGTTTCCATGTTCTCCCTGTGCCTGAGTGGGCTTTCTCCGGGCACTCCGGTTTCCTTCCACATTCCCAAAACGGGCATATTACGTTAATTGAAGATTCTAAATTGTCCTTAGGTGTGTGCATGTGAGTGTGAATGGTTATTTGTCAATTTGTACCCTACAATTGGATGGCATCCAGTTCTGGGTGTACCCCGCCTCTCGCCCAAAGTCAGCTGGGATAGGCTCCAGCACACCCACAACGCTAGTGAGGAAAAGCGGCATGGAAAATGGATGGACGGCTGGATGGATGGATGGTTCAAGACGCAATCAAATTAATAGCCAATTCCCACCAATCAATAATCAACCATAATTTGTCTGGCTTCCGTGCTGCTGTTTTGTTTAAATGGCAGGGACATGGAATAGGAAGACAAAATCCCCCCGAGAATTTGCCATCTTTGGAGATAATATCTGAGCCATAACAGAGGTGGGATGCTGCAAATTTCACCTGGCCTCACCAGTATTCGCCCGGCAACTACTTCATGCGCTGGCATTGACGTCATTTAAAAATCTGATCGCAGGACGTTATCTTGTGTATGAAAGCGAAGTTTAATGAAGTTTGGTTTGAAAAGCAACATCCATGAATCATGAAAGTAAAAAAGTTAAGAAGAGTGTTGCATCACTCTTCCTCTTCTGAATCATATTCACTTTCCAATACTCATACCCAAATTTAACCTAATTTGCTCATGATAAATTGGACTCAGCTCTCCTTGGGATGGATTTTTCTTTTAATCTTCTATCTTGGAGGAATTGTCAATGTGACACTGACCCCTCATACTCCTCAATAAATCTCTCACTGGCAGAGCATCTACTAAAATGTAAATGGGGAATGGCTAAGCCAACCTAAAAAAAAAAAAAAAGTGATTTTATATTCTCGCATATAAAAAATAAGTCTGACACATTTTCTTGCATTAGCACCCACGTCAGCATCTGTGTCACAACCTCGCAGAGGCAGTCAGACAGACAGGCCAGGCAACGTCAGTTAGGTTTGACAAGACCAAAAGAAATGCGTGTCAAGAGTGGCAGATGGAGCGGTGAGCATCTGCCACAATGCTGAAGCACTTGGCTGGAATCAAAAGGGAGAGATGAGGGCCTTCAGACGGACATACAAAGCCATGTCTAAGACCAGGCATTCGCCGCGGTTCGGGTCCAAGAGGTTACTTCATCTCTCCCTTTGTTCTCCTTCACCTGAAAGGAAGAGAATTGAGGCAAATAGTCAATTTGTGAGGGAGACAAAAGTAGCAGAGGAAAGAACGTGAATAAATGTGCGGAGAGAGAATGAGTCAGGAGCAGGTTGCCTGTCTCCTCCTGCCATGGTGAGCTGTGTTGATCAAACACTTGTAAGGAGAATTTGCGTCAATGTTTCCGGACAGCGGAGGTAATGAGTAGAGGTAGTTGAAACTAAAAAGATGCCAGGCCGTGATGTAGAACGTTTCCGACAGGATTCTGTGTACTCGTGTCTCGCAGCCTTTTCCCTTTCCTACCGTCTTGAGGCGAGGCTCCTTTCAGCATACTTTATATAGTGCAGGATCCTATCGCTGATTCTGAATTTGCAGAAATCGCTTCGGGAATGTGGAGTGTGCTGTAATTGCAGTCTTCACAAAACAACAGTTCCCGGAGTCACTGATGGTGTGGAAGTTGACTTGTGTGCAGGCAGCATGGTTTCATTTCGCATTGAGTATGAATGGTTATATCCCTCTCTATGTGCCCTGTTATTGACTGGTGACCAGTTCAGGGTTGCCCAAAGTCAGTTGGTACAGACTCCAGCTCCCCATGACCCTCAACAGGAGAAGCGGTATAGAAAAACGGATGCATAGATCACATTCATAAATGTTTTGTCATGAAGTGGACGAATGAGCATGTCATCTGACACCAACAATCATCACTGACGTTAAGGAAATTATAGTATAAGGAATGTCCTGCAGAATTTATTTTCAAAATGTGATTTACAAAATTTCTGTAATTAAATACTGCATTTGTCTCTGCGCCGATTCACAAAATTCCAAAGTTCAGCCTCATATGATTGCATTCACAGTCCTTTGAACAGCTCTGCATAGTTAGGACGAAAAAGGCCACCATTTGGCACGTTGTGACTCAATGTCAAAGTGTGTTTGTCAGATATATTGATTTTTCTGCTATTGGTTGTCTGGCATTCAACACTCAAAAGGATCCCATCTTCTCTAGTGACGACAAGTAAGTAATACTGATTGAGGTCAATGAGCTTCAGATGGTCTGTTGTAATGCATCCAACCATACAGCCATTTTCTATAGCACTCATCTTGTTAAGGATCACGGTACTGGGTGGAACATATCCTTGCTGACGAAGGGTGAAGGGCAAACTACACCTTGGACTGGTCACTGGTCAACAGCAAGGTGATTGTAAATGGGGCACGGAGTGTAAACTGATCCTAACAAAGCAGCAAAAATGTCAGCAATGCATACCGCCATACTAATAATGGACCTGTGACCGATTATAAAGAATGTTGTTAGAGAAAAGTTTGTAGCGGTTTTAGCATTTCTGATTGATCCATTGGGTGCCCTGCCAATGTATTAACAAAAAAAACAAAACGAAAAAATCTGCCTGAAGGTATTATCAAGTGCTGCCAAGTGGTGAGATGTGCCGCTGAAGTGCTCTGGCATCTGCATATAGAGAGGGAGAGGAGTATGTGCTACATATTAATAGTATGGAACAAAGTGAAATTACGTTTGATGAAAACTGACTTAATTAATCACAATACAAACACTGTCAAGTGGGTCCAGCATATTAACGTTGACTAAATTGTTTACTACATCGAGTGGAACAAATCTGAACGTTAAGACAAAATACGAGCAAATTGTCTTGACAAAGACGAAATACAGTGCAGAAGGTATGCCTATTATGGTCTTTCATGAACAAGGTTGTCAGTCGTGTGTTGTTATAATTAAGTGTACATATCGGGCATAGGCTACACGATAATAGGATTCTCTTAAAGTGCTTTATCCCCATTGTGACACATTTGACACCATGCAAACTCAACAGTAGTTCTGCTGTGTTTCTTAGCCTGGAGAGACACTAAAAGGTTCAAGTGGCACCATTCAGATTTTTTGCACTGAATCAGATATCCTCAGCTTCAAATCTGGCCTCTTCCAAATTTGTATGAAAAAAATATAATTGAATAAGCGTATACAAACAGATCAGATTTGTACTCAATGCAAGCCTGATGTCATCAAAATACGCCGATCAATATCAATCTACCCAAACATTACAGCTGTGCTAATTAAAATATAAAACACCTTGGTAAATCAAAATAACAGTAAAAGCTTAGACCATTATACTGTATGTGGTCTAAATATGGTATATTAGAGCTTCATGGAACATCCATCCATCCATCCATTTTCTTGGGTGCTTGTCCTCATCAGCATGTACAAAGGGTCCTGGGTTTACAACGGAGTTCCATTCCTACAGCAGCGACTCAACCCGAAATTGCACATAAGTCGAAACAGACTGTAGTATACCAGTAACCTACGCTAATGCTGTGGTGAAGACATTATAACAGTAAATATTTGTGTGAAAAACACAAACACAAACCATTAATATAAAACAATTAAATCAAAACAATTACAGCAGCCTTCTTGTGCCAAGTGACACCGTGTTCTTACACCGCTGCACAAATTAGATCGTAACTTCCAAACGTCATATGTCGCTACCGTTGTAAACCCAGGAGCCCCTGTAGTTGTTAACATGCTTTTAAAACGTGTTCACATGTAGGTTGCTCCCAGCGGTTCCGAAAATGTAAACAGTATTATTGGATACGGGTCACTTGAAAGTAATAATAATCGGATACAGGCCATAAATCGGAATCGGGTAGTTGGCTAGAGCTGTGTTTTAAAGCCAGCCTTTGGTGCATGAAACATATGCCTAAAAAATGGAAATAAAATGGACTGCTCAGCATAATTACTTGGCTTCTAACACCAATCCCCCTTAAGCGCAATAAGACCCCATTGGCTGACACCATATTAAGCAAATTGATTTCAAGGTCATTGTCATCATCAAAATACCTTACAGAGACTCTAAAGTAAGAGCAAACACACTGATGGCTCCCATGTGATCCGATTCAAGACTGACAAGCTCCTTGATGACGCATAGGTCAACACGTCCTTTGCGTTGGTTAGCACATGACATGGGGCTAATTAACTCCAGAGTCGAAAATAACGGCTCTGCGAGGGGCAATAAACATTCTCCATTAAAATACATTTAATTAGAATGCAGGCTATAAGGCCTTCAAGGAGAATGGAATAAACACAAAGGCCAGTGTAATTGTCCGGAGAGCTCTGAGGAAAGCAAACACAATAAGACACAATCAGCCAAGCGCTCTGTAAGAGGTCACGCTACGGCACATTTCTCCACAGTATTTTTACGAATTGGGTTTTCCGCAACTATAGAAAAGGTCACAAACATATTGAGACAGTGGTCCACTTAAAGTGCACACCAGCAATTAAACGCTAATCTATATGTTGACACCTGGTGAGGGGAGACTGAGGGTTATACATGAGTCTTGTCATACAAATGTTGAAGTATAGGGGCTTTGTTGTCTTTTTAGGGCCCCAGTTAACAAAAAAATAATAATTGAAATCCTTCAAAAGCTCATTGAAAACTAGTTTTGGGGGTTGCTGTTCTGAATAAACAGGACCGACAGAACAAGGGGATAAAGTAGACCCGGCAATTTTCTGCATTCAGAGGTAGTAACTGATGTAAGGGGATCATGAGGGTGAAGATTAACACCTAACATGGCGCTGTCCAACAAAAATGTCATACTTCACACCAGAAGCTGACATCATCATGCAGCTAACCATCTCATTGTTGGATGTCAAATCCCACACTGTTGTTGCCTAGTTATTCTGCGTTGAGGACAATGGTAGTCAAATGCTGGGTCTTCTGCTAAATAAAGTCGAAAACATGCTTGTAATTTGGACTTTTATTGATGTTTTTTTTTTTTTTTTACATTTCACATTAATTGACAGTAACTGTAATGCCAGATCTGATGAGAATTTAACCTTTTTAACACGACTCATTTATAACTACTCAGGGATTATACATTATAGTAAAACAAATTTCTCATCTTAAAATACATTTTCTTTCTTTTGTATATCTGGGTGTTTTCCGAGTATTGTAAAGGATAGGCAAGAATAAGCATTGTGCTTAATAAACCTACTCTTATTTTCGATCAATGATGAAAACAAAGTTTAAGAGCTTTACATGGTATTCTTGATAACCAAAATCAGTGGGAATACAATAAAGCTTAAGCATGTCAAACAGGATATAAAGTACTCTGGAATCAGCTACAATTTTGTCGTATGCATTGAATTCTTCAGGCAATATACCTTCGGTGTTATCAGGCATTAAAATTAACAAGAAATTGAAGCAGCAAGGGTTTCATTTTTTTCCCATGAATGTATTCCTTATCCTCTTCGAAGAAGTACTACAGATAATATTACTGCGGCTTACTGAGCAGTTGTGACCGGTTCCATGTATATGTCTATATTATACTGCCCGCAGGTAGGCAGAGCGCACACAACAGAAGCACCACAATGTCCACTGAATTTCAGCAAAACGTGAGACAAAAAGTAATTCTTGTGTTTTGTTGGAGTGACGCCACTTGCTATCTACAGTACTTTTTTTCCTATATATCTGGTAAATTACTGCTAATTTTCCAACGCAACGCGGCCTCCGGTTGGCTACCTTTAAGATGTTCTACTCAGAACTTCCTTCTTAGATCGCTACTCCATGTCACTACAGAAGCTAGCTAGCTCCTTCTCCTAGCTCCCATGGCTAGCTCCTGCAGCTGCTAGCTGATAGTATCTCCAGAATTCCAGCACAACGGCCAGCAAAACAAAAACAACGCCCGGTGGACTACACACCCACTATTAACCAATGACTTGATTCATCCAACGCTGTGGACTCCGAGGGGAGCACTCGTGCGTGATAAAAAGCACCGCAACGAGAACATCACTCTTCCCCTAGTCAGCCATCGCTCCATGCTGACTGCTTTGTACCTGCCTAGTCATCATCGCAGGATAGGGCCGACGTGGCACCCTGACGCAGCTGTAAAACTGCACTATTTTCAACACTTGATCACCGTCTTTGTTCTTTGCTAACAAGAGAACTTGAGAAATGCATGGTGAGAAAGCAACATGAACGTCTGTGTACGCACACAGCAGAACATTTCTTTGAAAAACCTAATAAAATATAGAAAATACTTCATCTTTTGAGCATGGATACCAGTAAATCGATGGTGAATACTATACATAGGTAGAATGGAATTCCTGATTTTTGGGGTGAGTATTATACTTGAGAGCGTATAATTATGGTAATTCTGATCACAGCCAGTTTTAAGAGTATGTGCACATTTGTGCAACCACATTATCTTAGTTGTTTTATTATTATTATTATCATTATTATTTAGCTCCCCTCTCTAGAAGCTTTCATTTTTTTTAGTCGAGTTGTACAGGTCATAGGTCACATCAATAGTGGAAAAAGTTTTGAAATTGTTTATTTTGGCCTTTTTTTTTTTTTTTATCACAAAAACCTGGCATTTTGAACAGATGTGTGTAGACTTTTTTTCTACCACTGTAACACTATGCAGGTGTTTGCACTGACACCCCCAACCTGCTGTTATTTCTACCACCTTGGTAGAAGAAGCCACTGGCACAGTGAATAACGGCTTTGTTCCTCACACTGTCTGCAACACAGGGTGACGACCTCCCCCTGGAATATAAACTGCATCGGTTTCTTCTTTTTTTCTGTGAATACATAGGGGATGAATCACTGGGAAAAAATGGCTAAGACTTTCTGTGGCCGGTGTTAGTGATTCAATTTCTATGGCCACAAATACTTTAAAGTATAATAAGCCTATGCTTCAAGTCCCCGTAGCCTTTCAAGGCTTGAAATGGCCCTGTCGTAACCTACAAATCACAGCTCGCCGCAAAGCTGCCCTCTCCACGGCGATATGTCAGCATCCACCAGGGAGGGAAACAACACAGGGGCGGCAGATATGAGGAGCAAGCCCCTGAAAAACCTTTTTTCCCCCCAGGATTTAGCCCTTAGTGCATAAGCATTAATCAAGTTGCACAAGTGGCAGATCCTCACAGGAGATGGTGAATATCGAAGGACTTTGTGAGGGCCTTCCTGTTGAAGGCTTTTGATAATAAATTTGTTCACGACAATCAAAAAAAAAGGGTGATACTTTTATTTTATTCAACACACAAGTCAGTTTTAAGCAGCTGCTTTGTTTCTATCAAACATCCTTTTCTCAGAATTCATTGAATAAAGTACTGCTCAGCATACAGCATGTATTTTGGAGTAATTTCCTAAGTCTGTTCCCGCTGACTCCCTGTTACAATTCCTGTTGGCTCTCTGCTACTGCTCTCTGATTAGAATACAGTTACAGAGAGGAAAATGTGTCTTTTCTGTATTGTATGTCCTAGGCGATTATATGATTGAGATACATTTCAGGTTGATTACGGTGGTCAGCCTTGAGCATATTCACGTGATCAAACATGGCGCAAATGTGCATGAGCTTTTCCCACTCCACTTTTGTTTGTGTAGCGTGGCGCAGAAAGAATTTGTCTCAGTCTGTGGCTACAGATCTAAATTGAAAAGTATTCATTTTGTTTTATCTGTAAAACACAAAAATATAACATTTGTTTATGTTTGTGTGAACAAAACAGTGGGATTTCTAAAAATGCCCCTGACATGGATGAAAATGTATGAATGAATCTGTTTAATTCTTATTCCATGAATGCAATATCAATCAGAATAGTGTGTTTAGCCTACTTGTGGCACATACAACATATTCTTGTGTTATATTTTTTTTAAGTTGAGTTCTCCTTTAGCTTTAAACCGTCATCGTTTATGATTCGTCCCACACAACTTTAAGTGGGAGCTAAACTCCCTTTTTTTTTTTCTGCAAGAACATTTTGTATGTGCCAGCACTAGTCAAGTCAAGGTATTGTGATTCATCTTGCGTTCATGGAATAAGAATTAAACAGAATGATTAATAAATCTCCATCTATCTCAGGAGGAAGCCATGTTGGACAATATCAACCTCTGCTGTCGCCCGAAATTAACGTCACAATTTCTCTTGCTCGTTGCTTCGACTATATGCGGAAGGTCACGTAACCAAGCCAGGAACAAAGGTTAGCGGACTCCCTGTGTATGCTTCAATAACGAGCATAAATGAAGGTTGGTGACATGATGGTTTGATCGCGGGCTTGCTCAAATTTTGTTCATATACAGTATATATATATATATATATATATATATATATATGTCATATATAACAGAGCGCAACACAGTACCATTTTGTGGCCTACCGCAAATTTGAGTGCCCATGACTTTGTCACCATAAAAAGGTGAATGACGACAAGTAAAATGGCTTGTGAGCAATGTCAAGGAGCCTGACACTCATACTTGTCTATGAGGGAATTCATGTGGAAAAGGAGTCAGACTTTTACCAGAAGAGCTCAATTTTGACACGCTCAACCGTGGACCCACAAACAAGGGTCACCTGAATGGAAACTAAGTACACACAAAAAAAGCTCCTTTTGATCAAGCTTCCGTGGATGAGAAATTATGTGACGTGAGATTATAGCATGTGACCCAGATATGTAAATACTGCAATCATGTGCACCGTACACCAACCACTCTGTACCCTTTCATGTTAATGCAACCGCTCCAAAGTGTTAGCGCAAATATTTGCATTTTCTTCTGCATGTGGCTTCAAAAGGTACAATTTTGGGGGTGATATTGAAAATCTCTGCTGTATTGCATATTAAACCAAATCCTCCAAACACACAAACACACACACATATATTCTCAAACACTGATTTTACACCTTTTTAATTGGTCTTCAGAAAGAATAATGTCGTTGCATGCATCTCCACTATGTTTGTTTTTTCATTGTCTTAGCTGAAACACGATGGAAAATCATTGTTAGTCCCCAAATAAAATCGCATTTGGATATATACGCAATTTATGAGCAAGCAACAAGAAGGCATTTTCCATCTTGAGACGAAAGAACGCTGCTTACCTTCATTATATGCAGTCACTACCATCTTATGTGAGCTTTAATTTATCCTCAAATGTTATTTACAGGAGTAACACTATCGTATGATCAATTATGATTCTGCTTTTCCTCATTTTTACCATTGTCTCTTTTGCATGAATGGCTAAAGTCTAGCTTCTTTGGCTGATTGATTATCGAGGATAAACATAGTTGGCAAAGTTGCCCGAAAAGTGAGATTAAACATCCTTTTGTACGTCTTCAAGCTGCATGTTGTTTTTCCTTCCCTGAAAAACGTCACTTCATAAGTCTACTTCCACTTGAAGCTTAACAGGTGAACTAGTGCAGGCTAGTGCTAACGGCTAATAATGCTAACGTCATTGGCCACACGAAACGACGACGTCACTCACCACGGAGTTCTTCATGGCAGCCTTAACGGTAAACGCTTGAACGTGCGGCGCTCCTTTACTCCTCAACATGTCCACAAGTCGGCTGTTTTTCTTCTTCTTTTTTTTTTTTTTTTCCTGGCTGAGATAGTTTGTTTGGTTGCTAGGCAACGTTTTACAGACTCCACCGGTGGTCGCAGCGCGCTTGTGCGTCTGCGTGCGTCGGCAAGCCTTGTTACCATAGCAACCGGCCAAGCAGTACCCCTGCCCAAAAAATACAAAAAGCAAAAAAAAGCGTTGCAGTTAATCAACAGGAGTCCTCCGCGTTAATACGTGTATAATAGGTTGCACTTAATTATTCAACAGTGGCGTTTTCACGCTCACAATACAAATTAATATACAGAGCCTGTTTATTTTTTCTTTTTTTGCTGCAATCATTAGGATGATTTATTATATTTCTGCCTAATGATTATAATCATGGCAGGTCAGTGTGGCGAAGCAGTTGTAGTGTGTTTGCATGCAAGCATTTACACAAGGCGGGTCAAATGATTTGTTGGATCACTCCACATGCTAAATGAATGTAATAGCTCATATTAAAAGTCAGCATTTTTTCTTTTTTTTTTTTCCCCCAACAAGAGGTGAGCACTTAACTGAAGGTGACCCAGCTTGGAAGTAATCATCATTAGTAAACGTTGCAACGCGTTTTATTTCCTCCTTCTCGTTTTTGGACCAGTACCAAGGTGTTTCACTATGGGATAAAATGTATATTGCAAATTTTTATTTCTTAGTTGTTGTTTTTTTTTTGTATGCATTTTCAAAATAGGCCTAAACGTTAAACCTATAAATCCGTTTTGACATTTCTTACCTTGGAGCAGACAAAGGAGAGGTATTCGAGGCATTCGGCTGACTCTGTGGACTGCCGCATATTTATCCAGAGCATTGAATATGTCAACACAAACAATGCCTAAACCTAGGATATTGTCATTTATGGTCACCGCTTGAGACATCCTGTGTAAAACAAAAAAAACACTGTAGACATTTAATATTTCCACAGTTGCTTTGTTCCAGTCTCCTGCCATAGGGCTCCGCCAGTCACCTGAACCGTAAGGAAATGCTTCGACCTTTTTTTGCCGAATGCGGAAGTTGGTTGCGCATAACCCCTATTGTCTAGTTAGAAAACACCCGGAGCACTGCATCATTCCAATTTACGTGGCACTCTTAATTCTTCAATATTTTGTTTTGCCTCAGGAGAACTTCTAGGGTGAGCTGGTGCAAGTGTTATTAATCGCCAGTGCACAGGCAATTTCTCTAAAAGCCCCGATTTGTTTTTTATGGCTCCTCGGAGAGTGGTGGGTACGGCAGCAACGGGCGGGAGACTGTAAACAAGGCATGCGAGGAAGAAAAGTGATGTCCCTGTCAGCAATCCGGTCTCTCTCTCTCTCTCTCTCTCTCTCTCTCTCTGCTTTCCCCTCAGTGGATTACCAAGAGGAAGAAGGGAGTTTTCAGAGAGGCAAACTGGAGCGTCAGCATCCTGACTTCAGCCGGACTGAGGAAATTATTGTTCAAACGGCAGCGCATTATCTCGCTCCCGTCAGTGCAGGCGCGCAGGAGGCCTTGCAGCAACAGCGAATGAAATTCAAAGTCGATAGAATTTTGCATGCCTCTCCAATGATGTGCGCGCACGTGGGAATTTGTATGCGAGCGGATGCACTCTCATGTCAGGTTCATATCTAAAAATTACACCGTTTCAAGGACACACAAACACCGTCAGAACTGATTTGTAGTTTAAAAAAGTAGCTTTAATTCCTTTTAGGATCATATGTAAACATAATGAATTACATTATTAAAGGTGTCTCAATATGCTGATCAGGATTTGCCATGTAAAGTTTACATTTCTACTGAAAGTGCAATTTGGATCAGATTTATATGAAACCTGGTTTGACATTATATTCTCATGCAGTATACAATAGAACAAATTTGCACAAAGTTTTAATAAATGCACGATTCTCTCTGTTGAATGGCATTTTATGTTAAATTTCCATGACTGCCAAAGATGCAATCTGGATCGGATTCAAATGGCTTGACATGGGATTTTTCCTCTATACGCATGATAATGACGATATAAGCCTCTGGACAAACAAAAGGGATTTCCCATGTTGAAATTTAAAATGCTGCCAAATGTCCAATCTGGATCAGATCCTCAGGAAACCTGTTTTGACATTATGTTCTGAAACATATTGTTTTGTGTAAATTGGATAGGTTTGGACAGAAAAATATGCCGTGTTTTCATATTAGCTTTACATTACTGCCACAAACACAATGTCGAACAAATCAGGATTAACCAGAAGTAAACAAACAACTTGACAAAACGTAGATACAAGTTAAGAACATTAAAACCAACCCAAACGTAGACCATATTCTGATGATTACATGTAATTTCCCAACATCTGCAATGCAGCTTCACGGTCATGATGTCTGTGGTGTGGCTAGATCCTCAGTCTATCAGGTGGACGGCATGAAAGCTCGCCTGCCATCGTTCACCGTGTGGGGAAACCGCAATTATGATATCATTGGAGCAGAAGCTTGTACCTACATCACAGGGGACCCAGAGGGAGCGGCAGAAGAATCTCAGCAGGAAAAGGGATAGAGGAGATTTTGCTGCAGAGTCGCTTGTGCCCCCAATTACCACAAAGAAACAAGGCCAGCAGCCGTTAGGTTGGAGGGAAATTGGAAATTGGCCCGGGGGCTTGTTGGCTTGAACAGTGAGCTACACCAAGTAAAAAAGGTATATGACAGGCATAAATGCTATTCGAGGGGAGATCAGAATAGCAATTTACAGATGAAGACACGTACAATCTGTCCAAATTTTGAACCACAGCATAAAAATGTCATCTTTGGGTTTCGTCATTGTGCACGGAAGAGGCATACTATTAAAGGAACAAATTAACTTTATAGTTTGCAGCACCTTTTCGTCCAATATGTTTGTTTAAAGAGGTTGCGCACACACACCGATATTTAACATCTTAAAATCTCATCTTTATGTGTGTTCTTAGTGCTCTTATATGCGTGCGCACTCGAGATGGTCAACACTGCACACCACACACATAACGATATCTCCACCCACAATCACAAGTCTCCTCCGTAGTAGTACCAAGAATGACCCTTGGGAGGCAGCGTGGTAAAATAGTGAATAGATTTAACATTACGATTATTAAGAATCACTCTTAACACACCTCACAGCACAGAATAAGCGCTCAGGCTAAACTTTCAGCGAAATCCGACAATCGGGCCTTTGCTGACTGATCAGACTGGGACAAAAATGTTCAAATTAGGCCCAATCATTGGCACAGTATTTGTGCACCCCGCTTAAAACTAAATGCTTGCAACACCCACGTGTTTTACCGTTGTGTGATCGTCCACCTACGATTGTATTGTTTGTTTGTAGAAAACATGTTTTGTGTTTTCTGACAAGAGTTTTGTGAGATTTTATGCAACAATTTAACAATCCACTTCACCCCATAGCATATACAGTTGTGGGGAAAACAAATATTAGACCGCTCTTGTTTTCTTTAGTTTATTATTTTTAATGCCTGGTACAACTATAGTTGCATCTGTTTGGACAAATATAATGATGGCAATAAAAATAGCGCATAAGGGTTTCATTTAAGAGTTACTATCCAGCAAGCCATTTTGCATGGTTTTCTTGGTAGTAACCAAAATCGCTGGGAAGACAATTAAGCTTAAGCATGTCAAATAGTCGTTTTTGTTTTGTTCTTTGTATTTTTCAGGTAACATACCTTCAGTGATAAGGAACAAGGTTGGTCTAATATTTTTTCCATGACTGTGAAGAATACAGAAGATAGTTGTCACATGTTGGACACAGACAGTACATGCCAGAAATTCCTGCAACCCTACCGACCAGCTCTCTTAAAAGTCGCCACACTGTGTTTCTTGATATCTTAAAGCCCTGGAAATTCTTTTTACCCTACTTCTGACTGCTACTTTTTAATATTGAGATCCCTCTGATGCTTTAGAAGCTATCTCTAGATCACATGGCTTCTGCTATAAGATACAACTCAGGTACGTTTATGCTTCAATGCTGTAGATGCGGCGCTTCATGAGTTAATATGCTGTTCTGGCTCTCCCCCGGACATCTTTTTGTGACGCTTAAAAAAACTTTCGGTTTTTATTTATTGATGGACCTTATGAAAATAATATGCCCCATCCCTGCCAACCTGCTGTCAATATCCTGTACAGTGATTTCATAGCAAAATCTAGTGTTTTCATTGCAGCAAGGGTGCTTTTTCTTTGTGGAGTGTGTGGCTTGCGGCACCACTTGCAATTGTCTCGGCGTCGTTGCAGGGGCTGTACACAGATTTTGTTTTGAAGCCTCTGGACAATTGTCAACTTCAAACATATTGACTGTAGCGTTGAACTTTGTGTATGATTTTCTACTAAATTATTCTAAATTGCTTGTATACTGACATTTGGGTCTCTGGAGTGTCTCTGCACACATTAAGCATGAAATTAAACACCGGGCTGGGGGACGGCTGACGGAAATATCGCCTATATGAAAAAAAAAAAACCCCCATGGAGCTTTGCCATGCTCCATGTGCAATCGCACAGTCCGCACATTGTCATTTACTGCCACTGGGCACCTCCAAATGCAAGCTCACTCACTCTCCCCGTTGTCATTGGTTGGACAGGCCCCACCAACTCGTACATCCAATCACATTCAGATACCTTCAAGGCCTACCAGACAGTCGGAACTTGTAAGACTCTTTCACGTAACACAACTGCAGCGTTGCTACTCGCTACAGTATACAAGTATACAAAAAATAAATAATACAAGAGAAGGGAAGGGCATTCAATTATGTATTGTAGCAAACCTGCAGTTGAGTGATAAGATTTGACTGCCTGAGAGACCCTCAGTGTGTCTGATTTGTGATTGGATGAGTGAGTTGAGGGGGTGGGGCCAGTGGAAGGACGTAGAAGACTGCAAACGTGTCTACTGTCTGCATGATGAAGGCTGACAGTGGAGAGTAATGCCAGTTGAATGTTTTCGTGGGTGACATTAACCGATCATTTTTTATGAAAAAGAGGTTATTTATCAACCGCTACAGTATATTTTCTTTTTTTACTGTTACCAGTGCTGTTTGGTGAGTTTGCTGACAGTTGACGTGAGAGTTTAGGGCTACTCAAGCTAGCGTTAGCGGATGGGTGTGCATATCACTTGCTGCTAATACTAGTTTAGAATTATGGTTTGGATAATTATCTAGACTTACCCGCAGCTGATCCTAATTAGATTTTTTTTTTTAAAACAGCAAAAAAACACACGTAACTCATACTGCTGGGCGCAAGCAGTGCTAGTGCTTAAAATCAAAGCGACAGTCCAGCACTATATTCCTTGTCTGTCTTAAAAAGTTCTTAATGCCAAAATCCAGGTTTGCCTCTGGATGTATACCGGTGTACAGCACCATCCTCTCAGTCTGTCATCATTGTCTCACCTGTGAAAGCAGCAACGCTTAGCTGAGCTCACGAGTCTCGAGCTGGCACAGGCAGAAAAGATCCTCAGAGAATCCATTCTTTTCCCGCAGCATGAACCACGTCCTGTTCGTTCCCTTTCATTCAACCCTCGCTCTGTCCTTTGAGTGCTCCTCTGGGTAAGATCAGTGTCACTCCAATGAGCCGAAGAGGCGTCACCTCGTCGGCAGGGTGTGGTATCGCCGAGACCTTTCCTCACCCTTGTCAATATGCTCAAGGTGCAATCAGGAACCACACCGGAGCATTATCAATCCCACAAAATTGCTGCGGAGAATGGATCCTCCTAGAGTAGAGCAATAGAAATAAGGGCAATCCTTTTAAAACTCATTCGCTACCAGCCTTCCCAGTTAACATGGATATTTGACTTCTAAAGCCGTCAGTGGCAGTGAATGTGTTCAATATTGTAGACTTCTAAGTTGGGAGCCTATTAAATACAGTATAAAAGGCAGTGGAACACACACTGATGGTTTAATGTTCTAGCTGGGGGACTAGCCTACCTATTGTGGCCATGCATCAGTTGTAGGAAAATGTTATTTACATTTACACTAATGCAGTGCAGATGTCCTCCATCTGTACTTATACCTTTTTGCCCACACTTCTTTTACCATTGTACCGTTTCCAAGTGGAAGCCATCTTTGCACATCATGTACATGCACCGACTGATTGTATTTGTTATTCTACATTATTTGATATTCTTTTTCTATTTTCTATACCACATACAGTATGTACTATACTTTGGGCAAGGGGGGGGGGGGTACATCCTGGACTGGTCTATAGTTAATCACAGGGCATACTTCTTATATATTCCCCTAATACTCTTCTATTGTTCATGTATACTTTGGTACACCGAGTCATTGTAATACACCAAATATCTTGCAAGGATCAATAGAGTTCTATGGTACCATTTTGCAAGTAACCTTTTGAGCTAGGGTTAAAGTTTCATGGTAGGGTTTCAAATCAGAGTTTGACTTTAAAGTTGTGCTTTTTAAACCGAGGTTAGCATTTCAAACAAGGAAAGGGGTTTCAATCCATGGGCCTCCAAAAAAGTGGTTTTAAGGTCAACTTTGGTTTTCAAGTTAGGGTTTCAAATGATGGGTTTCAAAACCTGGGTTAGGATTTAAAACAAGGGTTATGGCTTCAATTTAGGACTTCAAGTGTGGGTTAGGCTTTAAAAGCCTAGGTTAGGGTTTCTAATTGGAGTTTGAAGTCGGGTTTAGGATTATTAATCAAGGGTGTAATTGGAAAGCTTTTTTGTTGAAAAAAGCTTGTCAGACAAACTGTAAATGACAGAAACAGTCCAAACGACTCCAATTACAATTTACTCCCCCCCCATTTTTATTCCAAACATTCGTCTCTTCCTCGGGTTTGGGGGAGATCCGGATGCACGGATGGCTTTAAACGACCGGGCAGTTGGCAGGAATACTCTGTATCAGCTTCGCTCACAAAGCCGCAGCATATTGATCTTCATGCATTATAGAAGCAGCTCTGAGGCCAGATGATATTGGGGAGGCATATTTGCTACACTCAGCGAATGCGCATAACATGCCCGCTGGAGCACTGCAGCAGATAATCAGTCCCAGTGATGAACATATGGATGATAACATCGAAAATGGCGGTGCAGCACTCAGGTTGCTTATTGTTTACACAATAATATTCGTTACTGCTAATGCACTTTTATATCCTCCCTTGGTTGATTGGCACTCCTGACGCTGCTTATCCATGTGTAAAGAGAAGTGAACCACTATAATAATATTAAAATAAACTAAAAGTACTCCTCATTTGAAAACGCCTGATTGTAACGGATCGGAGGGAACAGGAAATCGTTTGTTGGGAGATTCGCCGTTCATTTTCATGCTGGTCATTAGCCACTATGTTTTAAGCTACATGAGGTTTATATTAGCAACATTTGTGTGACAGAGTTCCGTCAGAACGACAGTATAATAAAAAGTAAAACTACTCATCATTTGATGGTGAGTTGAGTTGGAGCCATAAGGCTTGTATCTCAAATTTGCGCTCGCAAATCAAAGCAAAACAAATAAAAATAATAAATCATCCGAGCAACGAGTGTATCTTAAGACGGGTCACTTGTATCTCAAGGCACCACTGCATTAATATCAGCAATTATATATATTTTCAAAAAGTGCCATCAATTACCTCTGTTTTTCAACATTCATGGCAGGGCTCAGTCATTGGTTCTATTGCTTTCAGCTACATGCCATTTAAATTAGCGGCATTTGTGCATGCAATCAATAGTATGACAGATTACCATCACAGGTTTTTCCAGCCTGAATCGTCACGTCCCGGTCGCCATGGCAACACCTCAAACCTCCGAAGAAAGGAGCCACGCCGTCACCTTTGGGTCGGTATCACATGACCGTGAAAGTGTGAACAGTGATACCAGTAAATCCAGTGGGGCATGCCAAAGAGCGTAGTGTCAGTGGGGGTGGGAAAGCAAGTGCAGCGAAAGGGAAGGTCATGAGTCAACGTGGTGTTATGTAGCTGTCCAAACACTCCGTTTTAAGATGTTGGGAAAGCAGATTTTCAGGTATAGCTACAGGGTCATGTAAAACTATGTCTTTAATAATCACTTAGGATTAACAATATTCAAGAGATATTTAAACAAACTAATATTTAGCACAGGTCATGTTGGAGGATACAATATGCAGTATATTATATACTACAGACAAAACATTGACATCCAGCTTTGGGGTAAAATTTCGGCATGAATTTAAAATGCACTTTAAACTTTAAAGGCGTACTTAATTTGATTTTCTCTGAACTTTTGAACGTGCGTGCAACTATTCAATGTTTCAGTACTTTTTAGACAACTTGCTGGTCTCCAACAGATAGCTGAACGGCAAGATTCACAACGGGTGTTGGATCCATGAATGGACCAATACATTTCCAAGATGTCCACTTGAATGCCTTTCTGTGAGCCTTCCAGTCTTTCTGCAACTCTGTTGCAACCTGATGATGACACTGTGACACACTATAAACTCAGTGGCCACTTCCCTGAGAACAACCTAATTCATGGTGTCAAACTGGTGGTCCGGGGGCCAGATCTGGCCTGCCGCGTCATTTTATGTGGCCCGCGAGAGTGTGCGTCGACTTTGTGTTTCTTGCTAAAATACCAAAATTCCAAATTGGCTTCACTTTTAAAAATATTGAGATATTGCAATCATTTTTTTTGTTACCAACCCCACTTTTAAAATAAAATTGACTCATACTGTAGTTGAACAAACACTTTTTACTGGCTATTGATTTCAAAAGTAATTATCCATTAATTTGTGTATATGTAATAATATGAGGCAATCATACATTCATATGGGTTTGCAGCCATTACGGCCCTCCGAGTGGAACCATAACTGCGATGTGGCCCGTGACAAAAATTAGTTTGACACCCCTGACCTAATTGAAGCCTCGCAATGGTGAGGTAGTGTTGATTGTTGAGGGGTTATACAAACTAGTCGACTTTACTACTCCCTAATGACGTTTCGAGCGTGACATCGACTAGTGCTGCTTCCAGCAACACCTGAGCGTGCCAAATGAAATCCATCCATCCATCCATTTTCTGAGCCGCTTCTCCTCACTAGGGTTGCGGGCGTGCTGGAGCCTATCCCAGCTGTCATCGGGCAGGAGGCAGAGTACACCCTGAACTGGTTGCCAGCCAATCGCAGGGCACATAGAAACAAACAACCATTCGCACTCACACTCATGCCTACGGGCAATTTAGAGTCTCCAATTCATGCATGTTTTTGGGATGTGGGAGGAAACCGAAGTGCCCGGAGAAAACCCACGCAGGCACGGGGAGAACATGCAAACTCCACACAGGCGGGGCCGGGGATTGAACCCGGGTCCTCAGAACTGTGAGGCTGACGCTCTAACCAGTCGCCCACCGTGCCGCCTCCGAATGAAATCAGTTCCCAAATTGATTTAAATTGTCTTCTATATCAGAAGATATACAATTTGTACATTTTTTTTTTTTTTGTACAATACATCACTCCGCCAAATCTGTGATGATGACGCAGTCATGTTGGGACAAGGTGGTCATCCACCAACTGTCCGGAAGTCTCTCTAGCCATCTGTTTTGAGTTTGTTTTGGAGCATGTACTAATCACCCAGTATGTATGAACAGTTAAAAAGGGACCATTTCTGGAGAGAAATCCAGGGATAATAATCATATGAGGGAACGGCATGCTAATATCAACTGATCTTCCCCCACTAGGAGAGATTCAAAGGCATCCACAAAACAAACTTTAGCCGTAATTAGACGAAGGCGTCTACATCGCAACTGGCGAGTTGTGCCCTCTAAACACCCTGCAGTTTTGCTTTAGAAGATTCCGAGTGAATTCAAACAAAGCTAGGAGCAGCTCTGCGGGCATGTTTTCCGACAAAACATAGCCCGTAACGATACAGCCTACTGGGTGAAGGGGCGTCCCGGTTGACTTGAAAGCTGCTTTTCTGCACACTCAGCAATAGAAAACTTGAAAGAAACGGACCAGACCAGTCAGTGGGAATCAGCGTTTTCCTATTAAACAAACAGCATTATTTACATAAAGACGGGATTGATGCACTCATCTGCGAATTGGCCTCTAAAAAACAAACGACAAAAAAGAGACACACCCCCAAAACGCAGACTAACCAACCACAGCGGAGCAAAGAGGAAGTCTGTCAATTTCCTTGTAACACTCTGTTAAATTTGAGATATTGTATGATTGTTTTAGATGTATTTTTGGATAAAGCTCTGCAGTCAACTGCATCCCTAAAAAAACATCAGGCACACATTCGTCTGCTTTAGAACTCAAAACCTAACTGCAGACATAAATTTAGGCTGTGAATTAAAGGGAATTTTACAATTTTCAATATCATCGATATCACATTTGTTAAAAATGACCGTAGTCCATCCATCCATCCATCCGCTTCTCCTCACTAGGGTCGCGGGCGTGCTGGAGCCTATCCCAGCTATCATCAGGCAGGAGACGGGGTACAACCTGAACTGGTTGCCACATTCACACCTACGGGCAATTTAGACTCCCCAATTAATGTATGTTTTTGGGATGTGGGAGGAAACCGGACTGCCCGGAGAAAACCCACGCAGGCACGGGGAGAACATGCAAACTCCACACAGGCGGGGCCGGGGATTGAATCCCACTCCTCAGAACTGCGAGGCTGACGCTCTAACCAGTCGGTCACCGTGCCGCCTGACCGTAGTTCATTATTAAAAATTAGTGTAGATTAGTAAAATTATGTGTATATATATATATATATATATATATATATATATATATATATATATATGTATATATATATATATATATATATGTATGTATATATATATATATATATATATATATATATATATATATATATATATACATACATATATATATCATCCCTCCTTGGCCCCATCTTATACCTCTAATTTAATTTTTAAGAAACCACCACACCCAAGGAAAAACAACCAACCAGAGATAGAAGGCATGACAGACAAGGTGTCAATCATTTGCCATGCACTCGCGGGCATACTCATAACGAGCACACCCCTGCAGCCTTGCGCTGATCTGTTACTTTGGGCTTCAGGAGCTTTGCTTAAATTGTGGCAAAATTTCCACCTCTGGAAAAAATAAATTTGCAAACAACTGAGCATAAGTCTAGCAAACAGAAGCAGAGTGAAGGGACCTAAAGCAGGTGAGAGGACGTCAAATAATGGTATGCTTTTGTTATCTTGTTAACCAAAATGTTAACCCTATGCTACCCACAGAAGGCCTATTTTCAATGCACTAACTTGTTATGGCACTAGCAAGTTGAGCCAGGTTAATTATAACCTCATCTGCCACCAGCCAGCATGTTTTGGACTCTTCATCTGCACAGAAGTCGCAATTAGCGACGAGCATGACCGTCAGTCGCTTTGCCTCGAGGGAAGTGGACCAGGAGCGTGGACCCTGTCCGAGAAAAAACAATAACAGACTGTGGCACGATATGTCACACTTAAAGACTACAATGTTTTTAATGAGGAGCGAAGGGATGTGGTAAAGCGAGGCGACTACCTTGGAGAGTCGCATTGTTAATGGAGGTCAGCGTGCACCAGCCTGTTGTGTGTGTGTGTGTGTGTCTTAATGCCAGATGAAAAGTGATGGTGGGAGTACACCTCCAAGGCCTATCTTGTTTCCTTCCCCTGCCAATGTGCTCACACGGAGGTATGAGTGACGGCAGAGGTGACTTCGACTGTCTGCGGCGACTGTCTTACACGTGTCTTTCTTGTACCGTGTGGATGTCGTCTGTCATTTGGAGGCGGTGTTTTGCCTGAGAATAAACAAGATCATACTGTACGTCGGCTTAAGTGAAAACAAGCGGGGACGAAAAAAAACCTAATATTTCTTGTTTGGTCTTTGATGTGAATGAGGTCAATATACACATGAATGCATACAAGCAGTTCAGACCTACAGTATTTTGTTATTGTGCGGTCAGAATATATACTGTACATTATATTTTTTTTCTTCATAACATGCATGGTTAAAGTGCAATAAACAACAATAAACCCCTCACTGGCACTCTTACGCCAACTTTCGGTTGCTATTATTAAAACATCTGCCATAAAAAATAAAAAAAAAACAATTAAAAAAAAAACAAGGGAAGGATGCGGAGTGCGGCAGTGTGCACGTCGGGTCTGGCTGAGCGAGCAAGCTAATTAACTTGAATAAACATAAACATGTAAATTGCAAATGTGCTACTGTGAGGATCTAATTAAAGCCAGTGGAATGTTAAGGACCACATTTCAGATGTGGAACAATTTATGACTGGGATACATGTGCACTAGTTTTACCTCTGCACGGCTGCAGAAGTTTTATGCAAGGTAGTCTACTTTTTACAGCCATGAGGAATTTGGTGTAGAAGTGCATAGAAAATTGGACACTAAGCGGCATTTCCACAGACTTGTACAAAATGCGCCCACCAAAGGATAACATCTTTCCGCCAACAGTCATGGGTTTCGTCCTCCACCAAAAAACAGATTTGGCATATTTCCCGCGCTGACCTGTGAGAGGCAGCCTGATTTCCTCAATCAACACAGAATTCAGTGAACAGGATACCCGAAAAAGTATCAAGAACCCATGCCCCTAATTGAAAAGCAAGATCTTGTTATTCATTCATTTGGATTTAAGTGGACATTTTAGGGTAACTTTGGTCATTTCCAGGCCTCTTTCAAAGATGAGGCTAAAGCTTTGTTGATAGAATTCATTGACAGAGCAAATGGTGCTGGTCCACTGAAATACATTTCTTGCGTAACGCGAAGGACAAAAGTGGATAACAGTAAAGACATAAACAGCTTCAAAGCAACCATGTGAGTTGAATTTACATTTGTTGCCCCTCAAACTCTGCAAATACAAATGCATAAATGATCCTAACTACTCTTTAAACCCATTACATTCTTGTCTTTATACGTTCATAATAATAATAAAGATGCAATTGTTCTGACACTTTCACAAATTTCACAAAAATCACAGAAATTTAGTGGGGTATGTCTTTACCGTTATTGATCAAATGATATCAACATGACCCATATACTGGAAAGATCAGCGGCACTAGATTGTGAGTGATTTGAATTTCTTTCTTGAGGGTCAGGGTAAGAGTCAGGAGAAAAATTCCCCCGATAAGCCAGAAAGCTCTGACGGACACAACACGTTTACAAGCGGCTGTAAATATTTCCTGCTTAATATCGTTTCATCCCCGGCTTCACTCATCCCTCCCAGCATTTTGCACTTTGTTAGCCCACTAAAAGTTGTATACGCGCACCAGAGACAGGCGCTGCGTCCCTTTTTGCAGGCGCATGAGTGACGAGCCACAGTAAACAAGCCTGAAAAAGGCAATAAATAGAGCCAAGTGGTAATGGCGGCATCAAGTAATGCTTGAGTGAGAGCTGGCGGGATGCCGGAGAGAGTCGCTGCTGCCTCATCCACGTTCTTGTTCTTTACATTAAGTAATAATGAACGATTTTGGCAGTATGCCATAAAATAAATTATAAACTTAATAATAATAATATTTCAAGAACAATTCAATAGAATTTTTTTTTGTAGGAAACGGGGTAATATTTGATCACGACCAAGTGATGTTTCCATCGATTTGTGCATGTCACGCGTCTGTAAAACGGCTCTTCTAATTAAATGCAGTGGTCCTTGTAAACGCCAGATCGGAATCGATCACGTCACGTGCAAACAGTTGACCAGAGATCTTCAGTCGGAATGACGAAAAAGTCTGCATGTAAACCCGGCTTGCGTGCTCCTTCTGCTGTGAGCGCCTTGGGCACCAGGGAGCACTATTTGCCAAGACATGCATAATACACAAAGAAGCAAATAGTTGTTTTTTGCAGAGGATAAAGAATATTTGACTTTGAGTATTGTCATGGTGTCTGTCATCATGTGTTGCGCCACCGTTTGTGTTGAAATAGCCGTTGTTAAAGGGTTATAACTACCGCAACATCGATACTAGTCTCATTTGCCTGTCCATAGCATTTTTTCATTGTGTGCAAATTATGTGGTTTGGTTAAATACATGACATGTAATCCTTTTTGTTTTATATATAAATAAAATTGACTTACTTACTTATTTATGTTTCACCTTCAATGAGGAATGACTCACACATGACTCATTGAAGAAGCAAGCACTTGGCATCTTTTTGAAAGATTCATTCACCTGCTGCTTGTTTTGAATGTCGCTGCCACCCAAGGTCGAGCTCGTATCTCAAATTTCTGTTCGCAACTCAAGACAAAACGAAGCGACGGGCTCATGTCACGAAAATCTTAGTTGGTCATTTGTAACTCTAGGTACCATTCTACGTTTACTGTAGAGTATTATTTTAGTTCTTTTCTGTAATACTTTTTTCCCACTTCTCTGTCTGTCTCACCGTCATTCATCGATGTGAGAAGTGAGGTTGTTATCCTTATTGACTATTTCCTGGTCGCTAACATTCCCACATGCTGCCGGGAGGTCATAGTGATGCAATGACAGTTTCCCTAAGCATATTTGTATTCATTGCTGTAAAGGGGAACATACTGTGTTTTATTGATTGAGGGAGGGCAAACGGACGTATACATTATAAGACGATCAAAAAAAAATTAAAATGATATATATATATATATATATCACTTCAGGCTGTGTTGTTTTCTTCAGATGAGTGAAGAATTTTTTTTTTTTTTTTTTTATGTTTTCGTCTTCTGCTAGTAGCGCCAGGAGCCAATCATTCAGCTTTACATATTCATCGCCCGAGTACAAAATAATTTATTACAACAAACAAGCTATTAATAAAAAATCAATAAGAGTCCCCCACACGTGCTGTGTGCAAAAGCGCTAATGAATTTTTAAAAAGCTCTTAGATGAAACAAAGTGGAGAACAAAAAGAAGACAGAGCTTGATGGCTCAAAAAATGAGTTTTTGTCTGCATCTCGTAGACAGGATGAAAGGATGAATTATTTTGTGAGTGTGTGTGCATCAGAAGGAAAAATGAATGGGAAAAGCTATTAGAATGCATGTTTATTGCCCCCCACATTGCATTTATGGCTGTGTTGATATGTGTTAAATATGTACTGATGCATTTCATATCACCGGGCCTCATTTCCTTTTATTTGACCTTCAAGTGCCTTTTTTGTTACTCTGCGAATGCAATCAGAATAAATACATTTGTCATATTTGTAAAACACTTTTATGTTTTCACACTCCTCCGCGATAAAAGGAGAAATTTGATTTACGGTGTAAATTGGATTGAAATTGGGACTTTTATAATGTAATGCTGAGATGCATGTAATAAATATGGTAGGAACCTTTTTCAGTCCTCCAAGGGCAATACAAAATTGATGAAAAAATTTTTGCAACGCTCAAACAAATATATATGATGAACATTTGTGCGTTGAATGTTTGGGGGCTTTTTATGTTTCAATTATATTAGGGCCAGAGCATTAAGTGTGCAGAGTAAAAAAACAAACAAACAAACAAAAAAACTGCCTCTTCAGCCAGTTTCACTTGGCAACATGAAATGTAGTTGTCTTGTCTAGCATGAGAAGACTCACAAAAGACTCTCAGGAACGCATGCCCTAAAAGATAAAAGAAGCCTGCCATTTTGGTTTGAAGAGGCCATTTTGATCATTTCCATGCTTAGTTCCAAAGACAAAAATGTTGTCAGAATGCTACCAAATGAAAACCTGCATACGAAAATGATGGGCCATGCTAAATTGCGAGGAATTAACAATTGTCTTTGTGTGTGGTTTGATGACTCGCCATAAAACAGGAAATACTAATCCCTGATCCCACTTAATCAAGGTCAGACCCATTTCAGCGCCCGAAGCCAAATTTCCCTGAGTGTGTGTGTGCACGTGTGTATGCATGTGTGTGCGTTGGTGTGATCCCAAAGTGGTCCAAAGAGCGCCCCAGTACTGAAGGGCACATTGAGGTGGCAGTTACGCTTGGCTGGTCAGCCAGAGCGGCAACAGGAAGAAAAATGACCTCCCACTGGGTCATTGTGTGTGTGGGTGCGTGTGGGTGCGTGTGTGTGCGTGTGTGAGTGAGTGAGTGAGTGAGTGAGTGAGTGAGAGAGACACAAAGAGAGAGAGACAGAGAGAGAGAGAGAGAGAGAGAGAAAAACCCTTTTTCCATTTAGGAATACAGTAACCTCCTGACCAAAAGGGTCACTGTTGCATTAGCTTTAATTTGGACAAGACAGCTCCTTTCCTGCATATATTCAAAACTTTTGACAGTCGTTTTAGTTAGAGGTGAGACAAAATATCCATCCATGCATTTTCTGAGCCGGTTACGCGGGTCGCTGGAGCCTATCCCAGCTATCAACGGGCAGCAGCCGGGGTACACCCTGAACTGGTTGCCAGCCAATCGCAGGGCACATAGAAGCAAACAACCATTCACACCTACGGGCAATTTAGAGTCTTCAATTAACTTACCATGCATGTTTATGGGATGTGGGAGAAACCCCACGCAGGAACAGGGAGAACATGCAAACTCCACACAGGCGGGGCCGGGTACTGAACCCCGGACCTCAGAACTGTGAGGCAGACGCTCTATCCAGTCGCCCACTGTGCCGTGAGACAAAATATCGATACTGTGATTTATGGTATCATTACTTACATCATTAGTACGGATGTCACTTTTTGTCCTCAATCCGTTGAAAACCATAAGACAACTTGCAAACTTGTCTTTTGTAACCCAATGTCATTGATGCCCATTAGAATTGCATTAAAACCTAAAAAACCCCAAAAATTCTGGACTAAGAGGGGATTTTCGGAGTTGGTTCCCGCCAAATTCTTCTTAAAGAAATTGAATAAAACCTTTGGGAAAAAAAATAATAAATAAATCACAAATGGGTGAATCCGCAGGTGGCGAACCGCAAGTATGTGGGGGTACAGTAGTTTTATTTGAACCTGTCCAACTTTTTGGAAGATTTATGGTTGCCTTACATTTACTTTTGAAAGCTTTTTGTGAACAGATGACTTCCATTTGGATCTTTTGTTTGTGCTTGAAAAGAAGGAGCACTGAGTGAAGCTGAAAACTGCTACCACTATATGAAGTGCTATAGTACTGATTAGTAAAGATGTCATTGGTGAGTTTTTTCATCTCTACCCACCCACTGTTGTGTACCTCCATCCTACCAAACCATTAGCTGCTCGGTCTTAGTTGAATTCTACTAAAGCGTCTCTTTTACGAGCTTGACCTTCCTTTGTCTCAATCAAACCCCAAGGGAGTGTACATCATGCAACGCATTTTCTCCGAACTAGATTTGCACGGTCCTCAACAGATACGAGGAGCATGCAAACAAACAGAAGTAGAAGCACGCAGACGGGGGAAGAGTGCTATTGTGTGAGGATTGATAGACTCCATATCACCAGCTAATGATCTCCCCGGGGGTACGGGCGGGAAACAATCAAACCGGTCTGACGTGACGGTGTCACCTACCCCTGTGTCACGCCGCCGCCGCCGCCGCCGCCGCCACAACCGCATCTCACCGTATCCTCTCTCTCCTCTCTGAACCACGTTTTTTTTTGTTTTTTTTTTGGTGTTGTCCTTCGGGGGAACACATCGATTCACCTCTGTTTGTACTGTGTCGCCCACACGCATAGGCCATCGAGCGTCGCGTCGAGGTACGTTTGTTTGCCAACTCGATTTTTGGCTACGTCCTCATTCCTCACCAATGGGATTCCGCGACATCCATTCTCATTCCTTGTGAAGAAATGGTGCTTAAAAGCATGAGAAATTATAGGAGATTTCATGTGGCAGGCTTTGCAGGCATAACAGGAAGTTCATTTGTTTGAAGCCATTGTCGGCGTTCTGTACAAACAACACAGGGAATTGGTTCAGTGGGTCATGCCGAGGACATAAAACGCACAAATCAACCATGACCACTACTCACACAAAGTACCTGGTTTGAATTGATGATTTTAGCCTTCTTCTGTAGCACTGTAGTTTGAATGTGTGAAATGCCAGTCGAAAAGAAAATGTTACGTGAGGTAAATTGCTTCCAAGAGAAACGGAACGCCGGCGGCCGCAAGTTATTTCAACGGGTAAATTGATTAAAAAAAATAAAAATAGATGTGGTGGAAATTCAGGCTGATTAGGTGACAACACAACCAAACATTTCATGCATACTATAACTGTGAGAAATTATCTTCTGCAAATCCAATGATGGAGGTTTGGTTCCCTGTCTGTCCCTTTAGAAGTGGCTGCAAAACTATTTACCACATCCCCTCACCGTTCCTCCTTACCCAAAGGCTCCGCTGGATTTATTTTGGATTGTTTTGAAAAAAAATCGAAAAATAACCTTAACCTTTTGTGGGTTATAATTGTACCTGGTGGAGCAAACTGCCACCCGGAAGTACCCTGGCAATTGTTTACAAAGATTATTATTCCATCCCAGATGCATGAAAGTCTGCTATGTGAATCACTACACTCCGAACGGTCCCACTTCTAGTAGCGAAAGAAAAGACATCATACTTGTCCTCCTGCCACGGCATCCTTAACTTGTGACTCCTGATTTCATCTGAGGCGGAAAAGAAATGAGCTTTTTTCGTGCGTATCTCGGCAATTTTCAATTTATTCCCAAGATGTCTAGACTGTCGTCCTCACCCTCGCCTCACCTCACCGCGACTCTCAATCAAATGTACACTGGCGGGTCTTTGTTTTGATTGCCATGCGACCTTCCTATTGTCGACTGGTGATATGAACCCATATCGGCGTGATGGGTGCAGGTGAGCCACAGCTGTAGTGGTGGTGAGTGTTTAGATGCGGGCGGAGCTGTGTGGTGGTGGTGATGGCGCTGGGGGTTGCAATAGCAAGCAGCAATCTCTTTTGACAGAATTGCACCGCAGATAAAATGCTGCATTTGAAAAGATTGGCGCTTATTGTGATGTTTTGATATTATATTACTTTTTTTTTTTCTTCATATCATCCCAGGCATACTTTTGTCTGTTCCAAAGGTAGCTATTTATTTTTATTATCCTGCCCAACCCCCCCCCCCCCCCCTCCCCGCACCCCTAATCTAAAAAGAGATTTGATTTGTTCCGTGACCACGCTCATAACTAACTTAAACATGCGTATCTGAAATCATCCTTCCCTATTGAAATGAATGGAAATGCCAATCCATCCCAGCTTCCCCAAAAACAAAATTTGTTTTTTAATAAGCACTCTATAATATTGGACTTCATTAAAAACATACTGTATAGTAATAACAGAATTCAATAGAATGTAAAAAAAAAAAACCCGTTTTTGAAACATTTTGTTGCTTCAATTCAATGGACATTGTCCTGCTCCTTCTGGTGTGTGCGCTTTGGCCACTTGAGGGCAGTGTGATACAGACATGCGGATATACATGGAGCTGGCCAAAACTCCTCAGTAAGCCACAGTAATAATCGGAATCAGTCATTCTTCGCAGAGGATAAAGAATGCATGTCAATGTATTGTCAACATGTGTTGCTCCGAAATTAGTTTTCAAATAGCCCTTGCTGAACATTCTATAACACTGATGGTATTTTTTAGCCATCTGTGACGTTTTACATTGTTTGTTAAAATTAAGCTAAATGGACTTATCTAAAGCAAAGCTGGTGGTTTTATATATACGTGTAATTCTCTTTTTCTCGTTCTCTGATTAGTTCGACAGTAAACTTCAATTGGGTGTGGCAATAAAAAAAGCTCCAAGCCTCTTTTTGAAGACTCATTAACTATCTGGCAAACTACTGCTTGCTGTGAATCACTGCCCCCATACATTGCTCGTATTTCAGATTTTTGCTTGCAAGTCAAAGCAAAACAATGGCCGAACGACACCTCATATCTCGAAAAACTCGCAACTCGGGTCACTCACATCTCAAAGCATGACTGTAAATCAATTTATTCTGTTGTTAGTTCCTTAATGTCATCTGCATAGTCAGTTGAATCCTTGAAAACCCAACAGGCACACTTTGGTCTGCTCTAAGGTAAGCAATGCAGCCCACTTGTAATATTTATGAAATAGTGCTGTGCTGTTGTTAGCTCATTAATGCATCAAGCCAGTTAGTTTAACCCCTAAAACAAATCAATAGGCGCAACTTTGCCTGCTCTAAAGTAAGTGATGTATTTGTATTATTAGTACAGAGTTCACTCGCTATATCGTAGTTCACCTATTGCAGACTCCGTGCTTTGCTGATTTTTTATTGATTTATTTATTTTTTTCATATTCATAGTGCGCACAGTGGACGACTGGTTAGCACATCTGTACCACAGTTCCGAGGACCCGGGTTCAAATCCGGCCTCGCCTGTGTGGAGTTTGCATGTTCTCCCCATGCCTGCGTGGGTTTACTCCGGGTACTCCAGTTTCCTGCCACATCCCAAAAACATGCATGGTAGGTTAACTGAAACCTCTAAATTGCCCATAGGTGTGAATGTGAGTGCTAATATATATATATATATATATATATGTGTAAAATCGGCCCACCCACCACCAATCTTTATGGCTCTCATACTTTCACACTCCATTTTACTCGCAGGCTCCGCTCTCCCTACTGCGGCGCTCTCTAATGTCGCCCGCTTACACCCACTGGGCGACGTAATGGCAGCCATCGCTCACTTATGGGGAAGAAAAAGTGACACTTTGTGCTCTCCGTGTGTTGACAAACGATTGCGCCTCCTACTGTGTCAGTGGGTGCTGCATTTTTCGATGCTATTTTGCTAACAACACTTTTGGGAAATAAATGCACCTTACGGTATTTGCTATGCCTGCTCACTGGGTCTGCAAGGACGGCAGATTTGCTCGATCATAAGACCTTTGGGATGTTTTAAAGGGGACATAAAGGGGACTCCTCAAGCATTATAAACTGTACAGGTGAACTTAGTTTGACCTTCTCTTAGCTTTTGAATACACCTCCAACTATTCAATATTGATGTACTTTCTGCACAACTTGCTGTTCTTTGTCAAGGAGCTGAATGGCAATACTCCCAACATGTGTTTGATCCATGAAAAAAAGTACAGCACCCCCACCCCCGATTTCTGTGTCCATGAACTGATCAGCAAGGCAGGGCGAAGATCCAAAGCCACTTTGAAGTGACAGTCAAAGTCTGGAACATTAAGTATACCCCACGATAAATGGGGGCTTCACATAGGTTTGATCTCAACCCGATATATTGTGCTTATTAAAGTTCTGTACTTGACGACAATAGCAGTTGACCTTAGACTTTTGTCAAAATCGAATTCAAATGCTTGACACGATCACAAAGAACAACAACAGCAGCAGCGGGCAGATAGGCAGCAGGGACAGCCCCGAGCAGGAATGTTGTTCATAGGTATGATTCGGCAATATGTCTGGTTCTCTCAATTAGAATATTGTCTGGCGCTGGGGGAATGAAGCGCAGATGCTTATTTGTGTAATCGCTTTAACTGAGGTTACAGCCCCAGAGGTGAGTGTGTGTGTGTGTGTGTGTGGGAGGGGGGTGGAGCGGCAGACGTTCATTACCTCTATTTAGAAAAAAGACCGGAGACCTCATTACTTAATTAGTTGATTGTTATACTTTGCATACCGACGCTCTCCGTAGAGTCAACCTCCGTTTATCGTGGTTGATGTTTCAGACACACCGGAGAAACTGTCCAATTGTCCAAAAAGATATCACCTCAGAGCCACCAAAGATCACAACAGACGGAGTTTAGGCTTGGTTCGTGTTTACATATATCTTCTATCACATTTGTATACATAAAGGATATATATATATCATATATAAATATGTGGTCGCTACTACACAGATTTTACCTATTGCGAGGGTGATCCGGAATCTAACCCCCTGCAATAAACGAGGCATTACTGTACAAGTAAATTGAGTCACGGAATCATTTCAACTCACAAGGTCAAGGTACCACTGTACAGTTAAAGGTTTTATGATGATGAGTTTGACCCGGCAACTTGTTCCGCTATTTCCAACAGATAAAATGTGTTTGACCTTGTACTGCTTGTGTTCATATTTCAACAACAAAAACTCTATTGAAGCAAAATGACCATGTGCTGCAGTGTTGTAACACCTGGTGGCTCCTGACCGTGTGATACATGGAGAAAAACACCAGCAATAAGCCCAGTAAAGCTCACACATCGGTCCAATTGTACAGTGACCTATATGAAACGTGGCTTCTCATCCCGCATACCTGTGTTCCTTCCTCCGTGTTTTGTTTTTCTCTCCACGTCAACTACATCTGCCCTTTAAATCTCCGTCTCCAGGGTAACCGGAGCAATAACTCTGCCACCTGTTAAGTTCAGCGGCACGGGATCGACGGTTCACCTGCAATCACCGCTGTTTTAACTGCCCCCCATGGTTTTCATCCCCGCAGCATCTCGGCGGGTGGCTCCCTTTTAATGGGACTAAAACCTATTGTGCTCGCAAAGCAATCAAGCTGCAAATTAGCGTTAATTTTAGCGCTGTAGCTGTTCTATTTGTGCATTCTTTGCCTACACTAGTAGGACACTACAACTCCAATTCCAATGAAGTTGGGACGTTGTGTTCAACATAAATAAAAACAGAATGCAATGATTTGCAAATCATGTTCAACCTATATTTCATTGAATACACTACAAAGACAAGATATTTCATGTTCAAACTGAGAAACTTGATTGTTTTTAGCAAATAACCATTAACTTGGAATTTTATGGCTGCAACAAATAGTGTATTATTCACTATCCAGATATGCTACGAGTACTACTAGTGACATTATACAATTCTACGACTTAACATCTAGTGCTTCACTTACTAGTAACATGTAATTGTCTTACTATTATGCCAAAGTTGTCCTAGAAGAGTGCAGGAATTACATACAGTAGTAGAGTCGAGTGTATTCTGCCGAGCACACCAGATGGTGTGTGTGTGTGTGTGTGTGTGTGTGTGTTGTTGGTGACCTGCTGGAGCCCCACAGTGCCCGAGATTGTGACTGGTGTGTGGTGACATAGTGGCACAGCGGTGTCCGGCTGCGGGGTCGCGGCAATGGGGACAACGGGCACTTTCTTCCCTCAATTGTGACAAATCAGATGTGACAGGATGGCTTGAACGTTACCTTTTTTCGCTCTTTCACCCCTCACACAAACACCCGCAAGAGAAAACACAGACTAAAACAGAGTTTTGCAAAGAATATACAGTCACAAGAGCATGCAGTTTGTCCAGTTTCTGCAGAAGTGGTTCTTATGGTTTTACTTTTATACGCAACTTTAAGTGTAATCAGTTTAGCTTTGACAATGAATAAGACAAATATTCTTGGTAATATTTTGAGTTTTTGCAGTGTAATGAGGATAAACATGGATGGGTGGATGGATATTTTGAAAAACTGGCTTTTTGAGTGCTTGTACAGTGTTAACCTCATATTCGCAATTCGCTACTTGTGGACTCACCTATTTGCAGATTTTTGGGATGAAGCTATCCTCCGTTAGTTATATGCTGAAAAACTCACCTATTACCTGGTTTTATGCGCAGACCAAAGTCCAGTCTCAGATAATAGAATTTCTTTGATGCCATTTTGCAGCATCTTGGTGCCAATGAACTATGTTGAAGTGCAGTGAGGAGTTTAAGCTGGATACTGACAATATTGAGTAATTGTTCAAAAGGCTTTCCATTAAGCGTTTATTCCATATCATAGATGTCCAGCTGAAGAGCCATGTACTAGTGCACTCTTTTTCATCACTAGTTGGACAACTTTGGCATACTAGTAATAGAACGAGTACTAGTGAGGCAAAACTGAGCACCAGTTGGCATGTGCTACTCGTACTACTCCTGACATAACATTCTACGAGTTAATGCTTCACTAATAGTACTAGTAGCGCGCAGATGTAAATTAGTGCATTTTTTCCTCACCAGTAACATGTACTGTAGTTGTCCTACTAATATACCAAAGTTGTCCTATTAGTGTGCAGAAACGTCAGAGAGTATTGGATAAAACATTATTTGAGATCCTTGATATCCATGTACTAGTACACTCTTTGTCTTCACAAGTAGGGCAACTTTGGCATTCCGGAAGGACAGCTACATGTTACTAGTGAGGCAAAACTGTGCACTAGTTAATAACTGCATGCTATTCGTAGTACGAGTGACAACATTTTACTAGTTCACATCTTGCGCTTCGCTAGTAGTACTAGTAGCGCACAGGTGTCAACTAGTGCACAGTTTTGCCTCATGAGTGACATGTAGTTGTCCTACTAGTATGCATAAACATCATACAATCGTGGGAAAAAAAAGTTTTGACTCAGACAGTCATTCTACTAGTGCGCTCAATTGCAATTACTAGTGAAAGACCGTACTAGTACATGAACACTAAGCTGTATACGGAATAAATGCTTAAACGAAAAGCCGTTTGAGCATTTATTCAATATCCTTGATATCCAGGCCAAGGTTCATGTACTAGTACATTCTTTTTTTTCACTAGTAACCCAATGGGTTAGGCTCCAGATTCTATAGGGGAACATCCTTTACCGCCACTGCCCCCCATGCATGACTCACCAAGTTACCAAGAGGGCCACTTTTTTTCCGAGGACTCCTACGTTCGTAGCCCTCTGATTTCCTCTCGCTCCTTCCACCAGATTTTAGTCGCCCCACGTCGTCCAGCCTCTCAGACAACTCCGCTGCTCACTTAAGTGCATTTGTAGAGCCCCCCTGTCACATACACTGTATATTTTTTTCACAGGCATTTCAAGGCACTTTTCGAGAGGCCGAATGAGCGTTCACCAGGAGGCATACTGCGCTCTGACATTTTAACATTCTTGAATGTCTCATGATCCCTTGAGCGTTAAAGTGCACTTTTATTCTGAGATGGGTAAAAAAAAAAAAAAAAAAAAAAAGTCAGCACTTTTATAGACTGAGGGGATAGCATTCGCAACACCGAATAGCAAAATACCTTGAATTGTGATTCAAATGGAATCTTTATCAAATGTTAGGAGGTAGTGTTTTCGAGATTAGTCTTTTGTTTGAAGTCGTGTTGAGGCTGTGTTCACACTTGTCAGGTTTGCTTTGGTTACAACTCGGGATGCACCGATATCGATACAAGTAGAGGTATCGTACACGTTTGTACTCGTACTCATACAAAAGCTCCGATACTACGACACCGATACTACTTTATCGGCCTGACATCGCTCTTCTGAGCATGCGGTGTGCGGTTTGGCAGAAAGCGAACAGTTCTTCAAAAGAGTCCAGTTGTGCTCGCGTCAAGACGTTTATTGACACACCCAGCTAAATATTACAGAAAAAAATAACACAAAATAAGGAGAATTCCACGTAAATACATAGCTTTCTTTTACAAAGGTCCACAAGCTAGATGCAAAACATCGTAGACAGGCTAACGAATTAGCTTCTATAATAAACCTTTAAATAGTGAATATTTGATTGCCAAAGTTGCAGCAATATATACAGAAAATTGGGATAACAATACTCACATGCATGTATTATTTCGAGTTACATTACTGCATGTCTACTTTGTGTCTTTTAATCAAATCTAGGTATTCCCTGCATGCATGTACCAGACTGCCCCACAGGAGGCCAAGATGCGCACAACAGAAGCAGCACATTTACCTTTCGGAGACGTACCGATACTTGGAGGTAAGCACGGATGACAACACTAAAGCCGACTGCAAATTATGCTGTGGAAAATTGCTAAGAGTAAACAGGGAAGCCTAGCACTCAACAGGTGCAATTTCATGAAACATCTGAAGAAATTCAGTTGGAGACTTACCTTGCTTGGGTGTCATGACATCCCAGTGTGCCATGAGAGCTCATCAGGGGTGCTGCGGGAAAGTATCCAATATCATTTAATTTGTCTGACAATACATACTGTACAGTATGTATTACAAATATATTTTAGTTAATCTGTCTATGCTGGCAATGTCTAGTGAAAGGCAGAGCAATTAAATGCTCTTCTATTAGCTGGCAAAGGTACAGTAAACCTGTGAACATTCGCATTACGAACATTTCAGATATACAAACATTTTCTTTTTAGTTAAAACATTTTCTAACAACACTACACATGCCCCCAAATCAGCTGGGATAGACCCCAGCTCACCAGCTACCCTAGTGAGAACAAGCGGCATACCGGAGAAAATGGGTGGATGGACTTTAGCAAATCCGAGTTCAAATCGTCAAGGTGTTTAATCGATTGCAAATGGACTGTTCTGGTTGTCTTAGAATATGTTTCCTCTCTCATCCGAGCAAGCTTCACCAGTTCATGCATATAGGCTCAGTAGGACAGCTCTAGCCTAATTTCTGCTGTGGAGACTTCTTTTATTTTTTGAATTTTTCCCCAAAGTTCGAGGCACACCCCATGTCAACTGCCCCAAACTGAATGGCATCACTCTTTTGGGATGCAAAATGAAAGACAGTCGTGAAGAAGCACTGAAGAGAGAGTTGTTTGGGTGGAATCACCATTATTAATATTCCATTCAGTTGGAAAAATAAATAAATAAATACATACATACATAAATAGTTGTAGTGGGTACCGTTGTTTGTTAGAGGCTAGATTATTGAGTCTCCAAACGTTTCTGAATTTAGAGTTGCGCACCTTCAGTGAAGTACGACGTTGTGCCGCAACATGCTGGGACCTAAATGCTGTCTGGCACGTTTTGGCACAATGTGGTACTTCACTCAAGGTGCACAATTGTGAAAAAAGGTTGCTTGAAAATCTGCGATATACCGAGGGCGCAAGGTGAAAAGCTCAAGCAAGTAGTTATATTATACAGAAGACAAAAACACAGAAGAAGAAAAACTGCAAACAAAAGCACCTTACAAAATCCTTCAATCCATTACAGGTTTTCTTCTATCTTTGACGCAGTGTTAGTAAGTGTGTTAATTCCACCTGCACATCTGCTCAACCACGCAAACCCTCACCGGGGATAGTGCAACGCTGGGAGGTGTTAATAATATTTAATGTTAAACACCATCTGTCCACCGCGCCCGCCACAAATACCAATACGGGAGGCAAACATTGCAATTAACACAGCCAAGATGTCAGGAACGCCGCCGACACGCCGAGGTTGCCCAGGTTCGGAGAAGGAGGCGGAGGAGCGCTGAAGTGATGTGAGCAGAGATGACTTTTCTCATCTCGAGGGAGAAGAAAGTCCTTATGGCCCCCTCTTCTGCCCTTGTTCCGTATACGTACCTCCATCTGCCTTCATGTGATAGCATCGCTAATATCAGTTTTGCTTCTACGAGGGCTAGTGTGAAAAATATAGGCGTTATCGACGCTTGTCTCTCTCAATTTGAATATTTCATGTGCAAAAAGCATCCGTCAGGTGTATGTTTATTTTCCATCCTAACCCAATGAAAGCAAATTGGCTCTACCTCATGCAGCTTCTTGCTGCAGGGATGCTCCGTTTGTGTTTGGGAAACAGCGTGATGGAATATAGAAGAGCATAAATATAAAAACCGAGACATTCATGCACTGTAATTAACACCTAGACGGTGACTAATGAGGCCGCATTTGCAAGTTGAATTAATGGGTGGAAAGTTTAATCATCTGCAGTCGTGTTTTTTTTAGATCCTTATCCAAAAAGTTTGCTCCTTGCTTTAACGGCAACACAAGTGCAAATGGTTACCTCAACGTCCATAAAATCATCTTGATAGTTTCCACTCTGGATTTGAAACAGATGATTAGATGTGAGTCATTGAGATCGTAGCGAACAGTGTCAATTATGCATTGCTTTATGCTGTAATGTGGAGCTGCAGTGTTGTTGGAGGCGCAGATTAGCGTTAGCGCACAGCGTTATTAAAGTTAGCTTCTGGTAACCTGTAAGTAGAGACGCTATACATTAGTACCTTGACTTACGAGTGCCGGGTTTTTCAAGTTATGTGCCATCACTTAATCAATTATTTATTTATTTTGCTTTGTGTTGTGAGCCGAAATTTGAGTTACGAGCGAGCGTCAGAAATGCCGCTACTTGAGTGACAGGATACAAACAAAAGGAGAGCTACAGTAGCCGAGGTACTTTTAGCCATTTAATAAATGAGAAAAACAGTTAATTAATTTAAAAATGTAATGACCATTGAATGATTAAAAAAGGGCTAAAAAGGAATACAATTACTGTACAACCACTATTTGGATCCAAAGTTATTCTTCAGCACAGCCTATTTATATTTTTCCATGAAAAGCAACATGTGGAGTCCAACATGGCTCTCTTTCAGGTCCACTGTCATTTACTCTTGGTGCACTTCCATTGAGGAATCAGTATCAAAATACAATATGTTAGACATGCATTCAGACTCACACATAGGCACAGCTTGGTAGCACTTATCATAAAATACGGGATAATGTGCCACTCTTTTGTGTGCTTTCATGTTGCCACTAACATGATACAGCTGATTGAAGCACATTCACAAGCCACACTTGCCCTTTTGAATCATTTGTCATTCTTAACTGTAACATTTCCTTTTAACATCACACTCTCAAACTCGACAAATCATTTATAGGCTTGAGCGTCGCCAGTCCCTCACAAATGTGTTTTTCTTTTCTGCTGTGGATTATTGGAGTGCGTGTGCATGGTTTGACACCAGAGGGCTGTTCGCCCACTGCTCATTGACGAAACTGTCATCTTCTCCACGGAAAATCAGATTTTAAGAGGAATTGCTATAAACCCACTAAAGCAATAACAGCCATCTACTCCGTTTTCAGCCACATAAAAACACTAATGTTCAGTTTTGTGCTCTGTGCTAACATTTTATGATACAGCCAAAACCATCCTGTTCTACACTTTGATGACTATTGATTTTAGGAATGATGTGCTTCTAGCTGAACTTAATTGACAACGACGTATTTCAGTCGTCACTCTGACACTAATGACTTTGACCTTTAGTTGCCAAGATTGCATTGCTGGAACACAAGGGCAACACACTAAAGGGAAACACCTTGAGCCTCATGCCTTACTGTAATAAAGGCCTTATAGTCACATCCATGTGGAACCGTAAGTAGATTATGTATTCGCGCTTCGCTGCTCACAAATTCGATGATTTTTGTTTTTTAACCTAACCTCTGTTATTTGCTGAAAAACTCGCCTATTTGTAGTATTTGAGCTCAGGCCAAAGCCCTGTCCACTATAAAAGTGCAATTAATCCCCACTGTTTGCGGGGAATAGGCACGACATAATTGACGTCCCTCGTAAAAGGTATTTATAAGTCTGTATAGATGCCACAAAATGGCAGCAAAGCTCTCAAAATGGAGAGAAACTAAAGCACTAACACAATCCATCTAGCATGTACACAATCATCAACCCATGTAACATAAACGACTGTATTAAGTATTCAACACAAACCCCCTTCATCTGAGGTTTATTGATAGTTATAGGTAGCATACTAGCCTAAAAAATACACTAGCACAAATGATGTGACATCATACATGGGCAAACAAATATGCTCACTACCGCAATGACATCATGAAACTCACCTTTTGGCATCTACACGCAATAATAAATGTTAGGGAATACAGGAAAATTATAACGGCAAAGGAGACTACACGGCTATTAGTAGCTACATCAGGACACAAGCTGAAACATACTTTCAGTTTCACTTGACGGTGCACGAGGTGCATTCAATGATTGCCAACAAAACAGGACATTTAAAACGCTGAGCAAAAAAACGTTTATTAAACCTAACAACCGCAAGATTCCACCAGATGGCGACAAAGTAATAATTGTATTGCTTTGGCCTAATAGATGAGATTTTCAGTAAAGAACAGATGATAGGCTCCCAAAAACATCTGCATACGTTAACTGTGACTATGCTCGGGTTCACTGTATAGCGTTGGTGCCATTTTAGTGCCAAGGAACTATGTTCAAGTGAGGGGAGGAGCTTCATTTAGACAGGGCATCACCCTGTCTAATAGAAAAGCAATGCTTTGCCACCATCTTGTGGCATCTATAGGCAATTATAAACCATTTGGGGGCATCAATGACACGCAGATTTTTGCTATTGGACCGGGTTCCGCCCCATCGCTTGCAAATAGCGGGGCTTCACTATGGTTCATCCTTGAAATCTCACCCAAAAGCTGACTTTTTGTGAGCTGTGTATGTTAGCTACTTCACAAAGCAGTCGACTGATCTGTGCCAGAATAAACGAGCTATAGGTGAGAAAGCATTCGAGGTGAGAATGAGTCAGAACGGCACTCTGCAAAAGCAGCATGACCTCCGCCTGAGGGTTGGAGGTCCAAGCTGGAGAACAAAGGAAGAACGCGGTCAGAGGCTGAGGGCGGCCTCTGACCTGATGTTCAAGCCCCTATAAGTTAATTAGCCCCCTTTTACGAAGCAGATGCTTATAATTAAATGTACATGCGGCGGTGGAGCGCTGGATGAAACAGAAGAGATCTGTCAGGAGGCGTTCAGCGGCCGTCAAAAATGTCATTAAGAGAGACAATAAGCAGGAGGGGGTGGGACTGTAGATGATGTTTTCCACGTTTCCACTACACCTTTCCCATCTGTTTGTTGCTGTGCTGTCTCAATCACATTAGAAGCGTGTTTGTTGTCACTCGGGGTGGACCTGCTCCCTCTGGAGAAGATGAAAAGAAGGGCTGGACGTAATTCGAAGCAGCACCCCGAACTTGAACTCGCCGAGGTAAAAACAACATGGCACTTCCTTCGAGACGCTCAGGACGGTTAATTATCGCCGGGAGCTATTTAAACACGCATCTAATTAAAACAAATGGAAGTGGGTGACGTTTGCAACTCGCACGCTCCGACTCGGGCGGGATGACGACGCGTGCAAATGTCATCGTGCTTTTGCCGTCAGTCGTAACAAACAACAACTTCATTTGCAGCCAGGTAGGCCTACAAACAGGAGGGCGCGCACATCATCACCAGCCAATATCAAAGGATCTGACAGAGACATCTAATTGCTGTTATTTCCCATGAGAGAGCCATCCGTCTTGTGCAACTAAATGAACTTGAGCTGCAATCGTTCGGGAGCGGGGGAGCGTGTGGGGGAGAAGTGCACCTGCAGGAAACCGCATTGAATCATGGAGCCGCTACTTTTAAAGGAGACATATTACGACGCATTTATCACAATTTCAAACAGTGAATAACAAGTGAATAAATCTATTCCAGGCTCAAAAACATTTACTATATACAGGCAATGCCCTTAATCACATTATAACATTCCTGAGTGTAGTACAAGTATGGAGAGAAGCTTACCACTGCATGATAAAACTAAAGTAAAACGATTTACCCTTTTTAAAACATCTGACAGATATTGATATTTAAATTAATGAAGTGGCTCGTATCGGGACCAGCCAGACGCTTTCCTGCGTCGCAGTTCCATGTCCCGGTTCTATGGTTATCGTCACGGTTTTCTTTGCCATCGCTGGTCTCCCTCTGCAGGGAGAGCACAAAAAAAGCCAAACAAGAAGCTAAGCACATTTGTGGAATTCATCTTTTAGTACATCTCACGGGAATTTGCTTGTACAGTGGTGCCTTCGAGATACGAGCTGTCGATGGGACAATTTATTTTTTTTTTGCTTTGAGGTGCGAGCCCAATCTTGAGGTAGAAGCGCTGTATGGTTGCAGGTGACTCAACTATCTTCATAACAAGCAGCAGTTTGACAGATGCAATTCGTAAATATTCTTCAAAAAAGGAGGCTTCAGGCTGTTCATCGCGGTCACTGCCAAACTAGACATAAAAGACAGAAAATACCACGTTGTTCATTCATTCATTCATCTTCCGTTCCGCTTATCGTCACTAGGGTCACGGGCGTGCTGGAGCCTATCCCAGCTATCTCCGGGCGAGAGGCGGGGTACACCCTGAACTGGTCGCCAGCCAATCGCAGATACCACATTGTGCATTTGATAGAAACGTTGAAAAACCGCTACTTTCGATGCTAACGTTAGCATGTCAACGGTGTTTTGCATTGTTTGGTAGCATTAAACTAAGTGGAGTTTCCTAAGGCAAAGCTATTTGGTTTTCTGTTTAGTTTAGACTTAAACTTAAACTCTTTTTTTTGACTAATTGTTCAATATTTTGCTAACTGCTGCTTATTGTGAAGTGATTCGAATTGAGTTCGTTGCCACCATACAGCGCAATTTGTGCTTGCAAGTCAAAGCAAAAAAGAAAAAAAAAAAACATCCGATTGACAGCTTGAGTGTCGTCACCTCTGCTTATTGCCCAGTTGAAAATGGTAGACTACCAAAACTAATCTAAGCAAGTGGCAGCGCTTAAAAATCAGGATAAAATGTGACAATGGGAGAAGCTCGTGAAACACGGACGTGTCCCGGGATCGGTCGGGATGCTTGGCAAGTATGACGGCGCTTTAATGGGCCTCATTAGTAACACCTGTGATTTCCCCCTATTTCACGTATAAACGGTGTGTTGGCGAATGAATTGCACCACTCTCCCCCTCTTTTGTCCCGGATCAGAGATTTAATTAACTATTGACCGTGCCACCAACAGAAGGAGATGAAAAGAAGTGGACTGAACGCTAATGGCCTGAGAAGAAAACGTGTCCCTCCGAGTGTTCCTCCTGCTTCCTTGGCAGAGTTTCAAACCTGTGAAGAAGGGACGAGGCGGTGGGCAGTGCCAGGACCCCCCTCCCCACAATAAACAAACAAACGGAAAAAAACATACAATGCATTTCATGCTGCAAACACTTAGTACGCGCAATTGTTTGTTTAAACCTGGATAATTGAATGGGCATCCGAGATCCGGCAAATTCAGAGCAAAGATGAAAACTCTATGAATATGGAAGAATTTGCCGTGGCGCTACGACAAGCGCAATTAGCATAATGGCGGGGGGTTTGCAAAAACCCAGGTAGAACACACACACACACACACACCGGATGCTGCATGCTAAGTACATACACCCACTCACAAATAATTGCTCGTGTATATGCAGCCAGCATGGAAATGTGCTCCATTGGGGGAAGTACAGGGCTGAATGCCAAAACCGCTCATTGATTTCTTTTCAAAAACATAATCATAGTCGGCAACACGGTGACCTAGTGGTCACCACGTCTGCCTCATAGTCAGTAATCGTAGTCATTGCGATAGTCAATATTGAATGGATTTTGTTGTTTTTTTTTTGTCATAAGATGTAAGAGCAGTTTTGTTGCTCATTTTTATGCTAGGTTTAAAGTCGGAAATGACAAAATCAGACAAAACTCCCAGCCAGTTTCATTATATTTGCATAAACACAGATAAAATGGTTCAACAAAGGAATTGAAGCGGGCCTAGCGAGCCCAGAGGGTTTAAAACGCGTGTAGTGAGATACAATGAGATACTTTTATAGAGTGTTGGAATTACTTGTTCAACATTTTCAGGGTGTGCGTAGCATGAAAAAAGGTTGGTAATAACTTATGCCACAGTTTTTTTCTCCATGCCTAACACGATAGAAAAAGGCGAGCAGAATGTATTAGCATATGTCGTCATCACACTGCTATGCTAAACTAATGCATGCACGCAGATCGCACGTTTTTCTCTTCAGGCGGCAGAATAAAATGCTAGACGGAGATTTCATCTTGTGCTTCTTCATATTCTAATGACAAGTGGTGGGGTCGGGCCACCGTGGACTTAAAAGTAGGGCAAATATGCTTGAGAGAGCATCGTGAATATCCACACATGATGGGACACTCAGCTGGACTAACAAACATGTGCAGTGATTCATTTTTTTGCAATGAACTCAAAATCAGATTTTTGGAGTGTGGAATTATGCTAACTAATAAAAAATAATAATAAATAAATATATATATATATAAAACAAGTATACATTTCCAATAAACATTTAAGTATAATTTTTATTTGTTTACAGTTACGCTAATACTTATGCGAACATACTGATTCAAATTCAACATATAAAAATGTTGCTTATTGAGTGTATTTAATATTTTAATGGGGCAGCACGGTATATATATATATATATATATATATATATATATATATATATATATATATATATATATATATATATATACATATATATGTATGTATATATATATATATATATCTACACTAATTTTTAATAATGGACTACGGTCAGGCGGCACGGTGGCCGACTGGTTAGAGCGTCAGCCTCACAGTTCTGAGGACCCGGGTTCAATCCCCGGCCCCACCTGTGTGGAGTTTGCATGTTCTCCCCGTGCCTGCGTGGGTTTTCTCCGGGCACTCCGGTTTCCTCCCACATCCCAAAAACATGCATTCATTGGAGACTCTAAATTGCCCGTAGGCATGAGTGTGAGTGCGAATGGTTGTTTGTTTGTATGTGCCCTGCGATTGGCTGGCAACCAGTTCAGGGTGTACCCCGCCTCCTGCCCTATGACAGCTGGGATAGGCCCCAGCACGCCCGCGACCTGGAATATTTTAATGTAAATCTAGTCAATTTCTTGTTGGTGTAGTTCATTATTATTATTATTATTATTATATTTTACTGTACTATCCCTTTAAATTTGGATAATTAATTCAATTGTTAATATTATGTTACACTGTATATCACTATTAAATCCATTGTGACTGTGATTATAATTAATAAATTATTATGTATCAAACGGATTTAATAATTAATTGGTTTGAAAAATAAGATCTTAGAAAAACGACAAAGCTTCCATTAATGCAGCTGTGCGTCGCCATCAGCGCGCTCATAACAATCAGCAATAAAATCAACTTTAAGAGCATGTTAAAAAGGATTAAACCATTTGTCTGGCACGAGCAGCCTCGTTGCCATTTTATTGTTTTGCGCACCGATCAACAAATCTATATATTATGAGCTATGCTCGTGAAAATGTACATGCAATACTAACAGCCAGAGGATATGCGCTGTGATTGTGATCAAATAGACAAACAACCATCCACACTCACATTCACGCCATGTCTTCCATTCCACACCTAACATGCGTCAAACCTGGATCTCCTGGCGGTGAGGCAGATCAGCTAACCTGTTTTTCTTGTTTTTTAGATAAAAGCCATAAATTGGGAGTTTTATTGCTTTGACTTATGAGCGCAAATTTGAGAAATGAGTGTTATAGGGTGGCAGTGACTCACTTCACAACAGGTAGTAGTTTGGCAGACGGAATAAGTCAATATTTCAACAAAACAAAAAACAAAAACACTGCCCCCAGGTGGCCAGGGTCTCAGAAAGACAAAATGAGATTCGCTGCTATGACTGACAGCTAACGTTAGCTTTCATCTGTTTGTTCAACATTGTCGCCACCATTTCACTGAGTTCAGACAGCAGAAATGACATAAATGGAAGGTATTTGTTGTTTTACCAAGTGCTTCTCCTTATTATCACATTCATGAAGTTGCATAGCAGATTAGCGCTGGTCTCAACCGGTACCAACGGAAAAAAATACAGAGTTCGGCCAACACTGAGACCGAGACAAAACCAAGACTTTAGAAAGTCGAATCCGAGACAATTCAAACCAAAACCATTTCTAAATATGACACATACTGGATGTGCGTGTGCGTGTGTGTGTGTGTGTGTGTGTGTATGAAACGGTCTGCGGCGCTAGTTTGATCGGAGAGCGGGTTTATATTGAATCTTCCGTCATACAGTATACGAACGCTGATCATCCCCAAATTAACATTAACGACTGCGCCTTTGCCAGGAATTAAAAACAAACAAAAAAATAGACACGAGAAGTTTTCAGTTGATGCACATGTACCGTGAAGTAGTGTCTTTAAATATCACTACACTGACCACCGATTTGAAGCCAAGCTATTCCTGGAATTTATGTGCACCAACCCGGCCGCTGTTGGTCGATTAATCTCCACTTTGGGAAATTAATTTAAGGAGGAAATTATAAAGGAAAGTTACTAATGAGACCTCCTTCCACTTCCTCACACTCTCTCTTTCTTACAGGGTATCTCTGCTATTTAGTCCACTTTTGGGCGATGTGGTTGAAAGGAAATTCCTGATAGTGGGATTAGCAACAGACAATGGAAGCGCGGCTCATTCAGCGTAACTTTGTAATTGTGTTTTTATTCCCTTATCTCGGCAGCTAAATTGATGGTCATGCACTTACAATTTCCGCATCTCTCGTTTCATCGTTTTCACTAAAAGACTTATTTTAAATGCACTGCATGATCAAAAGTATTGGGACTCCTGGATGTTACCTACAGAAAGTCTAAATATTTGAAAATATTAAGTTCTGCACTTTTTGGGAAAGATGTCTAAGGAAAAAAAAATTATATTTGCGAGGTCAGGTGATTACAAACATACACTTGGTTACAGCTACTTGCATGCAAAATAACCTTGCTCAATGAGCCACATGCTGCTTCACATATCTGAACACAAATACAATGTTTTCTGATCACATCACACCGTGGCACACTCGTACAATTATTTAACTAGACAGTGACCCTAAAACAGCTAAATTCAATTGTGAAGCAACAATGAGATAGATTAGATTAGATAGATAGATAGATAGATAGATAGATAGATAGATAGATAGATAGATAGATAGATAGATAGATAGATAGATAGATAGATAGATAGATAGATAGATAGATAGATAGATAGATAGATAGATAATTGGTGACAATAAAATGGTGAAAACCAACAAATTGTGAAGTTTGAAACTCAGTCAGGGCCATTTTACAAACATTGACAACTGCCATTCAATACCCCTTGTTGAAGGGGTGATGAATGAACTCTAAAAACATATATTTTAAAATGCATTTCAAGTAGCTACTATCCATTCAAATCTTTAAAATGACCTTGCATGCAAAAAGGTAAAAAGAAAAATCTACATAGTCAACAGGGACCTGTTTTGCGCTGGGCTTTATGACACAGTGCCATAAAGTGTGTGTTTTATAAGGCCTTAAGCTTTATGGATGTTAAGAGTCATAGCGAAAAGCCAACAGGATCTGCTCGCAAAGCTATTTTACCTCGCCGAGATCCCGCAGTTCAGTCGTCTAAGATAAACACCAGACGTGTCACGTGGGGTGGGGTGGGGCCGCTGTTGTCAAAAAGCCCGAACGCAACCATTAAGCGGTGGGCGATGGATCCAATTGTGTTGGAATAAAGGCCAGCCAATGTCTGTCATTCCTCTCAGCGCGTCACTTAACCTGTGTAAACACCGCTCAGAATAAATGAGCATTATCTTGGGACGCTCACAGCTGATGGAAATAACCAGGAAAGAAAAAAAGCTTCCACTTCCTGGAGGCCGGCGTTAATGAGAATTGATGTGTGTGTGTGTGTGAGTGTGTGTGTGCGTGTGTGTGTGTGCAAGATGAACAGTAGGTGACTGCAGAAGATGGAGAAGGAAAGTGAAAAAGGGGTGGAGATACACTTGATAAGGTTTCTATTATAAGTATGGGGAGAGGTGTGTCTCCAAATTATTTACCCAAATATATCTGCAATTTACACTTGTTTTTCAAATCCACAAATATATCAGAGATTTACATGCGTTTTTTGAATGTTGTGTGTGCACTTATCATGACTTGTAATTTGTAAATATTCAATTCTGCTTGTGAATTGTTGAAAGTGCGTTTGTGGATCAGCGGGCATACGCATTTATTTTTGAGACATCGTAACGCAGTTTTCAAGATATTCACACACACACACACACACACACACACACACACACAAATTGAGAATATTCACAGGTGTGGGAAGGCCCGTCCTTCCACCCGCTAGGCCAGGGGTGTCAAACTCATTTTTGTCACGGGCCACATCGTAGTTATGACTTCCCTCGGAGGGCCGCTACGACTGTGAACCCATATAAATGAAAGATTACCACATATATTCTAATTACATAAAGTATACACAACACATTGACAAATAAGCAGTTTTGAAAACAGAAACCTTTTAAAACATGTTTTTCAACTATTACATTTCTTTTCAAAGGGGGTCACAAAAAAATGCTTGCAAATATCTCAATGGTATTACAACAGAACACAATGAGCAATTTTGATTTGCTTTCGCTGGCCACCTAAAATGATGTGGCGGTCCGGATCTGCCCCCCGGGCCACCAGTTTGACACCTGCCCGCTAGGCGGTTGTGTTGTTGAACCATTTGTGTTCGTTAAAGCACCGCAACATACATGCTAATTAGTGTTAGCATTAAGCTAATGGGGGAATTTCTTTAGACAGTTGTTTGACTGTTTTAAATAAACAGGGGTATTTATGTTTAGATTGACAGCAGGCCCTCTATTTTCGTGACTCGCGCAAATTCGGCCCAGCGTGTGGCGCAACTACGAAGGGGGCGGGTTGTCGTAATCTCGCAGATTCGCGCAGCCGGTTTTTTTAACAAAAAGGGCTGTCTGCGCCAATCAAAGCAGCTTCATTCATTCATTCCCTTTAAGTGAGGCGCAATAAATGTACGATCTCGAATGCCTGGAGAGAGCCATCCGTGCGTGACGACATTGTCACTTGGCCGCCGGCCTTATGAAAACGGATGGCGGACCCCCATCCTAATCATCCATCTTCAAGTCAACCACACAATGTCGTGATGGAGTACAGGTGAGAAGTGACAGCTTCAAGCATCGTCCTCTTCACTATGCCCCAAGGATGTCACATTGGCTCCCTCGGCGGATGGATGGCGATGAGGAGAAGATGGATGAGAGGAGACAATACCTCTGAGGACCGTGAACCCGCTGACAATCTTACTTTGCGGAAGGCAGGTTAGTTTTCATTGCACCTGCCCGTCAAGTACGCTGCCAATCAGCGTATGTAAATGTTGAATTAGCGAGCACGTAGCCATATATATATAGAAGTGCTAACAGGTAGCTTAGGTCCTCCTGTCTCCGTATCCCGAGTGTAAATCAGAACCTTAAGCAGCCAATATCCTGAGCCAGCCCCTACGCTCCCTCTTATCTCCCGAGCCGTATATTGCCTCTTCCAAGCATCAATTTCTCCGCTTCCCCCCGCATGAAGATGGCCTTTTATTGCATTGTGAAATGCATGAAAAGGGCAGAAGGGAGGACATGTGGATGTATTAGGAGGAAAGTCAAGAGAAACCTTCCGTTGAGTGAAGCCTTTCTAAAAAATAATAATAATAATTCTAAAAGTGTGCTACTGTTTGGGCCAAAGGTTGTTTGGAGTTTTGCATTCAACTCGTTTTGTTCAGATGGAAGGATTGCACTTTGAACTCCCATTCAGCTCAGCTTTAGATCCGTTGTCGTATTGTCCGCAGGCCAGTCTAGTACCCGCCCTCTTTTACTACGAAGCCACGCTGTTGTAACACATGCAGAATGTGGTTTGGCATTGTCTTGCTGAAATAAGGAGGGGTGTCCATGAAAAAGACGTTGCTTGGATGGCAGCATATGTTTCTCCAAAACCTGTATGTACCTTTCAGCATCAATGGTGCCTTCGCAGATGTGCAAGTTACCCATGCCATTGGCACGAACACAGCCCCATACCATAACAGATGCTGGCTTTTGAACTTTGCGTCTATAACAGTCCGGATGGTTCTTTTCCTCTTTGGTCCGGAGGACACGATGTCCACAATTTCCAAAAACAACTTGAAATGTGGACTCGTCGGACCACAGAACACTTTTCCACTTTGCATCAGTCCATCTTAGATGAGCTCGGGCCCAGAGAAGCCGGCGGCGTTTCTGGGTGTTGTTGATTAATGGCTTTGGCTTTGCATAGTAGCTTCAAGTTGCACTTACGGATGTAGTGCCGAACTGTATTTACTGACAATGGTTTTCTGAAGTGTTCCTGAGCCCACGTGGTGATATCCTTTACACGTTGATGTCGGTTTTTGATGCAGTGCCGCCTGAGGGATCGAAGGTCACGGGCCTTCAATGTTGGTTTTCGGCCTTGCCGCTTTCATGCAGTGATTTCCCGAGATTCTCTGAACCTTTTGATGATATTATGGACCGTAGATGATGAAATCCCTAAATTCCTTGCAATTGTACGTTGAGGAACATTGTCCTTAAACTGTTCCACTATTTTCTCACGCACTTATTCATAAAGAGGTGAAACTCGCCCCATCTTTACTTGTGAATGACTGAGCAATACAGGGAAGCTCCTTTTATACCCAATCATGGCACCCACCTGTTCCCAATTAGCCTGTTCACCTGTGGGATGTTCCAAACATTCCTCAACTTTCTCAGTCTTTTTTGCCTCCTGTCCCAGCTTTTTGGTTAATGTCATATTTGCTAAAACCAATAAAGTTGATCAGTTTGAACAATAAATATCTTGTCTGTGTAGTGTATTCAATTAAATATAGGTTAAACATGACTTGCAAATCACTGTTTTTCTGTTTTATTTATGTTTAACACAAGGTCCCAACTTCATTGGAATTGGGGTAGTACATTCCGTGGCGTCAGTCAAATTCAATTTGACTTTATTTTCTATAAACTTTATTTTTCTGGTTTTTGGGTGTCTGAAACGGATTTATTTGGATTTACATGATTTCTTATGAGAAACCTTGCTTCAGTTTTCATACAATTAGTTTTTTAGTAAGATTTCTTTTGAACGGATTAATCATGAAAACGTGTGGTGAGGTGTCATTTAGACAAAAGCAATGCTTTGCCACCATCTTGTGACATCTCTAAGTAATTGCAGTACAGTGAAAGAATTTTGGGGCTGGTGTCAGTTACTCTTTTCTTTATTTTCCTCCACCTGGCAGGACTAGGTCCCTATCCCCCAGTGAACAGAGAGGACACCATACACGCAATTTTTTTTAAGTAACATTTCAACATTAGTATACACACACTTTTACAGTGTTCCCTGCCTATTAGCATTTGGCCACTTGTAAATTCACCTATTTGCAAAATTTCTTTGGAACTTATCCCCTGTTCGACACTGAAACACCTTTATAAATGTGTGTTTTTGAGGAGGGTTAAGTCATTTCCACTCATTTCAATGGGCAAAGTTGATTTGAGATACAAGCAATTTGAGTTACGAGCATGGTCACACAACAAATCAAAAGTCGTACGTCGAGGTACCACTGTACAACCCATTTTAGCCCCCAACCCTCAGTTTTAGGCAACCCTTGATAACATCACCACAAAGTGGCACACATCCACATGCTGCGAATGTCACCGTACAACAATTCTTCTTCCACAAAGAACCAGGTTACAAAGGTTTCCATATGGAAAAAGCCCAGCCATAGAGATAACATATGTTCCCATCATTTCCAATATGAGATGTGTTGTGCATGAATGGCCTTGATTCATTTTGTCGCGTGGGGAGTATGACAAGTCGGTGTGCAAAATGTATCATTTTTTAGGAGTCCATTGTGAACGCAACGCCAAACACAGCGTTGCCGTCTTTGCGGGAATAATGAATGTTGGGGTTGGAACACTACAGCTGGTGAAATTACTAAGGCTATTTTTCCTGCTGAATTACGACGGTTTCATTTTCTAATGAGGAAAAAAAAAAAAAAAAAGAACAGTTTGTATGATTAATTCCATTTTGCTCTCCCAACAGCAGAGCAGATTGGCACAGCCTGTTTGGATCCTGGCGCAATCTCCATAATCCGCTGCATGTTATTGTTTGAGCCGCCATTAGACAGCAGATTGAAGACATTTGTTGAGCGCAATCCTACAGTTTACTGAGAAGAATATAATCCAAGAATAGGAGTTTTTTTTACACTGGATCCAAATTATGCACATATTAGGCCACTACCTGTAGCATTAACATATACAGTACTGTATATTCAACTGTAAAAAAAAAATAAATACACGAAAGCAAAAGAGTTACCGTACTTTCTCTGATTTTGCTATTTATAGGTACATTATTAAGTTTGCGTAAAATGAACATTTTTGTTTTGGTCTACGAGTTTAGTACTGACAACATGACTCTCAAATTCCAAATACAAATATTGTCACGCAGAAAATGAAAAATGGTCAAAATTCTCACAAAATATTCATAAGCCTCGTGAGATTTCTCGAAGTCTTGCAAAATATTTAGAAGTCTCAGGAATTATAATGAGGTCTTACGAGATTTACCAACACCAAATGAAATATTTTCAAGTTTCTCATGAAAGATTAGAAATTCTCGAGAGAAGTGTCATGGAATAGTCTAAAGTCTGACGAAATGTTTTGAAGTCTCATGAGATGTGTTACAGTCCCAGAATATTCTGAAGTCTTAAGAAATATTTTGAAATCTCACAAGATTTGTCAAAGATTCGTGAAATATTCTGAAGTCTGGTAGGCTTTGCCAAAGTCTCAAAATATTCGGAAGTGTTTGTGTTTAAAAGTGTTTGGCACTAGATATCGCATTTGATCACTTTTAACTGCTTTATGCTTTGTGCTTTAACCTTACTGACAAATTCACATCATTTACATTCAGCGTCATATTACAGAGGTGTAACCGAAATTTGAATCGATTCTAATTTGCATGGCGGAATCTTCACGCTGTTTGCGTCGCTTCATCACCACCACCCAAGCTCCCGACACCTCGGCTCACCTCGCGAGCACACAGCAGTAACAATCTCATTTACCGCCCCATTAATCACTAGAATTCTCGACATCGTGTGTGTGTGTGTGTGTGTTTGTGTGTGCGCGTAAAGCAGAGAAGCTAAGCGAGGCGCGTGTCAGTGACAGTGAACCTTCTTTGCATTATAAAAGCACTCAGGCTGATGACTCAAAGTGAACATGCAGGTCCAACATAAATTATTGGCTGCGCTTGTTTCCATTAAGTATAAGGATGTGACTGATTCAGCCAACGGACATTGTATTTCACTGATTACATTTATCAAATATGAATGGATCGTAAAGGAGGAGAGCGGGTAATTGGGGGAAAAAAATGTCAATCTGTTTGTGCTTAACATGGAAATAAATATGAGCCCCCCCCCCCCCCCCCCCAAAAAAAAAAGAATCTGTGAATAGGTGAATTCACAAATGTTGGGTGTTCACTGTATCTTTTAACATTCAACTTTTGTCATTTCTTAAAATTTTAATTTAAGGTAATAAATAATAATCTGCGGCACGGTGACCGACTGGTTAGAGCGCCTGCCTCACAGTTCTGAGGACTGGGGTTCAAATCCCAGCCCCGCCTTTGTGGAGTTCGCATATTCTCCCCGTGCCTGCGTGGATTTTCTTCGGGCACTCTGGTTTCCTCCTACACCCCAAAAACATGCATGGTAGGTCCCCTTGCCGGACTTTGGATTTCAGACCGGCGAATGAATTCCAGCTCTACTTTTAGATCTCTGATGCACCAATTTAGCAGGAATACAGTATGAAAGGTTTCACACCTACAGTAAGAAATCGGTGTTGGTAACATCATGTGGTAGTCGTACACTGCACAAAGCGGATGATGGACAAACTCCAAATTCTCCAAATGATCTTGGCTCTCGACCTTCAGTTTGTAAATCTACACAATAGATATGCACTTTTTGTCCGTTTCTGTCCATCGAACACACCTTGGCACTACAGGGCCGGCCTTGACCTCCCCGCAGCCCTATGCTAATTCCGCTAATGGGCCCCCTTTAGCTGACCAATGAGCCATTTCTAGAACCATTTGTCACACCTGGAATACTACTTCTTCCGCTGCGAAGCTCTCTCATTTAAAACACTGTGTCGCCTCCTTGTCCTAAAGGAGACTGGCTGAAGGCTGTTACTAATGCACAACAAATAAGTGCACATTGGAAGCTGGCAGCGAAGGGGGCAGGAGCTCAGAACAAATGGCAACGAATAAAATCTCACAAGCAACTAGGCAGACGGGAACAAAGCACATAAAACAGAAAACGATAAAACTGCAACAAAAAAATAAATAAATAAAACAATTGACACCAAACCAAAAAGTGATTTGAATTTGTAACACTAGAATTGTAACTTTTTACACCAAGCACCACCTCAAAAAATACTTGGCTCTCCAAGTACCACTATATTAACCACCATTAACATACAGTAGCCTAGTAGGCTCCATCGGTGAGGCGAAAATATAGGGGAGGGGGGGGGGGGGGGAAACTGTACTTAAATAATGACTCAATGAAAATGTTTTTTACATAAAAGTTAAATAAAAAAATGTACCTAAATAACCATTATGAAAGAGTAAGTGCAAAAGTATTGTCCCTTGAAGTTAAATACAACTGAAATGTACTCAAGAAGGGTAATTTACTGGATTCAACATTTTTTTCAAGCCACTGTATTTATTATATGATGCGCAGTTTGAGAATTTAATTCAGTGATTCTGTCATGTAACCAATAGAGGGAGCCCACGTACCACTAGTGGTACTTGGAACACACTGCGATAACCACTGGACTATATCATTACTTCAAGCCGAAAATATGCCACGAACTATGGTCCCAAAAGACTAATATAATTTCAAACTCATTTTACAATATTACCCCTAAAAATGTATTTGTGGAAGCCATTTGGCTTCCACACTCCACAAAGACTCTTCGGAACTCCACAAAGACTCTTCGGAACAACCCAAGCTACTTTGCTCCCGCCACGATATATATAGCTTGTCTCTCAGTCAGGATATACTGTACTACTTTCCTATTGCAAGATATGTGGGAGATTACTGTACACAACAACAATTTTTATAGGGTTTCTTAGGACAGCAGTGACTTAACGCGCTGTAGTCCAACTTGCAATTGCGCCAGAGAACCACAAATACGAATGAAGGCGCCCAAGTTTTTCAAGGTTGCAGCAATTTGATGTTGCGCCCACCCAATCAAAAAGTATATTGGTATCAGTGATACTGGGCCTGTATTTACTTGTGTGATTCATTTTGGTCAAATTTTAATACCTCAGGGATGTTTGGCTTCCCATCAAGATTTGCATGTATAAAGTGTATTTTTAAAAAAAAACAACAACAAAAAAAACATCTCAAGTCATGTCCAAAGTTCATTTCAGACGCAAGGACACGCGCAAATGTTTACGTGCGAGTTGTTTTTTTCCTTCCCATTCCCAGGCCTGCAGTTTATCTCACTTTTATCCGTGAAGGAAGTTGTTTTTTTTTTGGGCCCAGAGCCAAAGATTACCAAACAGACGCAAACAGAAAAAGATCCACTGCCAGATAATGCGTCAACACCGCAAACATCAAACCAAAAGGAAGTGGTTTACAAGTTTATTTTCCAGAAACGCACAAGTATAGCAAATTATTGATCTGGAGATCAACCCTATATGATGCATGTACACACACAAACACACACACACACACACACACAGATAATCTTACACTTAAGACTATGTGAGTCCCGGGATGCTCATGTCATGGAAACAATGAGTCTTAACCCGGGAACAATGAGTCCCTGCAACTTATCACCACGGAATACAGATACAGTAATCCTACGCTATATCACGGTTCTTGCTTCGCAGTCCTGCTATATTGCAGATTTTTACTACAGGTGTTCCTCTATTTTTTTATACTGTTTGTACAATATTTTTGTGTTATCCATTGCTCTTGTTCCGTCTCAGTATATTGTATGTGTTTAGGCCAGTCATGATAGCAATTTTTTAGGACGATATATTTTCCCCAAAACTATCACGATAAACAATAGTATCAATGATGTTTTTTTTATGCCACTGATATAATGATATTAGAGCGTAATATTTCAACAACATCCTTTTTAAGAACAATTTACTTTTAATTCTTATTCAAGTAGCATTGAAACATTGACATTTCTAATGTGGAACAGTAAATAAATATCTTAGATCAAAAAATATAAATAAAACAGACTCAGGGTGTGTTCCTAAAAAATTCACTTCTCCAATCATTAAAATTTGGTACAGAGGTATAAACAGTCATTAATGCCTTAACAGGCAATATACTGCCAATCAAGTTACCAGTTGGTTAAGAAAAAATGCCGAGTAGTAACATTAATAAGATCACAACAAGTAGATCAAAGCAACCTGTTTTGATTCAAGATTTGTACTAATTTCAAAAGTCTGCAGCCTTTCTTTAAATGCTCATTTGTTAACATGTTCAATGGCTGCGTCTAATAACGCTATACTGTATATAATGCCAGCATATGGGCGCCATATTCACGTTTGTATTTGCATTGTTCGGCGAAGGGTCCTATAATTGCAAGCTGACAGGAAACAAGAGATGTCCCACCGTCTTTTTTGTTCCCAGCTGAAGAAATTGGGTGGGATGGTTGCATTTAAAATTATATTTTGTTACTTTGAGGTTGTGTGTTGTCTGTGTTGCGACTTCACACAAATTCGACATACCAGCTCGTCGGTGTTAGCGGGATAGGTCGCGTTTATCTGGCTTGAAACCAAAATGTTCCCTCATCGTCACATTGGCATTAGGCTTTGGAACTAATTCCATTAACTGTGCAGCTACTGGCTTGCTGTCAGAAAACGTACCTTTGATTACCCGAGCGGACATGCGTGCGCACAAAGGCATGCACACGGCCAACAGATGGAGGGTCCCCGCTCTTCACTCTCTCATTGGTTTAGAGAGTTGTGTGTCTGCTCTCAAGTCGCAGATATGTTGCCCCCAAGAGGGGGTCACAGGGCGGGAGCACTGTGGGGGGTGTCCTGCCTAAAACACAAGTGGGATTCATAATAACGTCTCAACTCCTCTCTCGGCTCATCTGTATGCAACTATATGAGTCGTTCCACACAGAGGATAAAGAATATATGACTGAGCGTACTGTTATATAGTCTTTCTACATGTTGCACCACTGTAGTATTATATCATTCTCCTGAAAAAAAAATGTCAAAAGATGACGACGATATTCGAGTAACATTACAACTTTTTTCTAAAGAAACTTTTCTCCTGTACGGTGAGCGGAGTAATGCCATTCTAGTGATCTTTGTACAGGCGGAGAGTGTATTTTCCTTCCCTCTCTCCCGACCTGCTGTAAATCCATTTGTTTCAAGGAGACTTATTGGAATTAGAAGAGTGTGAGGCGGGCTGACAAAGATCAAGTGAGCGAGAGAGCTCGGGGGCCCGCGTGCGCTCACGTAATAGCTAAACGCACCTCAGACACGTCGGAGCACGGAAAGACTGAGATGAGAGGAAGCGAGGAGACAAAAAGCTGTTCCCCACTGTAATTACTTTCATTTCATGGCCTCTCGCACGAACACACGCAGACTCATTAGGGTTATTGCTCTTTGGTACCGCCTGTAGAGATCGCAGGTGCGCACAGAGCCACAAATAAATGAACTTTTCATTATGGGCTCTATGCCTCTGTCTTACCAAGGAGTAACAGAGCCACACTGGAAGAAAAAAAAAAAAAAGTCCAAATCTTATGTCAATAACAGCTGTAATTTCTTGAGAACATAGTAACATGGAAAAGGTCATTTAAAGATTTTTACATTATCAGGAGACTGAAAGAGTAGTAAAGGTGCCAAAGGTCATTTAAAGATTTTTACATTATCAGGAGACTGAAAGAGTAGTAAAGGTGTCATATTTGACCAAACCAACTTTTTCTCGTATTCGGGATGTAATACTGGCTCTATGATGCCTCAGTAAACATTTGAAATTTGAATTAAAATCATCCACGCATTCCAGACGTTTTTCTGCCGTGAGGTTCAGGTCATTCGACTTTCTCGAGTTTATCTACATTACTAGCGAAGATCTCCGCCTACCTCTCCACTCCTGAGCCAGCGCTGTCAACATAACAAACACGTGTGCTCTCACAAGTGGGTCGTCTACATGAAGGGATACCTGAAATGCACAATTGCAATGGGATGAAAAACATTGATAACCACCTTAATTACACCTTATTAAAATGATGAGATATGTTAAAGAGACTATGGGGAAAAAAATAATAAATATTATAAAAAGTGATGGTGTCCCTGATAGGAAATGTGTTCCCAAAACCTGCGCTAGAAGAAAAGAAAACAGTGGAGGTCTTAAGAGCCAAAATATGGGACCTCTAAAACAATGAAAACATTATTTTGAGGCAAATATCAAAACTTTACAGTTTTCTTAATAGAAAAATATCACCATTATTATTATTATTATTAATTATTATTGTTGTTGTTGTTTTTGTTGGGAAAAGAAAAAAATAATTGTTGTTTGGAAAAAGTAACATTTGAAAACAAATTTAATAATACAATGGGAAAATAATTTTTGGGGGGAAAAATGTAAACTTACAAGAGAAAGAAGTTATATTAATAGTAATAATAAAATAAAAAGAAAAAAATGTGTTCAATAAAAGTCACATTCCAAAAAAAGGTCAAATAGGATAAAAATATATTTTTTTCAGGCAAAATGTGCAACATAAGAAAAAAAGTGAAAATTCTCATCCATCCATCCATCCATCCATTTTCTGAGCCGCTTCTCCTCACTAGGGTCACGGGCGTGCTGGAGCCTATCCCAGCTATCATCGGGCAGTAGGCGGGGTACACCCTGAACTGGTCGCCAGCCAATCGCAGGGCACATACAAACAAATAACCATTCACACACAGATTCACACCTACGGGCGATTTAGAGTTGTCAATTAACCTACCATGCATGTTTTTGGGATGTGGGAGGAAACCGGAGTTCCCGGAGAAAACCCACACAGGCACGGGGAGAACATGCAAACTCCACACAGGCGGGGCCGGGGATTCAACCCCGGTCCTCAGAACTGTGAGGCAGACGCCCTAACCAGTCCTCCACCGTGCCGCCGTCAAAATTCTCATTGTTAGGAAAAAAAAAGTTGTAATCTTATTATAGAAATGCTCTAATTTTTCAAGAAATAAGTCTTTTTTTAAGTTTTAATCTAACAAGAGAAGAGTATGGTATTGAATTTTAATTATTGCGTGTATTTGCATTATTTTCTTGGTAAAGGCAGAATTTTGATTCCACCTCATCTTGTGTCCAGTGAGGAGACAGAGTCAAGCTTGTACCTACAGGAGGTTCAAATTATTGATGGTTCTACAGTGTTGCATGCAAGGACACCAAGTTATGACACTTTATATCACCTCTGTCACTAAGGCCGTTCCGTTAGCAGTGTGTGACATCCCAAGGCTTCCACACCTTGTCCCCGCCATCGTTCAAAGTTTTCCCTCTCTTGCGGGTTTTCACTCGGGAGATGAATGCCGATATTTAACGGCAGCTCGGAAACGCCATCAAATGGTCCTTGAGTGTCAGACAGTAGGCACAGAAGCTCAGCGGAGAAAGAGAGAGCGAAGAAACGAGAATGGGAGGCGGGAACGAGATAAGAGGGTTAACAAAGAGGCTGTCACGAGAAGGAGGTGCTTTTTCATTGTCTGGAGCATTTAATGAGCAGGAATTAAACAATGACAGCATGTAATAACCTGCGAGCGGCGACTGCGTCTGCTTAGTTGATACTCGGCTTGCTCGAGCGCACATGCGGGATGCTCATTTGCAGCCTTTAATAGACTTGAGGGGCTTAAAAAAAAGTAGAGAAAAAGCATCACACATTTATCACCAGGAAACACATAAACAGGATGCTGCCTTTAATTGTACTGTTTCCACAAAAAGTGGTGTTTACTCAACTGCAGATGGGGCAGGCCTTTATTTGTGCAAACCGTATTACCAGTATACTGTAGAGTGTTCCCCCGCAATACTGTAGTTTATCATTTTTTAAAGCGCTTTTTTAATGGGTTTTTACAGTATGCTGTGGTGTCTTGACTTACAAATGTAATTAATTCCGTGACCATGTACGTAACTCAAAACATGTCTCAAATCATCGTTCCCCAGTGACATGAACTGAAATGAATTAATCCATTCCAGCCGCACAAAAAAGAGACGTACAAAAAAAAATTCTATAAGAAAAACAGCACTCTCCAGTATTGTACTTTACAAAAACATAACATAATTAAATAGAAAGTAAAGAATTCAACAGTTTGTGAATCATGATTTTATGCTTTAATGCCCATCAACACTTTACTCCTTCTGTTGTCTTCTGTTATGATTTGACCACCGGGGGGCAGGATAATAGACATAATGCATGAGAAGATGGTCACAACTACGCAACTCGGTAAGCTGCAGTAATGTTTGTCATTTTTTGCAGAGGATAAAGAATATCCAGCATGACTGTGAGTAGAAAAAAAAAAAGCCCAATGTTTCTTCAATAAAGCCTTAATATGATGAGGGAAAACGTGGGCTCTTTCAAGAAAAAAAAATACTTTTTAAAAAAAAAAGAAAAGAGAAAAGTAAATCAGCTTCAGCTTCCTCCTACATGTCAAAAACATGCATGTTAGGATCATTGACCAAATTGTCCATAGAAGTGAGTGTGAGACTAGTTATTTGTCTTGATGTGTCCTGTGATTGACCAGCGACTTTCGCCCAAAGTCAGCTAGACTAGATCAGCTCACCCATGACCCAAATGAGGAGAAGCGTGATAGAAAATGGAGGGCTAAATGGAAGTTTAATGGGAAACAATATTTAAGTGATTACATTTGATATCAAAAGTGCCTTATTAAAAGGTCTGCTTCACTGTGTAACCATTTCATGTTCCATTAGATACTACTTTAGTGAATTTTGGCTTTGGTCCATTGATGAATGATTATGGTTAAAAAAATAAAATGAAAAGTGCGTTGTGCGTTATGAATCACCAGTCTCTCTTTTTAGTGGAATAAATCGCACAATAAAAAGAAGAGACTGTATGAAGGGGTTGACTTTGATTCAGCATCACAACACTCACTCCATCAAAAGTTTATTCGAAATCAGGAAATGCTTACTAAAGAAAAGTTGCTGAAAATTACACACAATTGCATCCACCCATCCATTTTCTATAGTCTATCTTCTCTTCATCATGATCTGAAGCCTATCTTCGCCAAGGTATCTGGTCGCCAGCCAATCGCAGGGAACATATACAGTCGAGAAATAACCATTCACATTCACGCCTTTGGACAATTGTGGAGTCTTCAATTAACCCAAGAAACATGTTTTGAGGATGTGATGTTCAAACAGAGATTCTAACCCAGATATTGTGATGGTGAGGCAGACATGCGAACCCATAGCCTAGCACATTACGTACCAGCTATTGAAAAAATATAAGGCCTGGCAGATGAGGCAAAAGTACTCACACTCTGTACTTAAGACTTAATACTTTTTTTTTTAATTCAATCGACTACAGGTTATAGGTCACATTAATGGTGAAAAGTTTTGAAATGATTTATCTTTTTGTTAAAACAAAAACCAGCCTTCTCAAAATATCAACACGCCTTCCTTTATTCTCACGCATTTTGTTCTCTTTATTGCAATCTGCTTCTTCCTTGACAATCACAACATGTTTTTGTGGTTCAATTAAACACAAATAAAATTCAGTACACTGTATGTAGAGCCTCAAAGCCGATACTGGGTTGCAATTTTTACGTTGCAGTGTGTCGCTAGATGTGCGGTGCTCAATCGCTTGCTGTGCGGTAAAGAGTCTGTCAGCTGTAGTTTTTTTCACGATGGTCCACCTCAGTCTCGTTTGGCCGTGTTGCTTGGTGTGTGGCGAGTTTAAGACCCCAAGACCTCATTCAATCAAGATCTCAACCATGGTTGATGTTACCTCTCTCTGTTTACATCATTTTTCTATTGTTTTGTCATTCGTGGAGTTGAAAAAAGTCTATTATGACAACGTAAGGAGTAGAAAGTAGAGATATGTTTTCAAATACAGGAAGTAAAAGTCAAAGTCATCTGAAAAATAAATAATAGTAGACCACAGGTACCTGAAAAATCTACTTACAAGTTACTTGAGTACAGTAACGAAGTATTTGTCCTCGGCTACTTTCCACCAGTGATGCCCAGCTGCATCAAACGCTCCGGCAATGTGTGAAATTCCTTGTGATGTCATCACGTTACTGAGCGAGCAAGCCTCTCACAAACAACCTTAGCTCACCACAGTGTGCTGATGAGTCTCATCCTCCATGTCTGATGCTCGCTGAGCAGTAAAACGGGCTCCCCCCATTGGTCGCCGCGCATTCTAGCTGATTCCAATTAGATGTCGGCGGTCAATAATATCGCCAAGCCACACTGCTTTCATGCCGCAGGAGAAGAAGAGGAGCGGCAGTGAACAAAAGGCCCCCATTGAGGAAGCTTCTCATCTAGGGAGGGAAATCTTCACCGGTGAGCATGCTGGGAAAAAGACACAAGGAGATGATGAGGCAGAGCTTGTCGTCCATTGTTGGGCTTGAAAACTGTGATTGGACCTAAAGAGCAAAACAGTAAGGCCTCATCTGTTGTTCTCGGCGGGTAGCCCCGTAACATTTTATGTTCTCCATTTGAGTAGAAAATTACCAGTTGTGAGGCGGTCGGGCGCCAGCAAAAACAAAAAAATAAAATGATCCCAAACATCCATCCATCCATTTTCCACAGCGCTTGTCTTCATTAGGGACAGCTGGAGCTGGAGCTGGAGACTATGCCAGCTGAGGACTGATCGCCAGCCAGTCACAGGGCAAATGGCTTTTTCATGTGGCCAGATAATCCTGTCTTTGTCTGGAGATTTGGTGAAGCAGCATGTGGTACATTATCCAAGGCTACTAAGCTCTGTCCCACTGTAACTGTAATTGTTTATGATCACAAGGCGCTCAAGGTTTAGCATAAGTGCGACAGTCAGAAGACCTTGAAGAGAGGACTTGGTTGACGAGGTTCCCGACATACCAGCGGACACTCTGTAGTATTATACTTAAGTATATGTTTAAATACTTGTGAAAAAAAGACTGGTAAAAGTAGTACTGATTCAACTCTTGCACTTAAAGTAAAAAAGTACAGACTGAAATATACTGAAGTAGAAAAGTACAAAGGAATTGTTACCGTCAATTACATACAAAATGATTTACATAATGTTATTATGTATTAATTATTATGTAATTATTTACATACAAAGTGCTCGTATTTGACAAGAAAAGAAATCACGTTTTAATAAACCAAAAACTAGCTAGCTAGCATTGGGTTAACTATGCTATCGAAACAGCGTGTCCCCATAGCTCTGCTGACATTGTGAACAAACTAACAACAACAAAAAAACTAAATTAGCTTAGATACCAACTTTAAAAAATGACATCTTTTAATTCACCACAAATTATTCTTGTAGCTGACAGCATTAAACAAACATGGATGGGGAATATCTTCTTTTCTGAATGAATTGCGTCACTGTCGTTAATGCTCCCCATTTCTCCTTCCTCCATGTCGCTGCTGTCACAGTGGTGCCTTGAGATAAGAGTTCAGTTTGTTCTGTGACCTCGCTTTTATATCAAAACCCTTGTATCTAAAATCATCTTTCCCCACTGAAATGGATAGGAATGCCTTTAATCCATTCCTGGCTCCCTCCCAAAGGAAAAAAAAAAAGCATTTTTCTTATGCGCTTTTTAATGAGAAAAATAGCACTCTATAATATTAAATTTCATAAAAACATACAGTAATGACAAAATTAAAGTAAATAAAAAATAAACGTTTTTTTTTTTTTTACTTTCTCATTCATTGCACATAGTGCTCATTCTGATGGGCCTTCCTTGGACACCTGGGGATAGTACTATGGGTTGATGACATGGTGGTATACAATTTTTTGGGTTCAAACCATCATGTCATCAACCCGTAGTTATGCTAGTTATCAGTTCTTTTCCGGGTTTGGTCACGTGACTTTCACCATGCAAGCGGGAGAACTGTTTTGACTTTAATTTCGGTCGACAGCAGAGGGAAATATTGTCAAACATGGCGGCCCCCTGAGATGAATGAAAATTGATGAATGAATCTATTTAATTCTTATTCCATGAATGCAATATCAATCAGAATACTGTGTTTAGACAAGTGGGGGCACATACAATGTCTTATTACTTAAAACAAATTCATTTAGGGTTTAGTTCCCCCTTAAGTGGTTGTAAAGCTAGGACCTCCTGTAAACGTCTCCTCTGTACAAATTCTCCATTTTGCAAGGAATAAACTAGAGAGACAACTCTTGGTCTTTTACAGTGTCCATCCATCCATTTTCTGAGCCACTTCTCCCCACTAGGGTCGCGGGCGCGCTGGAGCACCCTGGACTGGTTGCCAGCCAATCGCAGGGCACATACAAACAAACAACCATTCGCACTCACATTCCCACCTATGGGCAATTTAGAGTCTTCAATCAACCTACCATGCATGTTTTTGGGATGTGGGAGGAAACCGGAGTGCCCGGAGAAAACCCACGCAGGCACGGGGAGAACATGCAAACTCCATACAGGCGGGGGCCGGGGATCGAACCCCGGACCTCAGAACTGTGAGGCAGACGCTCTAACCAGTCGTCCACCGTGCCGCCCTTTTACAGTGTATTAGAAAATATTGCCACAAGTGTGAAAGAGCAGATGTTGGGAATATCATTAAAGTATATGGACTTCAACATTAATCAAATATGGATGGCATGTGTTGTTGCCTCACAGCATGAAGTCAAAAGATGCAACAACATTGTGACTGCGCTGAAACGGGTCAAGCGGAGTGCAGTGGCTGTGAGGTCGGAGGTGCATAAGTGAGGTGATGCAGCTTGTATGGAAACACACCGCCCCCGAGAGAGAACGTGTCTTAGCGTGGGCGAATGAGAGCTTATCGTTCACCGTTAATAGAGCAGTGCTTTGACACTCAGGTGATGCCAAAGCAAAGCATTCTGGGTGAGGGGGGAGTGGGGGGAATATGCAAGACCAGGTTATCTGCAAACAACAAAGTGGAAATTGGGAGTTTTTGTTGCATTGTAACATTATCACTGTAGAGGGTATTTTTGGCAAGGAGGGTATCAAAATAATGGCTGCCGTGGCACTGTTGGCAACTTGGCACACTACCTCGGAGTATGAAAAAAATGTGAGCGTGTGTGTAGAACCTTTACAAAGAATGATCTCCACATGAGATGTTCAAAAAGTTGGTCAAGGAAGAAATGTGTGTGTACATTACAAAAATTGGACTAAGTGACAGCAAAATCAACGAACAGTCACAGACTGAAAGAAACAAGGGAACTAAATACAAGCTAACTGATGAGACAACGAGGCACACATGGACAAGACACAAGTGACTGGAGGGAGCTAATTGGTGGAACAGGGCTAACGAGAACAGGCGGAAACAAAAACCTAACGAGCAAGACAAGATATAAACATGGGTCACAAGAAAAGACAACATGAAACAAAACTAAATATAATCTAAACAAAAACAGATCATGACAAATTGGTCCACTTACGCCCATCAAGACAGCGTGTGTGTGCATGTCTGTGTGTGTGTGTGTGTGTGTGAGAGAGAGAGAGAGAGAGAGAGAGCACTAAACGGGTGGCTAATGTGAGCTCCGAGGCAGAGTCAGTGACTTTCTACTCCTGATAATCTGGATTAAAAACCTGTGGGACAGCAGCATTAAACACTGCTGGTTGAGCAGCACACACACACACACACACACACACACCTACACACACACAATTGATACTGTGTGTATATATATGTTTGGATATATATATATATATATATATATATAAATGGTTCAAAGTGGACGGGCCCAGATGGGGTATGAAGTTTGATTGGATTGTGGTCAAGAGATTTTTCTCTTAAACTGAGATTACTTTGCCATCCAACATTTTGCAGGGAAATCCCAGTGACGGGCAGTTTTGAAAGACTTCTCACCCTACCTTGCAGCTTCGGTCTTTTCTTTTTTTCCCTTTAACTTTGTTATTAAATCCGACTGATTGTGTTTGCCGTTACCCCTCGATAATCCATTCATCTCTCTTCTGTTTTAATCTATTCCACTGTATTTCAATCTGACCTACGCTGATTATTTCACATGATTTGTTTCCATGACCAATCTATTTGGTTGGGTTTATTTGGGGGAAATGTCAATGTTTAGTATTGAGTTTAATTCATGTTTGAGCTCGACCCTTCTGTCCATTTTCAGCAGCGTTTGTCCTCATTAGGGTCGCAAGTGAGTTTTGACATCCTGGAACCGCAAGCCACCGAAGGATAATTAATTTAGAGTCCTCACTGAACCTAACATGCTTGTTTTGGAATGTGGGAGATTCAAACCCCAAAACTGTGAGGCAGACACGGAACCCACAGCTACACCATGCTAGTGATCCCAAGCAAACCTGCCATATTCCTATCAAACGTTTGTGTTCTGAAACGTTACAAAACAGGCTGCTACATGTGATTGTCTTGAGACTTGAAGCACAGTAATAGCAGACATTTTCTTGACTCGACTCTACTGTGAGCAATACAGCTTTTCAAAGATAGCTTCTTTTTTTTTTTTTTTTTTGTAGCCAGTGTACTAATCTCGGTATTAGTTGTGTGCAAGTAGGACTACCCGACACAAGATAAGAGCGCACAATGGGTGGCGACAGGAGATGTGTGACAATTTTGTCAAAAAGCCTCGACGGGAATCCATAATGTTTACACTGGGACCACGGGACTGACGCTCTCCCCTACACCAAGATCGGGCCAGCTGAGTGGGTCACTGATTATCTGTCAGATGTGCGAGACCTGAAGGCCAATGAAGTCACAAGATAGGCCATTTGATTACATGCATCCCAATGAATATTTGCGAAGAGTTCTGAGTCCTGATGAATGGTTGAATGGTAAAACAATTTGTAGCAATTTAGTACTTTGCTGGTAAACATTTAACACATCCACAGAACACAGTATTGTAGAATGGACAAAACAAAGAATACAGTGTTCCCTGATTCGCTAATTTTTTTGGAGGAACTCATTGCTTGTGATTCTTTGTAAAACTCCCCTATTTGCTGTTTTTGTGTGCTTTCTAAAACACCCTAAGATGCCACAAGTTGACACCAAAGTCCTGTCGAATAGAACACTGAGGCTACTTTTCTTTTTGATGGGGCTTTTAATGAAAAAAATTTAAATGTTCTATAAGACAGGGCTTTGGTGCCATCTTGTCTTCAATTTTAGCCTAGGAGGCCGAAGAAGTTATGAGCTGTCGCCACATATACACACCAAATAATCTGTAAACCATTTCTTTTTAAGGCTAATAGTTGAAAGAGGAGATTGAATTGAAACTGTTCTGGGAACATAGTTTGTGGTATAATTGATTCTTTTCCATCAGTAATTGGCAAAGGACACAAAAATAGTGGTGCAAATACCTTAGACTGTATTTCCACAAATAATGGCCGGGGCCATTTATATACTCCGCTGCAGATTAGACTGTTATGGAAAAAATGCAGTCCAGAATCAAGGCATACTGGGCGGAACATAAACGAGGATTTACACAACATTGTAGCGACCACATGTCAAGAGTCTACCAGAAGGCTAATCGTCATTAAAGTGTCGTAAGATTATTTTTGTGTGAAGACATGCGATAAGACTACACTTGCTGTTGTTTTGTTTCTTATGAGGAAAAGCCTCCTCTCAAGGCGCAAAAGTCTTTTTTTCCCTATCAAATACTAGGAGTCATTGCTACGGTGTGCATGAGCTCAACACTGTATTATTTAATAACTAATCTGTAAAATAAAAATTTGCACTCTACCATCCTCAGCCCTCATCTCTACCGAAGGACACTTTCTTGATTGATGGCGGTCTGTACGCTGGCTAAGAGGCTGCAGGTGGAAACTGTTATCAGGTGAGGGCCGCAAGATTACCTTCAGCAGCTTTCCCGTCTTAAATCCTCCTAGGACACACAAACACACACACGTGCACACACTGCAACGCACACTAACTCATCCAGATGTTGATAGACAGCCACACAATTGTTTTCTCTTTTGGTTCCACCATATATCTCACTCTGATTTGTCTCTTTTTGATTTCCTCCAGGTCTGCCCTAAGTCAACAGCTTCAGGTCAACAATGTGAAAGTGAATGTTTACACAAGAAAAGAGCCTGCAACTCTGCTTTGGGAGCACTCCTTCCCATGAATTTATTTTAGGATGCAGTCAGTGTTCTTTAGCAAACATGTTGTATGTAAATGTTAAGAATCTTTTAAATGTGAGCATTAAATGCTGATACCAGAACATCATATTACAGCCTGAGGGCTGGTTAGAATTTAGCCACCACTGTTATAAATGTTAAGAATCTTTTAATTGTGAGCATTTAAATGCTTATACCACAACATCATATTACAGCCTGACGGCTGGTTATAATATACCCCTAAAGCCTAACCTTAACACCTGACTACAACCCTAACCCTTATGCTTACCCTAACCCTAAACCAAACACCTATCCCTTACCCTCAACCTAACATTAACTCTAAGGCTGCTGCATATAGAGTGACGCGGGTAAAAGCGACTGCTTATATATATTGCGATAGCAACACTAGTTGCTGACGGTTGGCTACTCATGAAAAATAGTTGAAGAACCCTGCACACAGTGCGACAGTTCAGTTATGTTCGATCGCACCGCTCTGTGTGTGGGGGGGGTCTAACACTACTTCATACATCTAACCCCTAACCCTAAAGCCTAACCTAACCCATATGTCAAACACTCTAGCCCTAAGCCCTAAACATAAAACCTTACCTCGAAGCCTACCGTTGCCGCTGGCTAGCGGTAACGTATCGGAGACTAACTCATGAATAAAATTTTCACTCGCAACACGACGGTAAACTTGTAAGTTGCTGCACTCTTAAGTCAATGTACCACTGTAATTAATTGTAAATCTTCTCCATAGTTGAAGAAGAAATGTTGTCTTAATCCCATCCCCAACCTCAATAAGACAAAGCAGTGTGTTAACGCTTGTGTTTGAGCAGGTGTAAGTGACTTACCAGAGTGGCTCGTGCAAGGTCGCCTTAGGCTACAGTCCGAAACAGCGAGATGATTGCGCGAGCCAGTTTGCAGGAAAAGGAGATAAACGCAGCAGAGTTGAAAGACAAAAAGCGCCGATCACTGCTGAGTTACTATTATGGTGACTGCTTGTGGCAGTGGAAGGACGGGTCTTTCCCACAGTAGTTCAAGACAACGAAAAAGTATTGAAGACAGATGGCCTGCAAAAGAAGCAAGCGGTACTTCATGGAGTTCTCAGCCAAAGCTGAGACTGTGCGTGAAGTTAACGCAGAAAAACTGCCCAAATGTAATAATGTTCATTGCTTTGTCATGACTATCCCAAGTAGTGTTCAATCACAGAACAGTACAGAAGCTTCGTTGGATTTCAATGGTACATTTTAGGATTTCTTTGTGTTTGATCTATTTGAGCTGGTTATTCAGAGATGTTGACGGGACTTTTTTGTTTCATTTTTAAGCTATTCTGTTGTTAGTTCTTCAATGGATAGAGCTATGCAGTCACTCGAATAGTCAATTGAAGCCCTTAAAACTCAATAGGCATACATTAGTCTGCTCCAAGGTAAGCATCAGAATCAGAATCATCTTTGAAAGGAGGGGGTTCACTGAACACTGAGCCTCCACTATTCGCAGATTTTCACCTATTGGTTGGTATGATTGACGCCCACCCGAAAACGTGTTTTTCTGATAGACAAGGCTATGGCCTGACTAAATGAAACTCCTCCCCTCAATTTAACGTAACACCAAGATGGCACCAGATGGCGCCAAAGGAATAGTTTCATATTAGACGTTTGGCCTGAGGGCAAACTCAGGATAGGTTCTCCTGAAAAACATCAGCGAGTAGGCAAATGCTGCACCGGCAATATGCGTGAGTTCACTGCATATCCTTCTTACATTCTCTAGTTCCATTGCAGTCCATCCGTCTGACGGTGGAAAAGGACTGAACATAAGGGAAGAACAGACCCCGTGCAAGACCAAAACAAAAAGTCAAAGGCAGGCGGAGGAAGACGGAAGAGGATAGGATGAAGGGCGGCGCGGAGCCATACGGAGTGACACATTTGGAGGATACATGAGGCAGTTATGAACCTATTTAGTTTCTCCTACAGGGGCACCCGAGTGTCACTAATGGCCAAGCAGGGGCTGGTAAACACATTTCTGTGACGGCGCGACACTGCCGAAAAAACAAATTAAACTCTCTTCTCTCATTTCACACCCTCTCAACCCCTTTCTCCCCACCTCCCTCCATTACTCATTTCTTTTCCGCCATTCTGCTCTTCTCTCCTCTTTGCCGTTTTTCTTTAGCCTCGCCTTCATTTTGCTTTTTTGTCTTCTGGTCATTTAGCTCTCGTATATTCTCCGACTGGCTCCTTTTCAAAAAAATAAAAATACAAAACACAAAAACAAGGCCATATGTGCAGGGAGAAATCACAGTAGTCTTCCTGCCCAGAAAGTGGATGGTTGGCCAGCATCACGGTGGGATGGGACACGGCGGATGGGTTCTGGCCGGATATAGTTGGACGACAAGGCCAGAGTAATGAGGCTTGTGTTGATTCTTGTACACAATGGACGTCTGAGTTAACGGCACTGAACAGGACAACACAGTGCACAACAGTGACATACTACCGCTACAGTTAACCCACGTTCACACAGGACCCTAAAACGCTAGAATTCCCGTAGGTGTGAATGGTAGCATATTTAAGTAGTAGTAGTTTTCAAGTAATTGCAAGTAATCAATATTGACAACTTGAATGAAATGGTACTTGGATTATGTTACTGACTATATTTTTTTAACTGGCAAAAAGTAACTGTTCCAAGACACTTACTTTTTACCAGCATTAAAGCAACCCTCCCTACTCTGTATTTAGGACTATAATTACTTTCCATATACATTTGTTTAATTCTTTTTCAATGCTCTTCTTTTTTTACTGAAATTTTAAACTTAAACTTAATTAAACATGAAAGTAAAAAATGTTGTCATTAGTCCATCCAGGTTGGTGTGAAAATCAACAGTAAATATTGTTGGAATACTGTAGTAAAATATTATCTAACAAGAAAAAAAAACATTTTGCAACAATTTACAGTATATTGTTGATTTTCACAACTGTAAGGACTGATAAAAACAAATGTTTTAATTTGAATTAAATTAATGTTAAACAAAGTTTGTATTCATAAAATATAAAGTGAACACAAAAAATGTGCTTCGGAAGAAATAATCCTGTAGCTCCTGAAAATACAAAAATGTATGAATTAAAAACAGAGGAAATATTTAAAAAAATATTTGTAACAGAATAATAATGCATGGGATACATTATGATATTCCAGAATTCAATTATGCTCCCTACAGTGTCTGGCCATTGACACCACTGGACAGTATTCTGTGGAATCTCCTCCCAACTCGATTGGATTCAGTTTCGTCTATAATCAACATGTTCTGAGCAATGTCGCGCAAGGCCTGCAGTGTTTTCTCATTAGTGAGGCAACATTAAATTGCCCGATCTCACGCGCCTACATACATCCAAAAGAAAAGAGCATATTAATGTGGCACTTTGCTACAGATTTCTTCACCTCAGTTTAATTTAATCTATCCATTAAACGCAGCACACGGAGAGTTTCATCTTATCTTTGTTTACATAAAAGTAATGAAGTGGATGAAGCCTCAGGCCCAAAAGATTAATTCAGATTGCTTGCGGAGCCTGATCTTTACATGTAAGCGAGCTGCAACACAAAATGGCCGTTGCTGCAACACCCTATTGTTGCTCTGTGCCATATGACTGTTTAGAGCAGAGGTTCTCAAACTGGTGTCCCCTGATCCCCTGGGGTCTGCGAGCCGTAGCTTGGGGATCCCCAAAAGTATTTGCGATAAATTATTGTAGCTTTTTTTTTTTAAGTCCATACCTACATATTATTAGCCAAACAGCCTGACTTGCCTAAGGCCCATCCAACACCAAGCAACACGGCCGGGGAAACGGGCTGCCACAAAGACATGTTGTTAGACACATCCAAGTTCGTCTGCTTTGCCGTTGAAATTGTAGACTTCAACAGCACAAATGGACCATTATTCAAGATCAGTGTGGGCAGTAGATTAGGTCATGTCCTTTAGTTAGCAATTATTTTTTTCATGAATTTATTTGTTATGGAGAATTTTAGAGTCTTCGGAAGTACTCATTCTGTTTTTTTTATTTATTTTGTGGAAAATTCCACAAAGATGGCACCTACTTGTCACATTGCTAATAAAATCGTCCGTTGACATCAATATTGTAATACTACAGTTTCATTGCAACAAAGTAGGTCTTTGTAGTAGTTTTTTTTTTTTACTCAGAAAAATATGACTTAAATCTCATGACATTACAATTTTTTATTCTGTAAGAAAAAAAAAAAGTGAATTTGTTATAGTTTCTTTCACAAAATTATTATTATTATTGATTATAAAGAATTATCCGATGTTAGGGGTCCCTGAACCCAAAAAGTTTGAGAACCCCTAGTTTTGAGAATGACCAAGCGACAAAGGAGCGATACCGCATAGCAAATTTGAAAGGGCTCACTCATGTGAAGCCTTGTTTTGATGCCGCATTTACATTACTGCTCTTCATTCAATCTCCCTTTTTTCCACTTTTCCTCACCTTCTCTCATCACATCACACCCCACTTGCATTCTGTCATCGGGAAAGGTTTAAGAAAAATGTGTTTAGCACTTACAGAGAGCGCTTTGTGTGCATGCGTGCGTGTGTGAGCCTGCATTTAGTGAGGTGACACTCAATGGAGGGTGTGCTACTACTGCGACTCACACCGATGTTAGAAGGGCGTCACGGGTCACGAAGTCATTAACTACTGGGTAAGGAGAAAGCCGCTCTGAGCTCGCTGATGTCATTAACACTTATGTTGAGAGGGTAGATGTGTTAGTGTGTTGACATCAATTCTTTACAAACACATTAGAAACCTGCAGTTTACCTGCTGACACAATGACGTTCCTCAAAAGTAAGCTGGTTTGACTTTCAGAAGAAGCCTTGAATCCTAACTTTAACTCAGATTCCAACTCTAGCTCCGTAACATAATCCAAGTCCAATACCTCCTCGCATTTGTGAGGTCAAACACTTATGTTGGACGATAAGGCCTGGCTCTCGCTCTCCACTCTAATTTAAAAGGTCTGGTTGCGGCCAGGACTCTGTCCTCAGCCCCTTCTTGTTCTAACATGACTGTGCACCAGTGCACAAAGCAAGGGCCATAAGGACATGGATGAGAACGTTCGGTGTGGATTAACCTAACCTCAACCCAATATGACACCTTTGGCACGAATTAGAGCGGAGATTGAAAGCCAGGCCTTCTTGCCCAACATCCATGTGTGACCTCACAAATGCACTTCAGGAAGAATGGTCAAAAATTCCCATAAACACACTGTGGAATGCCTTCTTTGAAAAGTTGAAGTTGCCATAGCTGCAAAGGTTGTAATGGTGGATCAAGAATGGGCTGTCACTTAAATTCATATGTGTGGCAATATAGTGTATAATTGGTGATTCATGGCTCAAGCACCTGTTGGGAATTTTGCCGTTAAGCTCCTTGTTAGAAAACATTAAATTGTGCAAAAAGTTTTGAAACATTGAACAGTTGGACATATGTATTTAAAAGAAGCTCAAATTAAGTTCACCTGTAAAGGTTATAGTGTGTTTCACCTTGAAGATTCACCCAAAAATCATTGTGAATCGTATACATTTGAGATTCCACTTACGCTCCGTCAGTGTTTCCCTTCTCCTATTCGCTTTCACGCACGCCTCCAATTTGGGGAATAGTAGAAGTGAAAACAATGAGCTTTATCACAACAGCCGCTGAATTCACAGAGATAAGAAAATTCATTAGGCGCTCGCTTGCTAATGACGTACGAGGAGATGAAATTACGGCAAGGACAAAGAACGACAGGAGCAGGGGGAGAGGAAGCGTAATGTGTGGGAGGAAATGTAACACGGGATGGTATCGTGGTGTGCCAGCTCGAACGGGCCCGACGACCTCTCGGAGTCGGAGAATTAACACAGGCTTCGGTTGCTTTGTCGGCACCCTTGTCTCTTTGCCTTTGTTTTGCAGTTTGCCTCTCGCCTCCCTCCTCGTCCTTCCTGTCCGTCTGATATTTCTCGCCGTGGGGGAAATCGAGGTTGAAAGTCAAAGTGCGCACGCTCTCGTTCTCTTTCTCGGCTCGCCGCTCGCTTGCTTGCGTGGCGCGCCCAAGGTTGCTCCAAGCGTGCGACTCCATTAACTCGGGGAGTATTGTGTGTCATTAGTGTGCCGTCAGAGATTATCCAAATTTCTCCTTTTAATTTTATTTTCACAAAAATCATGACTATAATAGTAAATGTTTACTACAAATAATGTATCCTTGTTCCTTTACCTCTGCCAGCGATGTATAGTGACAGGCAAAACAATAATACAAGCAATTCCAAACATTTTAGGGGAGGCGTCAATTAGTCGTGGTTTTTCCCTATTCGTGGCAGGGCTTGGTCCAATATCTAGAGCCACTGTACTACAAATTATGAATTTTTGTTCATCGACTTAGAGTATCTATGCTAGCGACGTATAGTCACAGGCATAAAAATTAAATGCTCTTCCACTACATAGCAGAAGGTACAATTAACCTGTTTATCCACCTGTTGCCATTTATACAACAGAATAATAGCTTTGTGTTCTAAACTAAATTGGCTCAGATTTCCCGCTAAGTAATTTTGTGAGCAAATTGAGACGACCTCCACATCATTTCGGTCTTTATACTTGTTGTGATATTTTAGTTTGATGGTGTGCTGTCAGATTTGTATTATATAAAATGTGCCTTGGCTCAATAAAGATTGGGAAACACTGCATTAACTAATAACCCGGGGCGGTGCGGGGTTGGTTCTACCCTCTGCGAACGTAGGCTAGAGGCTGAAAAAAAAACTGTGGGGAGTGGAGGGTTATTATCCATTGATGGTCTGCAGATTCATCTGTGACACATGAAACATAATCCCAATGTCAGATCGTGCTTAACATTTTCTCCGACACGAGTGCATGCACATAGATATACATGAGTACTATCTGGTGCCCGCTCCGCGGCCCTCTGGCTCCCATGTTGGATTACCCCCACAGTGTTTACCTCTTTGCAAATCCAGCAGGCAGCTTCTGATAGGGGCCATCTGTAATCTGAAGGTTATATTTGCATCGTGTGCGTGTGCATCTGTGTTCGGTAATTTGTCCCCCGCTCAACGCTGGGACGGTATCAACTTCCCCGCGACATCTGTTCAACACGAGGCTAAAGCCAGCATCTGTACAGTGGATTGTCGGGACGATGCAGGCCGCACAAGTATCGTCCTGACATCAGTGCGTACATACACACGGAACACTGGTCCATTTATTAGGTACCTACTGTTTACATTGTTTTGATAGACCGTTGATCTGTTTAGTCCATTTCTGGGTTTTTTTCACTAAACAGGAGGTCCTTGGTTTTCAACTGTTCTTTTTGTGTGTGTGTGTGTGTGTATTTGCTTCTGTGCTTTTTTTGTCCTTATTCAATCATGCTCTTAGAATGCTAAACGTTGGACGGCGTACAGTGGTCCCTTGAGACACGAGTGGCCCGACTCTCAAGCTGTCATTTGGCATTTTATAGGGGCAATGAACACAACCAGTGGCGGTTCTATGCAGGGCTATATGTTTTGATATAGTGTGAAATATCTTAGAGTGCTATTTTTCTTATTAAAAACATACTAGAAACACAAGCATTTTTGTTGAATGTTTTTGGGAAGCTGTAATGGAATTTCAATGGGGAAAGATGATTTGAGGTGTTTTGAGTACGAGTATGGCCACGGAATGAATTAAACTCGTATCTCAAGGCACCACTGTAATGAGTGTGAAGTAAGTATGTTGAAGCGATACAGCTCGATGAAGGGATTAACATCTTTGTGTTATGTCTGTAAGAGCATGTATTTTGTTTGGCAATTGCATTTAAAAAGAAAAAGCTCTCGTGTAATTTTAATGCTTTAATTCTGAGAACAACCGAAGTTGCCCAATGAAAATGAATTTGCAGTTCAGCCCGTTCAAGGAGGAATGATTTGCATGATCATGTCAGTTTTGTGCCACAATGAAATATGACACAGAGCACAGTGCCTTTTCCTGCCTGGCACAGGAAGCGCCCATCTGGAAGCGAATGCTGTCTGTCCTCTTGTTGTTGTTGTTCCATGCTCTTGCAATATCTGGTGTCACACTGCCACTCGTTTCTATGCAGTTATTATTTGGGAAGCGCCAGACAGGGTGAACGCAGGGACATGGAGGGGAAACAGTTGTCGTTAGTTTAAAATGTGGATTAAAAAAAAATTATTTGTTTTTCTGGCCTTTTAGTGCATACGACAATCGCATTTTAAAGCCTGGAAACACAAAGATTTAAAAATGTGTCTTAAAGAGTACTGTTGAAGTGTAGCGTATGACTGTTTTTTAAATATACTCTATATACCGTATTTACCGTCCTGGGATGTTTATTTACTCAACTGCAGATGGAGCGCAGAAGTGTTTAATAAGAGGGGTTTTGTCAAACACATTTTTTGGATCAATATTAAAGACTATTACCAGTACCAGTATTACCTTTTTAATAACCTCGCAACAAAGCAAAAATCTGCAGCGAAGACTTTCGCTAACAAACCAGGCTAAACCTATCTCCTGCCTGACATTCTAACATTTTAGAACAGTGAAGATGTACAGGACTACTTCTACATATTTCCTTGATACTAATTACTAGTCTACTTTGCCAAAAGCCAGGGCTTTGGCACCATCTTGTGATATCTTATGGGATTTCAGATAGAGCACACAAAACGGTCTTTCAGCGAAAAATACGAAAAAGTACGACGTAAAAGAGTGTCTTCTTGTGCCCCGTCACTACGTAATCTTACGCCGCTGCGCAAACTAGTTCACTGTGCGTCTTGAGACCCACACTGACAGCTACCCAGACGACCGTGACGTCCGCCTGGAGAAGCTGAACAGTAGCCCCTACTCATCATCACGGCAACTTAAGGAAAGGAATTGTGACTGGATGTCATCCTTCCTCATGTGTTGCCTCTTCACAGAGAAATGACTGCAGCCCCCAGTAGACCTGATGATGCTCACATCATCAGGTCTTGTGTGACACTTGTCAAATGTGTGCTCATTTGCTCAACAATGTGTTGGGTAGGGTTAAACAACAATAACATGACATTGTTATCAGTGGTGGGAAGAAAGAAAGTACAAATGCTTTGTTACTAAAGTATATCGGCACTGTACTTTTTTTTTATTTTTCTGACTAATTTTTAATTGTACTCCCAAATTTCAAAACATCTGTACTTTCTACTCTTTACTTTGTCATAATAGACTTTACAACCTACGCAGATGACGACACAATTTAAAAAAAGACGCACAAGAATGATTTGTCGCTAATGCGTTGTCTTGTGCTAGTTTAAAAACATCCAGGTTTTGGCATTCAAAAATTATCCGACTAATCTGAAAAAACACATAGCCTACAGCTAAGGTGGATGTTTTCAGTTGTTATCATTAGCACATTTAGCATTTTTTTGTTAAATCATTTCACAACAGCAGAGCTATGGGAACACATTGTTTAGATAGCATAAAAGGTAAGCTAACGCTAATAAACTCTTAAACGACAAATGTTAACATGCAATGTTCTTCTCAGTAAAAGCAATATGTAAGTCAAGAGGGAAACTAGTTTGTGTGAAAAGAAGTTTCGTAAATTATCAAAATACGTATTCCATATAAGGGACAGTAAAATATGCAAGTACATTTCCGTCTGTACTTTATTTTTAACTTTTACTTAAGTACAGGAGTTGAATTATTGCTACTTTAACCACTCTTTTTTTATTTATTTTTTTACACAAGTACCTGTACTTCTACTTAAGTACAGAGTGTGAGTACTTTTGTCACCTCTGATTATTATGAAGTAACATGAGGTTAATGAAAACGACACATTTTTGACCAAAAAGCTTTCTATTTACTATAGAAACAACAAAACAGAATTGAGAAGAAACACTCTCTCCTTCAGGAAGCCAAGCAACTCAGTGGAGGCTGAGAGAAAGGTAGCGAGCGCCTTCTGGTGGTTAAGTGTATATTTGCTTTGTAAAAAGAACATTTTTGATGTGGATTTTTTAATTAGTTATAATTAAATCAAATTTTAAAAAAATAAAGTGAAGAGATTTTTTTTTTCTTTGTGTAAAACATTTTAGTTATTATCTGAAAACACCCCGCATGTTACAGCCAGGGGGCAGGTGCTGCACCCTGCAGATAATAAACATCGTTTGCACACGTAAAGCATAAAATGAAATACATCATTTGTTCACACACGCTGCTTTAATGATGATTTGAGACGCAACAGGCATGACTGTGGCACATCTGGGACAGGCAGAATAATGAACGAAAGAGTAATGGGTCATGAAATAATGATGTAGAATAATGACTCCACACATGTACACGTTGCACACACACATGACAAATTCATGATGACTATTTATCTTTACTTCATGCTGTGATATGTTCAGTTGCCCCCCCCCCCCACCCCCCCCACCCCCCCCCCCCCCCCACCCCCACCCACTCCACCCCCGGTACGAACAAGTTCATTAGGAGGAAGTCACGGCCCCTTGGTGAGCATTTTATTGTTTTATAGTCTGGATTCTCTCAGCATGTACAAGCAAGTGTAATAACGTAGCCATATGAGCGTAGTGACAAATTAAACGCCTACAGCCAGTGAAAATGGAAGAAAATATGGAGTTACCTCATACACCTTACAGTTAAAATAGCTTGTGTGTATCTCTGAATTTGTGTCCATTCATTCGAAAAAAATGCTCATAAATCATGCATCTCAAGTCATCTTTCCCCATTCAAATGAATGGAAATGCCATTCTAGTCTACCAAAAAAAATCCACCGAAAAAGTTGTTGTTTTTTTTCAAGAAAAATAGTACTTTATAATATTGTACTTTATCAAAACATACAGTAATAACATAGTAAAATAGAATTTTGAGATATTTTTTTGCTACAATTCAATGGACATTGTGCTGCTCCTTCTGGTGTGGGGGCCTTGGCCACCTCGGGGCAGTATAATAGACATACAGAAATACGTGGAAAAAAATGAATTCAAAAAGCTGCAATAAAGTTGCGCGCGAACCATAAACCGCAATATACCGGGGTAACACAAACTTTTTGATACTCGTTGAATAGATCTCTGCAGTCTTGTGAGTTTATGGGAGACTTTTAAGGCATAATTTCCGCTGAAAATATAGATTTAGTTTTAAGACATTTTTTTCCCCTTTCTCCACATGGAGTACCTTGGGTGTAAAAACATGCCACTTAACCTGACTTGTCAGCTTGACTTGCCTAAGGTGCGAGTGTTGGATTCCAGCTGGTCAACAATCTGTGCGTTCCATCGCAGTCTGAGCCCGAAGGTGACCACATGCGGGAAATATTTTGACGGCGAGTGTGTCGAGTGTGGTGATGATAAGACTTCTCCCGTGAGCGCTGACTATTAAAAGTTGACTCAAGTCTACTTTTTACTGGCCTCCAGCTCCTGACTGCATCTGCTGGAACTGACGGAACAATTTAAAAGGTGCAAACTGCTTGATTTTCAGGATATTTGGACACCAGAACAAGGATTTTTAACACAAATGTTCAAGACATTAAAATGATTATTATTATTATTAAATTGTTAACGTGCTATCAGTGGCGGTCCTAGCTTGAAGGGTATTTTGTGTGAAACCCCCCTTTGGCACCGCCACCCCTCCATGTGAAGCCGCAGAGGGCTCACAAGACCAAAAATTGTCACTGTGTGCTATAATTTTTCATCCTAGGGTTTTTTGACAAAGTCATGTTATAAGACACCTGCAAACTGTTTAAAATTGTGCAAATAAATTGTATATCTTTAAGGTCATTTTTTTAATGAAAATGTAGTTTGTTGGAATTTTTAGATTCCACAGTACTTTTTTAAACAGATTTTTTGGGGTGCAAAAGGATCCCACTTATCCGGACTTCTCAGGTGTCTTGAATGTACCTCAAAAGCAAGACACCAGTCGCAGAATGTCCAAAAGTAAAGTCCATTGTCTACAAAAACCTGATCAATACTGGTCGAGAGGCCTATCAAGCCAGCAGTTGTGGAAACAAAAACAGGTAATAGAACCCTAATAAAATGAAACCAATGCGACGGCTAAACTTTGCTTAACTGGCAACTGTTTCCAAGTATGATGACACTGAAACACTTGGTGGCTAAAGTACGTGAAGAATGCCGGTGGACTACTTGGGCAACGCTGGAGTCATTCTACTTTCATAGTGACTGCTTACTTCTCATGCATATTCCTCATCTCATTCTTTCAAAAACGTGTCACAAAAAAATAAAAACATGTAAAAAACACACTTGATCCTTTTGCTCGCTTAAATAAGGTCTAGTGAGGTCACATTATCACAACTCTATGGGCAAAATCTTTACAGTTATTTCTTCTTTTTAATCACATTTTTCGGTCAAACACCATTTTTCTGTTGACTCGTTTGATCAGGGAACATCTGTAAGGGAACTCAACACTTCCCCTCTCGTCCCTTTGCCTGTCTCACTTCCTCCGCACTTGAACTTTTACTTTTACTTCTCTTACTCACTTCTGAGTGACACTTTCAACAGCATGACTCGATCACGCAGCCTCTTCTTATGCTTCGTGTTCAGCACAGGTAATAAGGCCATTTAACATCATCATATAATATGTAAAAGAAGTTTTTCCCAAAATATCGAATAATAGTCTTGCCTTTGTTATTTCCAAGCCATTGACCAAATAAGAATTTATTTCTTGAAGTTTGTTAATATTAACAGTTTTTAAAAAAAAAGTATATTACAATTTAATGAATGTAAATGGTTTTGATTTTTTGGGTGTGTCAAAAAGATATGACTTGATTCTCGTCACGTTAAGAGATTATAACTGAATTATCACATTACAATTTTATTCTTATACTTGTAATATTACGAACACATAAGATTACAACTTTTCTTATGGAAAAATAGACAACTAGTATTAATATTACGACTTTCTTCATGTAATATTAATATCATGCATCATAACAGTCAAAGGTTTTTGTCATAAAATAATGACTTTTTCTAGGAAATATGAAATGTTTTTTTCTCTCTTGACTAAAGACAATGTTTTTTCTCATCGTATCATGACGTCATTCTTTTAACATTGTGAGTTTTTCTCAATGTATAAATGTATTTTCATGTGCCTTTTCCCCCCCTTGGATTTTACTATCATTTCCTCTATACTATACACTATAATCGCAATTTTGGCATTGGCCCTTTGAACTGTGATTTTTACCAATGAGCCATGTACTGCCCTGTGCTTGTTTTCCTGTACGTAGCTTACAACTTGGTTCAGGTGGTAAGTACCAAGCTCCAACTGACAGTCAGACCGGACTACCCGGTACCAGTGGGACAGAAAGTCAGCCTGGACTGCAGCGCACCAAGTTGGCCGGCCTTGGACAACTGGTACTGGCAACGACAGGAGAAAGACACATGGGAGCAAGTGGCCGAGGGGACCAATCTTACCCTGACTGAGACACACACACACACACACACACGTGTACATATATATTCATTTATTTAATGACACATTTATGTATTTTACATTATTTTCCAATTTCAGTTGCATCAGATAGGTGTGATATTATGTCCATCCATCCATTTTCTGAGCCGCTTATCCTCACTAGGGTCGCGGGAGTGCTGGAGCCTATCCCAGCTATCTTCGGGCACGAGGCGGGGTACACCCTGAACTGGTTGCCAGCCAATCGCAGGGCACACATAAACAAACAAGCATTCGCACTCACATTCACACCTACGGGCAATTTAGAGTCTTCAATCAACCAACCACGCATGTTTTTTGGGATGTGGGAGGAAACCAGAGTGCCCGGAGAAAACCCACGCAGAAACGGGGAGAACATGCAAACTCTACACAGGCGGGGCCGGGGATTAAACCCCGGTCCCCAGAACTGTGAGGCAGACGCTCTAACCAGTCGTCCACCGTGCCGTGATATTATGTATTTATTTTTCTTATTTTTTTTACATTGTAAAATATGTATTTATTTATAGTTTTTTTTTTGCATCACAGGGGCGGTCTTCCGCAGGCCGAGAACAACGGACACCTGTACATGAATTACTCAAGCACTAACCTAGCCTACACAGATCTGGATCCCACACGCATGACTGCGGAGAGCACATCCTCAGTTCTGCCGTGAACATCTGATTAGGCAGATAGAGCAACTGAATGTGGACTCCAACTCACACAATCACCTATAAAACCACTAGTTGACTATCTGTAGTCCACAGGGTGTGCTTACTGCTCGGTGAGATTGTCACTATACGGTGACGAAAACACACCACAAGCAACTCAAAATAACGTGCAAGACTCACCATCTTCTCAGAATACAATAAAGCAGAGAACCCACTGTTGTTTTTGTCACTGTGAATAATCACCAGGGAGCTGAAAATGTCACAATATCAGATGCCCGAAGGGAACACGTAACTTTGACAGAATTACTTCTGCGTCCTCGCACTTGACTGGTGGAAAATGCTGTATATTTTATTGATGCCATGTCAGAAATAAAAACATTAAAAGGCACTGACTGCATTACCTAATTAACTGACTACATTGTTTGTTGTGGAGTTCTTTTGGTGAAAATAAAGAGTCAGACTCGCAGAGAATCTCACAGACTTCTGCTTGCAAAACTTCTTCTTTTCTGTGCGTACTTCACACAGGAAGCCGGATTGATGCAATTTAGTCTTCACATAAAAAGATAAGCAGTAGTCAGAAGAAACAAGGTCTTTTCTGCTGGCCTAAGCACTAGCAGAAGCACTGGCCGACATTTACAACCTTAATTGTTATGTTTGTTCCATTCAATTGTACTAATTTATTCCCAACAGTGTATTCTCTTTATTTGGTACCATTTCATTTTACAAATGGCATGGACAGAACAGTCACTGATGGCGTAGTGGTACACTGCCTGAGCTTTGGTTCAGTTCCCACTCAGTGACAGTTTGAATGTGAGTGCGAAAGGTTGTCTCTCTCTATGTGCCTTCTGTTTGACTGGCGACCAGTCCAAGGTTGTAGTCAACCTTTGACCTAAAATCAGCCAGGACAGGCTCCAGCCCAGGATAAGCAGTCTAGAAAAATGGCTGTATGGATGGGATAGAGAAAACATGATCTCCTGGTGTAACCCGATACCGTTTATTATGCCACTTCTTGGGTGTGTTCAAGTCAAAGCAGCTCGGGCTAATGGAGCTCATCAGGAAGTCTCTGACTGTGGTGTCGGCTGTCCAAAGAGATCTGCGAGGTGACGGTGTGGGAGCAGCTCTCGCCCTTCACCAGCCTCTTCAGATGAGCCATGATGAACCGTCGAAACTTTCTGGTGGCGAAACAGTACACCACCGGATCCAAAATGCAGTTGAGACCCATGAGAAGCAAGGTCAACTGATGCGCGTCGTTGAGCGTCTGAACAGTTTCGCCATTCCAGTCCACGTGGCCCCACCCCTCTTGGATCTGCAGTACCGCCAGCGTCCAGAAGCCTTGGACCACGTGATGAGGCAGGAAGCACAGGACGAATACGCCGACCACCGCCATAAGCATCTGCACAGCCCTGCGTTTCACCCCTGTAGGCCTCCTGGATGAGGAGATAGTCATGTTGGACTTCCTGGATAAAACCGTTCCGGACTTTAGCTCAGAGAGAGGAGCGCTTTGGGAGAACAAGGTTCGGGCGATGAGGAGGTTACACACTACCACGAGCGCGAAAACGACAAAAAACATTACGATGATTGCAAAATGCGTGGCGGCCACCACTCTTTTGGACGAGTCGTCCCCATTCTGGTAGCCTTCGAAACAGCGGGTGACGTTCCTGTCCTGGTTGGTGCCTGGACTGGCGAGAAAAGGAACAGCCATGGAGACAGTCGTCAACCAGATGACAACACAAACGGCGATTCCGCGGCGCCTGTGGTCCGACGAGGCCGCGTCTAAAGGCCGGGTGACCGCCCAGTACCGGTTGACACTGATGGCACCAAGGAAGAGGATGGAGCAGTAGGTGTTGATGAAGAACAACGAGCCGGTCAGTCGGCACAGAAAGTCTTTGTAGATCCACGTGCCTTGGCGGCTGTAATAGCCAATCCAGAAGGGGAGGGCACACACGAAGAGGAGATCTGCGATGGTCAGGTTGGTCATGTAGATGCGGATTTCCCCCATGGCTTTGGCTTCTCGTAGGCGGCGCAGCACAAACAGCACATAAATGTTGGCAAAGAGTCCAAGGATGAAGATGATGCCATATGCTGTGGGGAAAAGCTGATAACGAAAAGGCGAGTCCAGGAAGTTCGAGTCATTGGTGGCCGTAAACGGCAGAATCATGACTTCCGCGGCGCTTTCTGTCGTGGAAAGCCATGTTTCTGTCTGTGGGAGACAAGACACAACCCATTGTAACAACAGAGATTCACCACACCAAGCAAATTGTAAATGACGTCAAAAGAAACAGAATGATTATTTATTTACTATGATGACTGGAGGGAAAACTATCCCAAAGTCGTGGCCTTCAACCAAAAACATAATAGACCATTGGAACTCAAAAACAATCCATCCTGCTAGGCTGAATTTAAGATTGCTTCAAATTTCAAACACATTTTTCCCATAAGAACAATGGCAAAGCCAAAATACACTTAACGATGCATTAAACGGACCGTGACTACATACTATTTTCATTATGGTCATTAAGGAAATTACATTAACACCCCTGAAAATGTTAATTCAACTTTAACCTCACCCTCCAAAACCAAAACAGATACTGAGCTGTAACTACTCGCATTTTGTCAGTGACACTTCATGTAGTTTTCACAATGGATTATATAGGTCTATCCATCCATCCATCCATTTTCTGAGCCGCTTCTCCTCATTCGGGTCGCGGGCGTGCTGGAGCCTATCGCAGCTATCATCGGGCAGGAGGCGGGGTACACCCTGAACTGGTTGCCAGCCAATCGCAGGGCACATTCAAACCAACAACCATTCGCACTCACACCTACAGGAAATTTAGAGTTGTCAATTAACCTACCATGCATGTTTTGGAGATGTGGGAGGAAACCGGAGTGCCCGGAGAAAACCCACGCAGGCACGGGGAGAACATGCAAACTCCACACAGGCGGGGCCGGGGATTGAACCCCGGTCCTCAGAACTGTGAGGCAGACGCTCTAATTACATAGGTCTGTTATGTAAATAGTGCACGTCGGCACAAACGTAAGACAAGACGTAAGCAAAAGTGAAGCAATACATTAAATAGGAAGTTTTACCATGGTTTCTCGCATCTGGCGGCCCTCTCGTGTCTGCTTATATTTCAACTGTGAAAGAAAGAGCGTGTTAAGCGGAAGTCAATGTTGGGTGTCTTCATACAGGTCACTGAGTCAAGGCGCAAACATCTTTCATCAATATGTGTCAAAGAAAACATGCATTGCACAATTATTTTGTATGCTTCTGGTTAAAGTTCTAAGCATGCTTTTCCCAAATATTTATGGTAGTTTTAATAGTTTTTCAACTCTAATAAAAACTGCCAGATGTTAGACGTTAAATGTCAAATGTAATCATAACACTTAAATCCTAAAATACATCCTGAGCATCTATTGAGGTTATAACTTGCCAGAAAATGGGATTTTAAGGCACAAAATATGAAAGTCACATTCAAAATTGTCTTGACTTACCACGCGGTGTCTTCTCTGTGTGTTGTCTGCGTGTCTGGAAGTGTCAGTGGGAGTCAAAGTGAAGGCAAGCGTCAAGTATCAAAAAGAAGGAGGTGCAAACGTCTTGGGAAATCCCACATGGTGTAACAATCCTGTCAGCCAAATTGAAGAAGACACGCCCATGCTGGAGAAATCTTGGAGTTTTACACTTACTTCACATTGACGTATGCCTTTTAATTAAGTCATTGTGTGCTGTTTTACCGCAGTTCTATTTTACTGATCCTCACATTCCTGAATATCAGAGATTTCCCAAACTTAAAAAAAACATGGGCCTACAGCATTGATACATGTTATATTTGAACCAAACTTTTCTGGAAAAAAAAAAGGCTTGGAGTTCAAACCATCATAATGCATGATGTCACTCAGTAAGCATTTAAGGATAACTCTACTGTTTTTCCTTTTTTCTTATGCTTTGTGTGTGTGTGTGTGTGTGTGTGTGTGTGTTCTTCTCACCACAAGAGCATACCTACAATGGCAAAGAGGGGAAAGTGTGATGAAAGCAAAAGTGTATGGCTGCGTATGAGCAATTACTACAATTACAAATAATAATAAAAAAGAAAAACTCTCAATAACATGCTAAATGCTCAATAGCATGTAGCTGAAATGTAATCATGCTAATAACTAGCATTAAAATTATCAGAGAAGCTTATCAATAAAAGTAAGTTTCTACTTTTATATAACAAAACTGTACTTCGAAGAGTAGTTATAGTTTTACTTAGTTTTACTATATACGTGTGGTAATGTTTTACACTTCCGTCATACAGTTAGGAACATTAAGCTCTTTCTTGAACCATAATCAGTCAGATTTTCTAAACTCTACTGAAAGGAAGATCTGTTTCTTATTGTCTTTGGGAACGTTGGGGAAATTAAATGTTTGTGTTGCGCCATTTCCATATTTGGTGGCATGTGATGAATTTGGTTTCCATTTAGGCCTACTTTATATAAAACAAGAACTTTGGTCTTTCTCACACTTTTCAAGACACTTAAAAGCTAGTATAAAACACACGTTGACATCCTGTCAGTTTCATTAAAATCAAAGTTAATCTTGTATTGAAATTGAACAAATTTGTCCCAAATTAACACCAGTTTCACACCATTAATTAAATTTGATTGTTCTTTAGAAATCACAATTTCACATTATAATTATCTTAGCTTTTACAGCCCTTACGCTAAAAGATCCTTATGGAATGTATTCTATGTAGAAGAAGGTTGCAAGTGTTGCTTTCTAACCACTAGAGGTCAGACCAGGCCTGTCAAAGCAGGCCTCGCAGCTCTGCATGAGCATGTTTCTGTTCAGACAGAGCCTTCTCTTCTCTTAATCACAGTGTCAAGCTTTATTGGTGCAATTAGCTTGCCAATCAAAGCAAGAAAACAACAACTCTTTATGGTGGCCGTGCCCTATATGACTACCAGACATTTACCATTGCTTTCTTTGCAAATGCTAGGGAAAGAGAGCTTCAATGATTACAATAGTAGCTTTATTAATACCATTTGCACAGATTTTAACCAAGTCGACGTGGTTGACAAATCTGTACACGGACAAACCCACCAAAGACTAAAAGCCTTTGGCATGTTAGCCAAATTGTGTACACAAGTGCACTACTCTCTAACTGAACATGCCACGAAAACCGTGGCTAACCATCCCACATCTGACACCCATTTTCACAGAACTCTGAAGACTAGTACCCTCAGCCCTCTATCTATTGGCTTCAAACTCGTAGACTGAGCCTGAGAGCCAGGTCCTTTGGTATGGTTATGCCACAGATGGCCTCATTGCGAAACCATCCCGCTTCTGACACCATCACGTACACAACTGCAGAAATTACATTCTCTATCACACTTTTGCCAGAATCAGTACCCTCAACCTAGATGAGAATCAAGCCTGTTGAGTTGAATAACCTGTACATTGACCACGACACGAATGAGCCAGGCTCCTTGGCATAATAGGCAAATCTTGTACACAAACATACTACCGTCCCATTCAGGAGGCAGGCACATGTGCCACATAAATGCCCAATTCCAATCCTCCTAGTGCCTCACCCATTGTCACAGGACTCTGAAAAGTAATACCCTCACCCTGGATTAGAATCAGGTCTATTGGGTTGGAAAACCATGTACATTTGAGTGAGGCGTCATCAGTTTACGTGTGCTCCCAACTGGTCTCCAGTCGAACCATCCCACTTCTGACACCATTTGTCACAGGACTCTGAAAAGTAGCACCCTCAACCTAGATTAGAATTTCGTCCACTGGGTTTAAAAACCTGTCACCTGTCGCAGTCGTCCCAACTGATCTCAAGGCTAATGTTCCACTTCTGTAATCATTTTTCACAGGACTTATCATGTTGAAAAACCTATACATTGATTAAGACATGAATGAGCCAGGTGTCACCTGTTGCAAGGGTCAGCCAAACTGGTATTAAGATTAAGATTCTATTTTTGACACCCTTTGTTACAGGACTCCATATGGTTGAAAATAATGTACATCGACCGTGACACAAATGAGGCAGCTTTCTTCCAACTGGTCTCAAGGCTAACCATCCCACATCTGACAAAATTTGTTGGAAAACTATAGGGATATTTGGTGCAGATCCGGAAAAGCGTGATCCAGGATTCTTACAATCAGATTTAATGGTCAATCAGTCGACCCGGTTGGTCGATCGGACGGTCGGTCAATCGGTTGAAGAATGGAGCCAGTACGTTTTTAACACCAATCATCCAAATTTAGAGGGTTGTCTTAAACAACAAAAGCTTATGCTTAACCACCAGTATGCTGTTACATCCATTCTCTCATCTCATCTTTAAAATTCTCATCTTTAAAACGTAATCAGATTAAAATGGGGAAACCATGATGGGCTGCAACGCTACACAGTTTCTCCCATGTAGTTTAACTGTTAGCCCAGGCATGCAGAGACGGCAAAACGATAGCTCCTAGCACCTTAACAGCTTTTTTTTATATAGGTGAGCGTGCGTTCGCCTTAAAAGAGCTGTGTAGTCAGAAGTCAAGCATTCCTTTAGGAGACGGGAAGGGAGGGAGCCACATGTGCAGAACGCTTCATATCCCGTTAACACTTTTTTTTTCCTACTCCTTCGCCACTCCGCCTTCGCTAACATGGGTGACAAAGATGGGTGTTCTAATGAACCTGTGGTATTGGCCCAGAACATACTGTACATATCACCTGGCACAGCGCTCTAATGTAAGATCGCTCTCAGGGAGATTTACTGCATGCCAAAGGCTGAGTTTTGAGGAATGTCCCCCCACAGTGAGAAATAGAAGACGATGGGAGGGTAAGCTCAACAGGCTGGGGCATCTGTACTTCTAAATAAGATGAGACTTGACAAGTGGATGTTGTTGTTTTTTTTATGTGTCGATCAAAGCCTGTTGGAGCTGCCTATCTCCTGGGACTCCCAGTGGAGTTCCAAATGAATGTACAAACACTAAGAATCAGAATCAGAATCAGAATCATCTTTATTTGCCAAGTATGTCCAAAACACGGCGGCCGACTGGTTAGAGCGTCAGCCTCACAGCTCTGAGGACCCGGGTTCAATCCCCGGCCCCGCCTGTGTGGGGTTTGCATGTTCTCCCCGTGCCTGCGTGGGTTTTCTCCGGGCACTCCGGTTTCCTCCCACATCCCAAAAACATGCATTAACTGGAGACTCTAAATTGCCCGTAGGCATGACTGTGAGTGCGAAAGGTTGTTTGTTTCTATGTGCCCTGCGATTGCCTGGCAACCAGTTCAGGGTGTACTCCGCCTCCTGCCCGATGACAGCTGGGATAGGCTCCAGCACGCCCGCGACCCTAGTGAGGAGAAGCGGCTCAGAAAATGGATGGATGGATGGATGTCCAAAACACACAAGGAATTTGTCTCCGGTAGTTGGAGCCGCTCTAGTACAACAGACAGTCAATTTACAGAACACTTTGGAGACATAAAGACATTGACAAAAAACAATTGTGCAAAAAGATGCAGAGTCCTCTAGCACTTAGAGCAGTTCGAATGACTAATATTGCAATAGACCGGTGCAATGACCATTGTGCAAGGGGCGCTGAGACTTCAAGGAGTGTATGCAGTTTAAAGTGACGAGTAGTGCGATAATCTGGGACAATGTTGGTTGTGCAAATGTTACAGATACTCCTCAAACAGTGTGCATGAGTGGCCAGTATATGCAAATAGTGCAGCATGGCGAGACAACTACAGCGAGTGCACGAGTAATACATAATTGGCCCCACAGAAATGTGACAACGAAGTCAAAAAATTGCCACCATGTTGTAATGGAATTGTAGGTCAGGTGTTTAAGAAGTTGATCGCAAGAGGGAAGAAGCTGTTGGAATGTCTACTAGTTCTAGTTTGCATTGATCGGTAGCGCCTACCTGAGGGAAGGAGCTGGAAGAGCTGGTGACCTGGGTGCGCAGGGTCCGAGAGGATTTTGCACGCCCTTGTCTTAGTTCTGGCAGCGTACAAGTCCTCAATGGTGGGTAGGTAAGTCTCGAAGTGCTTAGAGACTTGGGGACCATAGGGTTGCTGGTTCAAGTCCCACTACAGACCAAATCAGGGCTGGGTGGAACACGTACAACCAACACCCTCTTTGTTGTCTCCCTAGTAAATGTCAATGCTAGATCCTACAAGTATGCTTGCGTGTGTATATTTACAGTATGTGGTCATTTTTCAATATGCATTAGGGGCAAATGTGGCAGTGACTTCCATGATCCAACAAATGGCGCTCTGGTAAAATAAACATTACATTTATGCATTTTATATTTAACACAGAGTGCTCATTAAATTGTTACATTAATGTGTGTAGTACACTGCAATGATGATTTTTGCTGTAGGGGCAAGTGTGAAAGTGCCCAACCATCTGGTGATGTGGTTTAAAAAAAATAATACAATATATATATATATAAAAGGTGGCACAGTGGTCGACTGGTTAGAGCATATGCCTCACAGATCTGAGGACCGGGGTTCAATCCCCGGCCCCGCCTGTGTGGAGTTTGCATGTTCTCCCCATGCCTGCGTGGGTTTTCTCCAGGCACTCCGGGTCCTCCCACATCCCAAAAATATGCGTGTCAGGTTAGGACCGGGGTTCAATCCCCGGCCCCGCCTGTGTGGAGTTTGCATGTTCTCCCCATGCCTGCGTGGGTTTTCTCCAGGCACTCCGGGTCCTCCCACATCCCAAAAATATGCGTGTCAGGTTAATTGACAACTCTAAATTGCCCGTAAGTGTGAATGTGAGTGCGAATGGTTGTTTGTTTGTATGTGCCCTGCGATTGGCTGGCAGCCAGTTCAGGGTGTACCCCACCTCCTGCCCGATGATGGCTGGGATAGGCTCCAGCACACCCACGACCCTAGTGAGGAGAAGCGGCTCAGAAAATGGATGTATATATATATATATATATATAAAATTTGGTATTTATTTTATTGTGGGTTTATATTTCATGTAGAGTAGCGATAACACTGCATGGACAAAAAAAGTGCATGGACAATTTTTATTAGGGGCAAATGTGTCAGCACTGTACATGAACCAACAGATGGTGTTGAGGTGAAAAAAATGCTTACTTTTTGCTGTTCATTACATTTATGTATTTTATATCAACACAGAATAGCCAATAAATTGTTAAAGTGGAACAATGGAAATTGTCCAATAGGGTCAAAAAGGTGCCCAATTAGAACTGCAGAGGCTTGCGATCTTTGTCCTTTTTTTTATTATTTTATTTTTATTTTAGTATTTTATATTTACTACAGCCCGCGACCCTAGTGAGGAGAAGCAGCTCAGAAAATGGATGGATGGATGGATATTTACTACAGGCAGTAAGTTAATGAGGAAATTAATGTGTGTGAATATCGGTGACAATTTTGCTTCCTGGGCAAACGTGACATTGCCCCACCATTTCCAGCAGATAGCGTTATTTATATTGTACATGGGTTTTTGTTTTTTTCAATCAAATGTTACATTTTATACAGAGTAGTGATTTTTCTGTGAAATTAATTAATATGAGGCAATTTTGCATTGGGGCAAGTTTGGTAGCGCAGGCAGATGATGTTATGTTTTTAGTTTTTCCAATACGCATATTGCAGTTAATATACGTAAAACGGTGATTTAATTATGGAATTGATGTGTATGCAGCGCGGGCATCTTTTCATATGGGCACAGTTCCCCACCACTGTCAACAGATGGCTCTGTGGTGAAAATGATCATGTTTGTATTTACATTAAGTATTTTATCGTTAATACAGAGTAGAAATTCAACTGTGAAATGAATAAGTATGAATAACGTTTTGTCGAAGTTCATAATCTTTTGGGAGAGTATTTTTTGAGTGTATTTCAAACTTTCTCTGCCAATTCTCCCTGTTCTTTCCCTGCGGTGTGGGACAAAAGAAAACTGCCTCATGAGGGTGCAGAGCCCCATAAAAACGATTAGGTTTAACAAATTCTTCCTTGTAACTAGTAGTACCACAAACTATACCTGTAATGTAACCTACCAATGTTTTTAACGTTTAAAACATCACTAGTGTGAAACATTAAAAATGGACAAAAACAAAGGATTGCTCTTTCAATTTTCTAACTCAGAAATCATCCATTTTTATCTCCATAATAAGAGAGGCGCATGAGAGCAACAATTCAGGCAGCGATGCCAATCAGCGATGCACACAATGCTGTAACTCTTACTCTCTCTTACTGGATGTCTTAGGATAAGTGCATGTTCCCGGACACGACATGCTGCCCCACATTTGGACTCATCTGGGTTATATGTGTTTAAATACCGGCCATAACCCGCTCTGGGAGGACAGTGAATTAAGCACATTAATCCTCATCCTCACATTTAAAAGAACACAAAGTAGTAAAGCTACATAAACCATGTTGTAGCGTAAAGTCTGTCCTTCATTGGTTTCAGTTCTCCCCTTGCCTTATTATGATGTAGTCATAATATCATCAGGTAACGATCCACTCACTGGACTATTGACTGTGTGTAATTTTAGAGATGTGCACGGGATTATGGAGATTAGTGTGCATCTGCAGTGTTTGCAAGTGGCTCTGGATAAGATAAAAACGCCTCCTGTGTGAAACAGAAGAAAGAAAAAAAGAAGCAGATGCACATGGCATGTCCGTGCTATCAACAAACTTTTCTTGGAACAGAGTTGATTATGTTGGCTGGTGAGGGATGTTTGCAATTAGGAAGGATGTTGGCTCGAATGCGAACTCTTCCTGAATCAGGTAGTCCCTGCAGTGCACAGTGCAAAGCGGACTACGTTCCCTTGAAAACATGTTGGCGCTTTGCATCGCACTCTGTATGGTGCATTTGCATTTATGTCATTTGATATATGGAAGCCATTTATCCAGATGACAGAAACATGTGTGTGAACGTTCCCAGGACAGATGGAACATGACAGATATAAACAGTTGTGTGAAAATATTCAAGTCTATCTTTGGCGATGCAGCCGAACCGCTAAAGACGCAAATGTCGTACAGTTCTGGATTTTACATTTCAGGAAAATGCACTTCTATGGTACACAATTTAGAAGTTCCAATCATTGCCATGCATAACAAACATCATGAGACAAATATACACCTGAAGGTACATTAACTAAAGCAGGGTACATTACAGTATATAGGGACAAAGCCCTGCCGCATAAAGTTAAAAACCCCATAAAAATACCTGTAAAAATTATTACAATGTTCCGTATTAATATTTACAGTATATTAATTAGTTTAAACCATAAATATAACACAAACTATGATCCAAAACATTTTAATACCATTTCATGCTCTCTCTGAAAATAAATGGTGCACAGATGATTTGATTCATAAAAACAATGCCTTGCACAGACATGCACATGTGGCAAAGACTGTCGGTAACGTCTAACAGCCCAGGCTAAACTTATCTCCTCCTCGACATACAAAGATCATAGAACAGTCAAACTGTATCACTTCAACATAATTCCTTGACATCATTTACTAATTACCTACTGGCGAAGGGTGTTGGCACCAACTTGTCGCATCAAAGAGCATTACAGAAAGAGCCCAAAAAATATGCAGCAATTCCGCAAACAGTTGAGTTTTTCAATGAAAACCTGAAGATAGGTTGCAAAGAATAAAACACAAATAGGCGAATTTGTAAATAAGGAATCGGGAATAGGCAGGGTTTCATTGTACATGTATTTAGAACATCTTGACTTTTTGTAAAATGTGAGATACCACACAAATGACGAGGGGGAAAAGGGCAAGAGTGTGCTTCTTTTTACATTTGTATGACAATGAAGGGGCCCCTTAAATTAGACTATTTTGACTGACATTCTTTACACGTGCAGCACGGTGGCCGACTGGTTAAAGCGTCAGCCTCACAGTTCTGAGGTGCGGGGTTCAATCCCCGTCCCCGCCTGTGTGGAGTTTGCATGTTCTCCCCGTGCCTGCGTGGGTTTTCTCCGGGCACTCCGGTTTCCTCCCACATCCCAAAAAACATGCATTCATTGGAGACGCTAAATTGCCCGTAGGCATGACTGTGAGTGCGAATGGTTGTTTGTTTCTATGTGCCCTGCGATTGGCTGGCAACCAGTTCAGGGTGTACCCCGCCTCCTGCCCGATGACGGCTGGGATAGGCTCCAGCACCCCTGCGACCCTAGTGAGGAGAAGCGGCTCAGAAAATGGATGGATTCTTTACACGTCTGTCTTTTGGGGACTACCAACAGGTCTCAACAGCTGACATTTTTAAAATGCCAGCTATGTAACAGAAAAGTGCATATTATCTAAAATGGAGCGGGTCTTTTGCAAATGTGCAATACAAAATAAGTGACAGGTCACAACTTACATTTGCATTACGCCTTTGCCAAAATAGTTTTTGCATATCAGTGGCAACAGTGGTTAAGTTATTCTTACACTGCTTTTTACATTAAATCTTACCATACAGTAAATAAAGGTTATTGATGGCCCTAAGTAGCTTAATCCTGTACTGATTACTCCGATTTCCATTATTTCCTAAGGGAAAATCCTGTTTCAAAATCAGAACGAATATGAGGTTGTTGTTCTTGTTAGATAGGGTCTCCTATGTCAGAAATCTAAAAACATACTCGCATATTGTCATGCTTTCCATGCTGGTGCGTCCATGCTCTGTTCACACTGGCTTCTGAAAAGTTGCACTTTTGTGTTGACGTCTTTGGTATCTTACCCACTTGTAGAGAGGATCCACTCTGTACTGTACACCGTACATCATACTCACCAGAGATATTGAAAATTAAATGTGTGCAGATCAATACAGACGTATTTTACTATTTGAACTTGGCTGTAAATAGTTTACTCTGACCAACCTATCATAAGATGGAAAATGCTGACATTCTTGTGGGCCAGCTAGCTGGCACTGTGAGGCGAATATGGAACCTTGATTGGTTAAAGAAACAGTCCCACTGCTAATATAGTTGAAGTTACATTGGCCCACACTACAGATTCTAAAAACCCTGGGCAGGTTAGAGTGACATGGCAGCACATTGATGCTGACATCTGATAAGAATTTTTTTTTTTTAATCTAACATCCAAGGACACTTACTTGATAATAGACCATTTGGGAATAAATGAATACAATTCCATGGAACAAACACACAAATATAAGTTGCAAATGTAGGTCAGTGCTTCTGATAGTGTTCTGGCCAGCAGAAAAAGCCTTCTGGCCCTGACCGTCCACCACTGCTACCAAATATATACTGTGTGTGCATCACTGCATATAGTATATTATTATATTTCTGCAGCCCTGTTATTCATCATAACAGAAGATTTAAGCAGAGTGGGGAGCTTAAAAGGAGATTTGTCTTAAGCTTACATCAACAACTGCAATTCCAAACGCAGCTTTAATGCAGTTGTAGATGTTATTCTGGCTTTGTAGTGCACAATAAAGCCAGTTTTATCGTGCCACAACTTGCTCCGCACAGTATTGTGTCTGTATGACAGGAAATATGCCACATTGGCTGTGCTCACCGGCTTGACTCACTTCTGTATGTGAGTGCGGAGGAACCAGAAGGAAGGGGGGGGAGAGAGGCGTGACCTCGCAGCCGGGGAAGGGCGTTCTCTTTGCGGTCACAGCCATCCCGAGGGGTGGGTCCTGCTCCGGCGAAAGGAGGAGAGAAAAAAAAGGAAAACCCACCTTTTTCATTGTTGGGGACGCGGTGGAATGTGATGGTTTGATCTCGAACGGACTCGGGAAGGGGATATACGAGAGAAGAGCTTTCGGGTGGAGGAAAAGGAGGAAAGAGGCTCCGCAGGGCACAGAGAGAGCGGGATGAACTTGTCTTCTCCTCCGACTGGGGCCGCATGAGCAACACTCCAGCCGCCGGTGGCAGCTTTTTGTGGATTTACCGCTCTCTCTTCCCGACTTGACGACGGAGAGCATTTTAAGGTATAGTCATGTCCCGTTTTCACCGAGTTGTCTTCACGTTTGTGTGACCGGACATGAGCTAACAGGAGCCGGGGCGGCACAAGTGTTCAACTGCGGCAAGTTCCCCCCCCCCCTCCTCCTTCCTCCTTCCCCTCCTGCTCCGCTTGCTTTTAGCCAAAATGTAACAGCTCAGGTGCTTCGAGGCGTCGTTAAATGTTACCGCACGACGGCTTTAACGCACATTCGGCGGTGTGTTTGTCACATTTTGAGCGCTTTTAACAAGTGACTCACCGGGCCAGCACGACGGACAGGTCTCTCGGTTGAAGTGGAGAATCTCCGCGAACGTGCCAAAACTGTCTGTAGCTTTTAGGGACTGCCAAATAACGTCTATAAAGCCGCTTTCAACTTGTTCTAATGGTTCTAAATGTTCTGATAACGAAGCGGGGTTTTTTTTTTTAAATGAAGGAAGGGCAAAAATTAGTGTGGTTGACACGCAGTAAGCTAGCGGCTGGAGACTTTGTACCCGGGCCAAGTGTTTGTTTGTGAAGGCTTGTCCGTCCGGGACGCAGGCACGTAAAAACCGGCCAAAATGTTATTTTATTTTTTTATTTTATTTGATTTTTTTTAAATACGTTGAATTCCCCTAAACATGTAGGTGTTTTTGTCATTTCGAAAAGCGTGTTGCTAGAAAGTGCTGGCTTTATTGTACAAATCACAAAACAACAGGAAGCTGCCACACAGCTGGGCTGCATCATGTTGGACAAGCAAAAAGTAAAAAAAAAAAAAAATTGAATTAATACTTTTTGTTTTCATTTGGTCTTGATCATTAATGCAATTGTCGGAGACATCATATCTTATTTTGATAGGATCAAATCATAACAAAAAGTTTTCTCAAGGTACATTTCATGAGGACCCGGTTTAATTTATAAGCTCTACCAGAACCTCATTTACCAAGTATTTCTATGAGAAATACTGTAATTAGGAAGGGAAAAGTCCCCTTGAATAGGTTGAAAGCTTAGACATCACAAAGACTGTGGGGTTTCCAACTGTCTCTCTTCCTCAACTGGCAAGATTGGCTACTCGAAAGTCGAACATAATACATTATGTGATGCTTGCTGATCTCAAAAGTTGTTCAAATTTTACACTGTAGCATTGCTAACGTATAAGGTATATAAGTATAACTAGAATGTTCATCACTGTATAATAAAACTACAGTGGTACTTTAAGTTTTTAGAGACACAAGTTCAGATGTTTTTTTTTTTTTTTTTTTTGCTTTTACTTGCAAGTGAAATTTTGAGATAAGAGCGCTGGATGGTTACAGCAAACTCAACTCATGTCTCAACAAGGAGCAGATGGTGAACAATTATTCCAAAAAGCGGCTTAAGGTTGATTATTGCCACTCCTAGTAACGTTATTGTCAAACGACACATAAAACAAAGATAATTAACAGGTTGTGTATTCAAAACAACCACATCATTTTGCCTCAGGAAAGTCCAGTAGCTTATTGCTAACGCACAGTGCAAAATACCATAGTCAATCTTAACAATAGCATCAATGTCACTGTGTTATAACCCTTTAAGCAACGGATATTTAAACACAAACAGACGGACAATATAATACTCACAGACATATTTTCTTTAGAAAATACAAGTGTTTTGGGTTACCAGAGTGGTCATGGAATATATTGAACAAGTAAGTCAGGGCACCACTGCAATTAAAACTAAAATAAAGTAAAACTGCTCTCATTTTGAAGACCCCGACAGACATATAATGACGAGGGGACGGAAAGGTGAATAAAGCTTTGTGATATTTTATTAATTTATGTTGCGATTCTGATCAGTCATGTCACAGTAAGTTAAATGGGACAAAGGATACACGACGAAATATCTCAACTAGTTTGCTCTCTAAAGAAGACCAACGCGGCCAAGTCAGCTATGGAAAGTGGAGCTACATTCACGCAGAACTCATCTGGGCAACGTGAGTCTGACTGCACAATACCACACAACCACTGAAACAGGAGTTACAGATTCTCCCATCACATTTAAAATAATGGTGGTGTTTTAAAAAAATTATAATTAATTGGGCCCCTATTTTTCCTCATTGTAGCTCAAGGAAGTCTCATCAAATGCCTGATGAGACTCCATGTGAGCTGCCTTACTAGGAACCCTTTAAATCTGTTGGCTGTATTTTTATGCACACGCACACGCACACACACACCAACAAACACACATTTTTTTTCATTATAGGTGTTGTGCCGTAGTGCATGGCGCATGCATTGACCCAAGGTGGCTAAAGGCAAAACAGTACAGTCTGTGTTCTGTGCTACCAATAGACGACTGTGTGTCAACGGTAGAATAGGTAGTTGTCCCGGTTGGAAGAATAATCTGCCAGGTGGAGGTCATAAAAAAAGCAGTATAGGGAGTGACAGAGGTAGTGGGAACCTGCCTTGACCTGTTTCCAACATGAAGGTGAGCAAGAAGAAGGGGAAAAAAATCATTCAGGATTCTGGAAAGGTGGCTGTAGATCACACCTGCTGAGCCACCGGTTTGAAGGCCTTCAAATCTCCCCTTTAGCGTTGATATACAGTATTTGAGTGTGTGTGTGTGTGTGCGTGCACGCGTGTGAAAAGGTTTCCAATTGCTTCCTGGCATGAGTTATTACATGTGGAGGTTTTGAAGTTAAAGAAGAAACCTATAAGGCAAATCAAAAGCAGTGGCAAAATGATCCATGTGTCTCCCGTCCAGCTGGCTGTATTCAACTTCAGTAGATTACCGTGACGTCGATGACTGAAAATCTACACAGATGCCCAGTGACACACTTTGACATCGGGCATGAGTCCCCGTCCCCGACTACACAGTATAACTTGAGCACCTTCATTCGCATCAGTGCTTATTCTGATATATCTGCCACTGAAGGTTTTAAACAATGATTTCGTGCGATCAACTTACAGGGATGTGTCGGCAGAAGACAAATGTTAGCTGAAGTAGCACCTGTCGTACACCTACAGCATTTGAGAGCAGAGACCAGGGATTGTTTTTTCACGATTTTGAAGCCTCATTTTAAATAATTGATTTCTTTTTTTAATTATTCCAATTTGGCAAGCTTGTTAACATCACTCTTCTCTGTGGTGTGTGAAATTTAGAAGACATTGTCACTTTACAGGGACTTTAAACTTCACACCCTTGTCTGTTTGAGACTTTCGACTTGGCAATTCAGTAGAGATAGATGCCTTGAATGACCTTGTTCTCTTGATGTTTGACCAAAAAGACAAAAAGTTTGGACCACGTCCTGGTCCAGGAGTCATCGCTTTCCGCGCAAAGAAATAATCATACCCCTCTCTCCTCTTTGCCGTCCTAAACTATGCCTCGCGTGATTGGTTTTCCACTCGCCCCGTGACCGCCCCATGAAACTAGCAAGCACTGCTTTGGGTGAAACCAAAAACTAATCATTACGGGTGTACAATAAGGGTAATTATCAGACTAGGCTCTCGACCTGAGGGATTAAGAGTGGCTAAATGACTGTTCCTGGGGATTAAATAAAAAGTATTGAGGCTTTCTGCCTGGGAGAATCAAAACGCTGGGAATGTCCAACCAAGCTTGTCAGCGGTAGCGTTACCGCTAGTCTGAACATCAAGGTTTATTCACAGAGCCCCCGCTGTCAGTGGAGCACGGTCACATTAGTGTGGAGTTACAGCTGACGCAAATGTTGCAAGTGTGTTTAAAAAAAAAGCCTGGAAAGTGCTTTTTTTGTTGTTGCTGTTGAAACCTAACCGGAAATTATTATGGTGAGACTGGTGATGTTAACCAATAAAACAAGCAGAAGTGTCAGAGTAAGGGGTTTGTTCTGTAATAAATGTGCAAAGGTTGTCATATTCTCAGAGCACATGCAGCGTAACCTTGATATTAAATGCAATGGATAGTGCATGGAGAATTCGGAGCGGATGGTGTTGATTATTTTTAGTGGTGGACCTGCTTTAAGGCCTGCTACTGTATACAGTGAGTAGTGTTTTACACATTACAAAAAGAGCTCCTTCTTGAAATAGCACCCATGAATCATGGGCTCTCAGAGAAAGCTCATGTGCGTCCTTATTCAAGTGTGTGTTTTGTGGTAATGCCATAATGGGCTCAGCATCCGGGATGGAGGCCACTGTTGACAATGTGCAGGACAGCTGGAGTCGTTGTCCATTAGCAGACCTGTAGGGAGATAAAGATTATTTGGATGTACAATTTTGCATAGTTGAGATTTTCTTTCTGATATTACAACTTTTCTGTTTTTATAAGCAGTATATTTTTAGGCTTTCAGAATCTGAATCAGAATCATCTTTATTTGCCAAGTATGTGCAAAAAACACACAAGGAATTTGTCCCCGGTAGTTGGAGCCGCTCTAGTACGACAACAGACAGAACTTTAGATTAGTTAAGGCTGCAGCACCCCCTGCTACTTGGAAGAGGATAATTACTCGTGCACAAAATGTTGCTTGATTGAGCGTCAATCTATCCTCATCTCCACTGTCATGTTTCAGCCTGGGAAAAAAACAAAGCCAGCTTTTCATTTGTAAAATTGTGTGAAATATTTTCCTGCAAATTCTTGCTGCAGATCCAGGATAATTATCGTTGTGAAAACTCTGATCCACAGAAGACGATTTGACCGCCACCTACAGAAAATAAGTGTTGGAGCTTGTTCATGGTACTATACTGTAGCTGGGACAGATGCAAGAGCAAACTCCAAAGCCATGAGGAATCTAAATAGCATTTCCTCACTGTTTGGGCGTTTTGTTTTCATTAATAGGAAAAAAACTTAACTGTTTGAAGTAATAGCCATCTGTGTAAATCCTACATTTTCACAAGAACACATTTTTGACTTAAGTTTATATCTCTTCCTTCTGCCAGACTTCTTTATCAGCTGTTGGCCAGTGACACTCTTGTGATTTCAGCTGGACTTCAAACTACTTGACTTCTGTGTGCGATTGCGAGTATTTGTCTGCGCCAAAGCTCTTTTGGAAGGTGCTGCTCCCAGCCATGTACATCTGTCATCAGGCACTAGGAGCTAAGATGTCAGTCACTCAGTAAGCAGTCGCCCATGAGTACATTTCAGCTCCGAGGTTTCACACACTTTTGCTCAGGCTCTCATTAAATCCTCACATTCACGCATGCACATGCACACACACACACACACCTACACGTACAGACACTTAAAGAATAATAAACTCTGTGTCTTACAACTGTATACCTACGTTTGCACCCCCCTGTATGTGCTCTCACCATTTAAAAATCCCACGTTGACGCGAGAATGACTCGTGTTTATACAACACCTCCTGTGTGTGTGAGGGTGAATGAACCCCCTCTTGTTAGTCCCCCAAAGCGTGCCAAACAACCTGCTCGCGCCGGGCAGTGCCGGTGGGGCATTGGTCTCCCTGTGGCGTTTTGGTCAAGGGAGGCTTCGCCACTGGTGTCCTGCAGGAGCCCAAGCAACCGCTCCATCATGGAGATCAGCACTGATGATTACTGCCGGTACACGTTGATGCGCAAGTTCACCACATTGAAACGCATCACGTTGAGGCTTGGCTCAGGTGGTAGAGTAGCTATCTCCCAACGTGACGTTGTCCCCTGTGACCGTGTTAAATTAAACTTGAGCTAAAAGTTAACTCAACCCACACTTTTTCCTGGTGCTGTGGCATTAGTGTATAAATGAGCTTGTTAACCTTCTTTCCATAAATGAGGTAACATTGTAAGGTGCTTTAAGTGATTAAAGGTAGGCAAGCGCTGTAAGTGAAGCTCATTTACAATTTTATCTATCTATCCATTTTCCGTACCGCTTATCCTCTTTAGGGTCGCGGTTGAGCTGTAGCCTATCCCAGCTGAACCTGGGTGAGAGGCGGGGTACACCCAGAACTGGTCGCCAGCCAATCGCAGGGCACATATAAACAAACAACCATTCACACTTACATTCACACGTACGGGTAATTTAGAGTTTTCAATTAACCTACCATGCATGTTTTTGGGATGTGGGAAGCAACCGGAGTACCTGGAGAAAATACACGCAGGCATGGGGAGAACATGCAAACTCCACACAGGCGAGGCCGGATTTGAAACCAGGTCCTCAGAACTGTGAGGCAGATTTGCTAACCTGCCGGTCACCGTACCGCCCTTTACCATTTTTAACTTTTCGTATTTAAGATGATCATTATGTTGGTAATAAACTAATCACTGGTACTTCGTAATATTATTGACATATAGACCACCTAATGATTTTATTGTCGTATTATTTAATTTGAATAAATTTTTTTGTAATTGACTTTTTTTGTAATTGACTTGCTGAAGCTATAGCAAACTTCATTGCATGCAGATCGCAGGCTAATTATTGCTGTGCGCTTCAGACCTCGGCTGCAAATATGCTGACTATTCTGAGTCATCAAGTTTAAGGAAAATCATTTGAAGCCTTCATTTGAAACTTGAAACTCCTGACACGGTGCCTCACTCACTGCTTAAGGGGAATATCCTTGTGTTCCACTGGGTGACATGCAGGCTAGCCTTTCAACTTAGCAATTATTTGAAAGACATACTGTAAGCTTTCATTTTCAATTCGAGAAGACTCCAAGTGATTTTCCCCATCCTTTGATTTAGAGAAACAAATCTGCATGAGGTAGCAAGTTGTTTTTACGTTTGTATACTTTCACCGGTATAACTCCAAAATGACTCCACTGGTGTCCTAAAAATGTTTGAATGGGTGTGGCATCAAATAAGAAGCCATAAAGGTGTGGTGTGCTACCTGATGGACTGGAGTGGAACATTATTGATCACAACTTGGAAATTTACTACCATGGGCGATTTGTTTTTAAGGTTAATTACACCTAGGTTAGGTTTACAAACAGCTCAACTGTCCTCTGCAGCCATTGCCGTTCTATTACATCTATCATTACGTAACGCTAGCCATCAAGATTGGAGGTAAGACATTATTGGCACGCCTTGGTGGAGGTCTTTTGCTATAGATAAACAACTATGTTATAATGGTAACAGTACGATGACAGAAAATGTAGCCAAATGTAGGGTCTGTCCATATTTCACAGCAGTTTTTACACGAACTGGCACTAAACGGACGTCTTCTGTGCTTTGATATAACCATTTCTCGGGAATTATTCACAAGGATGTAATGGTGACCTGATCCAGGCTTCTAACCTGCTTCCTAATACCATATTTCAGGTAATTTATGAACACCATTTACTCCCGTTGTCATTCACAAACCAAGGCACTACTATCCTGCTGTGGACCATGTGAAAGTTCGTGAACTATAGCGTGTAACCCAAGAACATCATCATCTGGTCTTTGTTTAGCTTCCCTACCATCCATCGTTTTCCCAATCGCAGGGGAACAGAGACGCAGTCAGTGACAAGTCCAAAGATGCCACGCTAGAATGGTCTTCATTATTTGTGGTTGTGTTGCCTTATCATTAGCATGTGTTTGACATTTTTCCCGGCTGTTCCGCTGCTTCCTGAGGTGTCTGTACTTTAGCAGTCCAGTCTGTGGTATAGCTTCTGTTGTAATAATGTCTTTCGGAGAGTCTTGATTAGTCTTTTCAGAGTAAAACCTCACTTATGAGTCATGGTTGGAAGTCTCGCCTCTTTATGGATCAGCAAACAGTCATAGCCCATGTGCCAACACTCCAAGAGCGGGAATCTGAGCGTCATGAGGTCAATACACTAAAATGGGACTGCTCAGACAGCTATCCTGATAGATATCCTGATAGCTCCGTGTGATAAGAAGTCTAATGTATAATCAGGCCGATTCCAAATCTACCTTTATGGTTGGAGTTTGAGCCGTGAAGTGACAAGTAAGATTTCTCCCTTATTTTGTTTTGTCTTTTGCAATTCCTTACGGTTCAGTGTGAAACATGCTCTCTTATTGTATTCAGAAGAATTAAGTTTCCTTCTGGGCATTTTGTCGTCACACGTGACTTTTTGTTTTCCTTGGACAAAAAAAAAGTACCAGGATCTCCAGTTTTTGTTCTGACATTGCACAGGCTACGTTGTTTATGGTAGAGGGAAAGAAGGAAATGGTTTTCAAAAGCATGTAGGAGGCACAGCGAGGCAGCAAGCGGGAGGCGAGAGAATGGATGTTTTGACAGTGGGTGCCCAGTTAAGACATTTCTTGTAAATTCCTCTGTCTAACTTGTGCTTTTTTTTTTAGGAATGCTTGAATTGTGTCTCTTGTGATTGCCCTTAGAAAAATGGAGCCCCTATTTTTCTCGTTCAACCCCCCGCCCCCTCACCCCTTCCCAATTCCCCCGCCCTTTTCTTCGCCTACTTGGCCCAGGAGTATTTTTGGACGTTAATGAAAAGAAATCTGAACTGCCTACCCTGAAAAGGCATGTCTGGGTCAGCTGGGTGGAAACTTGCGTTAATAATGTTCTTAACATTGTCTGTGTCATCCGTGTGTTGTAAATGTGCGTGCTTTTGGTGAAGCGTATAGTGCAAAAATGTTGTGGGTTGTAGGGGGGAAACAGGGTGGGCTGTGGACCTAACAGGGCTATATCTTCTTTAAAAGAAGTGGGCGGGGGGTTCAGGGGAATATTTGGCATATTTCAGGAGCCTTTCCAGTCTGGTTCAAGGTGCATTCTTCCTGGAGATTTTACCAAACTGTCAGACATGGACGGGAGGTGAACATCATGCTTTTCTTCCTAACGGTCTTGTGATCCCGATGATGATGATTCAGATTATATTACTAAACTGAGAAGTTTTATACGCAGGGTACAGGGTATAGACTTAAAATATCAACATATTTCACTAATGGATATATTCTTATCTGCCTGTTTCGCATTGGCTTGGTCAGCCATCAGCGCGCCTGCAATCGAGGTCAACAGCCCCCTTCGTAAGATCTTTGGTCACGAGAAAAAGCCATCAGACGTATATATAAAGTTGAGTTGAGTTTCAACTATATTATTACATGACATTTGAATTATGGAAGGCATTTAAAAAAATAAAAAGCCAATAGAAAACACAATGTTACCCTGGTGCAGATCGAACCTATGCTTGCAAAATCATGAACAGTGAAAAATTGTTATTCCATTCTTTGAATCACGCCATTTGTCTGCCCCCTGGCAGACTGGCTTGTATGAGAATAGGACCGGAAATGACATGGGCTGACTTAGTTACTTCTATTAATGGGCGTGGGAGGGTTTTACAGTAACTCCGTTTTACGTTATTGGTAACGGGGCACGGGAATTCGACGCCCTACCTCTGCAATATCTTTTGCAATGTACAGGACCCCACCACCGCATGTCACGCATTTAATGAGAGTTAACGGCAAACGTCTCAGTGCCCTAAACCAGAAGAGATGTCATAGAATGAGAAAAACAGATATAAACAATCAAATTTACTGTACTCATAATTAACTCTAGATGAGTCAGATAAATAGTATAAAGATATACATATAATTTGTAATGTTTTTAAAATGTAGTAATATCTTTCTTTCATGTCATTCACTTTTGTCCTTTTCAATTTCAGTCAGCAGCAATGGGGCGGCACCCTAACGCTATTGACCAGCCGCCACAGGTGGCCATTTCTATTGTGCTAAAACTTGGAGGACTTATTATATAAAACACTCAACTGAAAGAGTTAATCCATTACATTGTTGCTGGTCGTCATTATTTCTTCGTGTTTCCATCTTCTTCTTTCAGCTCGCTGCCTTAGTATCATTCTGTTCCGTATGACAATCACGGAGTCCTTGGCTTGGATGTTGACCGCACAGAACAGGACTTTTGATTGCAAATATTGAACTTTTACAACTCTTGTCCCAGATTGCATATCGGTGTGTGTAAAGTCACTCTTAACACACGATAAACTGTCAGCATAATCATTCAAACCATAAGATAATCAGGGTTTTAGTGACTTTGTTTAGAAGGGAATCGGGGTGAACATGTAGATGTAGGTTACCTTTGTGTGTACTACCTGTTATTAAAACACTAAATAATCACCTTATCCCACCTACATCGACCCAACATGTTGTAAACCTAAGCAACATCCATAAAAGGCAAAATGTTGACCCAAAGTTCTTCACCAGCAGCTGGTTTTATGTGTCTTGGATACAGACTTCACCATTTTGATTGTTTTTGTATCGAGCACTATAATATCTTTCTTTCAACATGCCCTCCCATGACTTTAGTTACTGCTTCGCTCCTCCAGGATTTATGAGGCTTTAGTCTGTTATTTGCAGTCAGTTGGACACTGACTAACGCGACAGTGGTTGGCAGGAGTTTGTTGTGGAAGTCAGAACCGTTGCATGGCTCAGCAGAAGTCGAGTTCGTCCAGAGGCCATGAAGCAGTGTTTAAGGCTGTGCTAGAGATGAGTGGGCTGACATACACTTGACTCGCGATGTCTGAAGTTTTTTAATATTTTATAGTGTACAACAGAGACCAGTGAATGTCATTCACACAAGTGTTAGCAATAAAAAAATGATCAAATAATCCCGTTTTGATTTGGGGTAGATGCTTTTTATCCTCAAACGCTGTATCAAAGTGCATGCTCGTGTTTGGTCTGTCTGATATCTTCATCTTTTGATCTCAAAGGAAAAATGTAGGATGAGTATGCCACATCCAATTACGTTCATCCTTTGAATAGAAACCATTAAAGTGACTCCAAAGAGCAGCTATGTTTGTGGTCACTAAGCACTTTTATTGCACCTCTTTTTGAGCAACACATTAGCTGTAAAAATCTTTTGTGTATTTAGAAAATATAAATGGCCCTAAAAGATAATGAGAGGAAGAGATGAAGTGATGTTTAATTAAAATAGCCCCTTTTCCCAGGAATGTAGTACTAATACAGACAAAACATTATGCACAGTAATAGTCAACAGACCCCCCCCCCAACCCCAAGTTCTGATAAAAAATAAGCATGGGCATAATAATCGATTAATTGAGGGTTAAGAATTCCAAGTTTGTGTGGAATTGATTGCTGAGTAATTGTCTTGATGCAATTGAGGCAAAATGGAGTGCACTACTTGGATGCTGATTCGCAGTCTCAGAACATTTAGGGAGTTCCTCCCACCCCATTTAAAAATAAATAAATAAATGAATAAAATAAAATAAAAATGAAAAATACAGTGGTGCCTTGAGATACGAGTGACGTAATTTACACATTTTTCTAAGTAGGATGATCGTTAGGCAGATTTTTTTGCTTTGATTTAGGGGAATAAAATTAAAATACTGTACAAGCGCTGTGGGGGCAGTGAATTCAACTCACTTCACAACAAGTAGCAATTTGGAAGATAGTGAACAATTCAACAAAAGGGCTTGAAGTCTACTGTTAAACTCAACATAAATTACATGAATTACATGTATGTTTAAAACATTCACACAACTTTGGCTTACGCTAGCGTACAATGCAAAACGCCATAGAGGGGCTAATGAATTGCATGGATAGTCGCAGTCTTAACACTTTAACCGATGGATATTTAAACACAAACAATGCATCAACCCCCGCGCACATCAGAAGGATTTGCAATGAATTAATCATGATGCACAAACTGTTTAATTCTTTACATTCTATTTAGTTATCATTACTATATAAAGTACATATAATAGAGTGCTATTTTGATTTTAAAATCACATTACAAGAATGGAACGGATTAATGCCATTTCTATTTCATGAGGGAACAATGATTTGAGCTATGAGTGTTTTAAGTTTCTGAGTGTGGTCACGGAATGAATTAAACTCATATCGGAAGGGACCACTGTATCTTAAAAAAAAAAAAAAATGGAATTGATTGTTAATATTCCCTATAGTTGATCAAGTAAATTCAGTTGTGCATCAATATAGTCACTCATCTTTTCATACAATTATTCATACATTCATTCATCTTCCGTTCTGCTTATCCTCACTAGGGTCACGGGCGTGCTGGAGCCTATCCCAGCTATCTCCGGGCGGAAGGAGGGGTACACCCTGAACTGGTTGCCAGCAGGGCACATATAAACAAACAACCATTCGCACTCACATTCATACCTACAGGCAATTTCAAATCTTCAATCAACCTACCACGCATGTTTTTGGGATGTGGGAGGAAACCGGAGTACCCGGCCGGAGAAAACCCACACAGGCACGGGGAGAAGATGCAAACTCCACACAGGCGGGCCTGGGATTTTAACCCCGGTCCTCAGAACTGTGAGGCAGATGTGCTCACCAGTCGGGCACCTTGCCGCCTTCATACATTTAAACTTACTTAAATATAGTCATTGTCTCTTTATGGAATCTGTGTTGATAGTGCTGCCCCAGCCCATTAGCTTCATTAGCCCTGTGCTATATTGAGTCTCTTGGATGACTTCCAGAACTTGGACCTTCACATGGTCTTCATGAGTTTATAGCTCAGCTAGGTGAACCGTCCGAGGGAGAAATGCAACATACACTCCTGTCCAGGTCTCGGATCTACAGGGCGGTTATCAAAATAAAATTCCTTTTGCAGATTATTTTACTTGTGATCAGCAAATATACATGTTCTTAGGGAGAGGAATGCTGGGACGCTATGGCAACCTGGCTATTAATCACTTCCCTGTCTTCTTTTTCTCTGGACTGCTGCTGCTTTGTCTTCTGTTATTTTTTTTCTTCACCTCTTTGTGGACCTTGAACATTTCTCCAGTTTTCATGGAATTGTCAAGTTGGTCCATCGGGTTAACAAGTTCAAAACAGTAAAGGAAAAAGAATAAGGTAATGGATGGGACAAAGACTGGGAATCATAGAGTAACTCTTGCTAGAATATCATTAGGATCCGATAGAGTGCAATAATCGATACAATCAAAGTAATTTGTTGTGTGGACTTGATTGTTAATGAATAATGTTTTGAACTGAAGTAATTGCGGCAACATTGAGTGCTTGAATGAAACCAGCAGAGAGACTGTTGATTCAGTCTCAACTAGTTTACCATCTTAAGAAGGACTACAGGACTACTTACATCCAAGACAAGTGACTAAATATTTAATTTTTTGCCCAAAATGTTTGTTTTTGCACATATGCTTACAAAAGGTAAAACAAATGAAATGTTAACAATATTAACATAAAATACAGTCATTTAGTCATTAAGGTTTGTAAACCTGGGTATGATTGTTTTGTAGTCTCGTTTCAATTTCTACAGTTAATGTCAATGCAATTTCATTTGTGGAGTGCCCCCTTCAGTAACCATGAATCTTTGGGATTACGATGCCTTTACCCGTCCCAATCCTTTCTTGATGACCTAAACACCATCTCTTCATATGAAATCAGTGAGAAGATCTTTTCCTGTCTCAATTATGAATTGGCTAACTTGACACAGCAAGTTTGTTGCACCACTTTAGTCATTAGCCATTAGGAGTGTCCTTTACAAAATACAAAAAGAGAGTCTTATGCAAGTTATTATGATGGAAAGTATCTGTGAGGAGTGTATCTTCCACCAGCAGTTTGTCTTGGACGCTGTTGGATACGCTGAAAAGAGGAGGTCTGTCTGGCAGACCCAAAACCACAACACAAACAGCTCATCAATGGCTCACGAGACAATCCTCAAGCAGGTATCAGTGGTCCAAAAATAGCAACACAATAAAATGACTCATAATACATATTCTTGTCTTTTCTTACTTTATATAACAGTCCCCCTATTTGGGTTGCGAAACTTATTGCTGTAATAAAACATCTGTTTTCTTCTTTCTACATTCCTCCATCAGACCATGTATTGGCATGCCTTGATTTATGCTCTTTAAAGAGGCAGCGAACAGGCCCAAAAAAATTACACGTAAATTCGACACACCACAGAGAAGAGTTATGTAATGTTAACAAGCCTACCAAATTTGCATGAATGAAAATTTAAAACAAATTGCTACGTATATAAAATCAGGTTTCAAAACTTGAATAATAAGGGCCACCTCTCAGACGCTGTGGGCGTGTTGAATGGATGCACCAAAAGGAATCAAACATACTGACGGGTACGGGTGATAGCTTATACAATGTAAAATCACATTCAAAATTGAATGGTTATTGTGGAGTATAATAATAATAATAATAATATAAAAAAATAATAATAATATTGTGGACTATAATAATAATAATAATAAAATAATAATAATGAAAATAAGCACACAAGTCGATACATATCTGCAAGTGTTTACATTTTCAAATGATCACTTCAACAACCTTCCTAGGAAATCACAGTGTCCGATCACTGGTGATCTTTTTGTAGAATAGGGTTGTAGGCTACTGATGTGGTTCTTGGGGACCTGCAGGCACCATCTTTGTGACCCCTGTCCTAGACTGATCCCTAGCGAATTGCAAGATCTTGAGTGGGAAATCTACCATGTCAGCTGTATGTCCACCAGCTATGTGAACCCCTACACGTCCAGTGGCTTCAAAGACGTCACTTGAGGAACTTTCTTTTCTTTCAAAGCAGAAACTACTAGCATTGGTAGTCATCACCTTATTGACTGTTGGTACTTGAACAAAAAGAACCCAGGCTAATACTGTATATTTGGATAAAAACAAGTTAATGATTTACTTCACTTTATCCTTAGCCACCAGTGATAACACTTGTGGAGCTGCTAAAGGAATATGTGCTTATGTGGACACATTCGATCCCAGGAGCCTCACAGGAATCCCATAACACTCCCAGGTCCCTGAGTGGCTCATTTGTGCACTGTGGAACATTGTGGAATACCAGGCATATTTTATGATCCAACCTCAGCCCGTTTCCTCCCTTTCTCCCAGCGTCTGGGTTTATTTGTGAAGCCCAGCCACTTTGGGTCCCCCTCCTCTTCCCTTCTCCCTTACATTTCAGGGCATCTATCCACTTTGTCCACTGCATGTATGCACAAATATGTGAAGGAAAGGACTTTAGAAGATTGCTCAGTTCGTCAGCTTGTTCGGGTTAGCGATATAGTTTATTGTATGTGTGTGTTCCTGCAGCGGTGACAAGCAGGTGTATACAACTTATGTTGTGTTTTGACTGCCAGGTCAAAAACGGATACGAATCGAAGGCTTCTGGTTCTGGTTTTCTACCATCCACATTTTTTTACTGCATTGTGTGCCTCAACTGGCGACAAAGTAGTTGGCCACATTAAGAATTTAAGATTTATAGTCCATGTTATCTGGTAGTTAAGGGAGGTATTTCCTCGTTTGTCCTGTAGGCTTAAATAAAGGGCATAAATTAGCTTGGACTGAATGTGTTCCACATGTGCGACAATTAAATTAGCATGACTCATTTTTGGACCATTAATCATTCTGTTGTCTACACTGTAACTTATAAACCTAAACGACAACTCAGTCGTCATAATTTTCTTGTTGTTGATTGTGGCTAACCGTAGTCCTTCCTTCTATTTGTGAAACATTTGTAAGAAGGCTTGATCTGGCAGAGAAAAATGTTAATATTTGTACGTATCTTTCACAAACATTTGTATGGGCCACCTATGTGCCAACCTCAATATTACAGAAGATCTATCCAAAGATGCATTGTAAGTTACACATTAACTCTTTCTAGTTTAATCGGTGAAAAAACATCACTGTAGTCGTAACTGTCTTACTATTGAATGTTAATTCGTTTGTAACTAGTCTTTCTCTACTATATAGTGCTTCATCTTTCATGCCCCCGCTATTTTTGAAAGTGATAGGTTTTTATTTTATTTTATTTTTTTTTAACAGTAGGCCTATACTTGGCGGCACGGTGTACGACTGGTTAGAGCGTCTGCCTCACAGTTCTGAGGTCCGGGGTTCAATCCCTGCCACCGCCTGTGTGGAGTTTGCATGTTCTCCCCGTGCCTGCGTGGGTTTTCTCCGGGCACTCCGGTTTCCTCCCACATCCCAAAAACATGCATGGTAGGTTAATTGACAACTCTAAATTGCCCGTAGGTGTGAATGTGAGTGCAAATGGTTGTTTGTTTATATGTGCCCTGCGATTGGCTGGCAACCAGTTCAGGGTGTACCCCGCCTCGTGCCCGATGATAGCTGGGATAGGCTCCAGCACGCCCGCGACCCTAGTGAGGAGAAGCGGCTCAGAAAATGGATGGATGGATAGGCCTATACTTTGCATATCTGTTGTTGACCAATACTGGCCACTCATGCCAGAGTAGCATCTGCTCAATTTGCACACTGATTGAGGAGTATCTGCAACATTTGCACAACCAACATTGTCCCAGATTATCGCGCTACTCGTCACTTTAAACTGCATACACTCCTTGAAGTCTCGGCGCCCTTTGCACAATGGTCATTGCACCGGACTATTGCAATATTAGTCATTTGAACTGCTAGAGGACTCTGCATCTTTTGCACAATTGTCCAAAAAAAATAAATAAAATGTACCGGCATTACCAGATAACTAGCAACCGTTTATTGCTCAGTGACTGTTTTTTGTCAATGTCTTTATGTCTTAAAAGTGTTCTCTATCAATTGACTGTCTGTTGTCGTACTAGAGCGGCTCCAACTACCGCAGACAAATTCCTTGTGTTTTTTGGACATACTTGGCAAATAAAGATGATTCTGATTCTGACTTACTTATTGTAATGCCCCGCATGTGAGAAAGGAGAGCCACAGTCGCCGATGCACTTTATTGAGCCCTTTATTGAACGCTGGGAGAACAGTAAACCGCATAAACACGATGAGTGCATTCACACAGGAGCTGTTGTCCGCCACAGCTCAGACCCAGACACTCTCACGCAAACTTGCCGACGTCACACACTACTCCACCAGTTTTCTTATGGTTTAATGTCACAAACTGTAGTCGTGCTATTCCTTTGAAACAGTGCAAAATATTTGTTAGACATTCCGCAATCACGAACGAACAGCGCTTTTATTTTGACATTTGCGTGTCTGTGTTTCCCACGGATGTTAACAAGCACAACTTATTGGCCAATCCGAATATTACAGAACATCATTTGACCAATGCCTCACAAGTTAACAACTAATCTTATGCGTTTTTACAGTCATCATTTCTCTTTTTTTTTTTATTGTAGGCAAATGTGTGCTCTTCATTTTGTGTGACACAAGGAAAATAAATTCTCCTACTTCTACTACTGCACATTTGAACATTACAAAACACGTTCTAGCAAAGCAAAGAGTATTATTTAACTACCGATATCTACGCATTGATATCTTATGTCAGGATGTGCAATTCAAACAACTAGTTTTGCACACAAAAACGACAGCGTCACCTGGTGTCATTGTTTTCTTTGTCGTTTAAGCCTGTCAACAATGTTTTCATCTTGTTTTAGCCACCCTGCCCCTGTCATTCCATGTGGGCCTCCCTTAAGTTCCTATCCCTCTCTACAGGTGTGTACCGGGCTGAAGAATGCTGCTAAATTAGCGCTTTATCTCTCCGTCGAGTGAGCGGCATCTGCACTCCCAGGCATGCCAAGCATTTCAGACACAATTGGCCTTAAAAGGAAACAATAGCAGCCTATCAATTCCGCTCTGCCAGTCAAAGAATGGCTAACTCCCGTATGGGCAGGGTCCGGCTCGCGCAACAACAACAGCACAAGGAAATGCTTGGCAGCTGAACTTTGAAACTGAAGAGAAATGGCAGATTGCTGTTTATTTTATAGGAGTAGACATGGGTTTAACCTCCAAACGTTATTTTAAAGGGTTATTGAGATTTTCTTTTTTTTTTTAAATTGAAAGAAACACAACGAATACCAAACAACGATTGCACAAATCCTTTCATAACTACCGGTACCAATTGGGAAAATGAAAGCTTGATCATAATGCAAAGGAATGCAGTCAGACGATAACAATTTGGGTGGCACCTGAGAAAGTGAAAAAACATTTTAAACATATTATTATTATTATATGGTTTCATATGATTAATATCTGATGGCGTTTCATTTACATGTATTGACATCTTATCATTAAAAAAGGTGACTTATTGTAGATACTGCAAAAGTTAATTTTCTATTACCAGACTACCCTGACTCCAAATCCTACTTTGCTTACTTGTTAAGGTTATGGGTAGTGTAGCAGTTCACATAGCTGACTTTCATGCAGGTAGTTTTGGATCAATTCCCGGTCAGTGCCTCAATTAAGTTTACCCTCGATTAATTGGCTACTGCTCCGGGATTTAGTCTGCCTCTCACCCAAGAGTGCTCCCATGGGCTTCAGCAACCCCGAAGAAGACATAAAATGGATGGGTGGATTTCTAGCAAGTGGTACAGTACAATTTAGCTTGTCTCGGTACAATATGGAAAAATAAACCTTGATCTGACATTGAATGGTTTGTTGGCGGGATGGCGATCGCTATGGAAACTACAGTACGTTAAATATCCTGAAAACGTATCAGTACCACAACATTGAATTCAACAATGTTTGGAATCTCGGCTCAGGTGTCAATCCTGTGTGGATTATGCATCTTCTCTCACTACTTGCGTGGGTTTTCTCTGGGTAGTCCGGCTTCATTCCGGTGCGAATGTTTGTTTATGTGCCCCAAAGTCAACTGGGATAGGGTCCGGCACACGCATGACCCAAATGAGGAGCGTTATAATAAATTGATGAATGGACGGTATAGTACTATTAGTTTTGTTATCTTGACTTTGGTGCCAAAAAAAATGCCAAAATCAGAAACCTTCACAATATTTGACAAAACCTTCACAGAGTACCAAACCGTACTACTTGGTGGAAATGGAGTTTTAAGTATTTTGATGAATAAACAGATACATTTCCTTGTTCCAGTACAGGTAACATTAATGCTCAGTTAATCTTTTCTTGATATTATTTTCAATGGGATGGGAGAATGTTTGCGAATGTTCTGAACTCCTCTTTCAAGGCCAGTGTTGTATTGAGCATCATAAAGCTGACTCAATAGTGCCTCTGCTGGTTGCATTGCATTTGACCTTTTTTTTTTAAAACTGAATTGTTTATGTTGAGGATTTGACCACTTTAGCCCGCCTTGCATTTGCCAACTTGGCAAATTAGACGATTTCTGTGTAACCAAGTATTACTGTTGCATAAATAAATATAATACTCTCTGTGTAGCTGCGCTGTGAGTATGTGTAGCGCTAATATGTTTTTGTGGAACAAGGAGAGCTCGAGGGCTGTTAGTCATTAGATATCAGGACTGGTTCTGCAGGTTTACAGTCAAGTTGGAAGAGGTGAATGGTTTTCTATCTGACAGCTTGTCGACGAAATTGTCTCTCCACCTCTCTGCTGTGCCGGAATGCAAATAGCAGCAGGAGGAGGAATGCTGTTCAACACATGAGAAATCAACCTCTCTAACACTCACTCTCTGCTACGCTCACCTCCTCTTTTCCTCCTTCTGTCTACGACATTTCTGGACCTCGACTTCCTGTCTCTCGCCGTCCTTCTCCCCTCTGTGCTTGCTATTTCTCACCCTCGTCTTCGCTTCTCACAAGGCATCCTGTCCACTTTGTTTGACTTGAGCATTCCTTTCCTCCCTGAGCAGACAAAACAACCCCAGACCACTCCAAGCTGCAACCCCCAGTGTGCGCACTCACACACACATCCTGTTAATCACTCAGGAAATGGGTGCCCATACAAACAGGGCCAGCTTGGCCAGTAGAGCCCCGGATGGAGTTTCAGGCCTTGAAAGTTTCTCCAGCGGAGGAAATTGAACATGATCTGTCTCGTACCTCTTCTTTCGTTCACTCTCATTTCCTCTTTTGTTTTACTCAGAAAATGGATGGACTCACTATGTCGCCATGGACGCTTCTTTTCTGTGCTTCATTTGAATCCAAATATTTAGCTTTAAAATATCCACCTTCGAATGAGGTTAGTTGCTGCTTGACAAAATTCAAATGGCGCTCTCTGTTTCAGTTCAATGGTAGGTTAGAACAACGTGTATGTTACATAAAATTCTCCTGATAAAGCTGTACAGATAAAGTACAAATTGTGCCCGATTCCGAGACTGCTCACTCAATTTTGAATTGTGGCCGATTTCAGGTCAAGTCATTGGTGGTGCATTGAACAAATGTGCAATTGGCAGTTTCTAACCAGGTGTATCACCATCGGCTGAATACCCCCCTCCCCTTTATCCGAAAAGGAAAAATAGTTTTGGGGGGGTGATTTTCTTTTTTCTTTTTTTTTCTTTTTTATTTTTTTATTTTATTAATTTGTTTTTAAAAAAAAAATTTTTTTTTAAATTATTTTTATAAACATCACATTAGGAGTTGCATGTTGTTCCTTAAAAGTGACGATTAACATTATGGGTCTACAGATGGCGGGAACATCTTGATTTGTTTTGACAGTCCTGCCAACACCTGTAGGAGTTAAATGGTCTTAAGGACATCTTGCACTGCACTTCATTGACCAACACATTCAGTGTGAATGTGCAGCAGTGCTGCTACTATGAAACGCCACGCCGCATCAGCACGAGGTGAGCGTCTGTGGCAAATGTGCTAGAATTGAAAATTGTTCAATTCGGCGACAGTGTACTATTATGACGAACAGCGCATCCAATTGGAGAAGTAGTGGCGGAGTGATTTCATAAGGACGAAAGATTTTGGCAGAGTTGTACAGTAAACGTCATGGCTCTCTCTGGTCATGTGCCATTCTGCCATAGTCTCAAACATGACATTTTTTCAAATATGAACTCTGAGCACCACTTTGTGGCACAATCTATTAGTTTGTCTGACATTTTGAAATGGTTTACTCATAGTTACACTTTTGAACACATAAAAGAACATTGACTTTTGAACGATTTCATCTTCATAATTTTGGACTTTTTATGGAACATTTACTTATCTGGGTTGACAAATGAAGTGATGGTCTAAATTGCATATTTGTCATTAGGTCAACATGGTATGGTATGGTGGTTTTCCACATTCTGTACACATATAATGCAACAAGCACATTTTTAAATTATGGATTTACATTTCATTTGTTATATTTCTTTTCATTTTGTTTTGTTATCGTTTCATTATTTGTGTAAAGAAAAACTATGTGGTTAATTCCAAAATAATGATCTATGGTTTTAATCCACTTTTTTAGAGGAAACATCCAAGGGTCCTGTTGAAGCATTCGTTCAAAATTAAGAAAAGTAATCAAAATGTTATCAAATGTAATCAGATATACTGTATTAATTTGTGAAAGTAACTGAGATAGTTACATGACTAGTACATTTTCAACAGGGTAACTTGTAATTGTAGATTTGCAAAAAATCTTCTCAACACTGAAGTAAAATGCCCCACGTTGAATGCCACAAAAAAAAATTTGTGTAAATGAACAGCCAGAACGACACTGTTTCCAGTGTAACATGGTGGTGTGTAACATTTCTTCAAACCGCTCCTAAATGCCGCAAAATAAGCATGACACCAAAACATTTCTCTAAATAATTAAAAAAGGTATATCTGGCCTTTTTTTAAAACGCATCCGTGACAGACATGGCAATATAAGAATGAATTATACACCCAGAATGATAAATGTGCGGGAATAAATCTTTACAGCATGTACAGACAGGTTCAAGATGGGATAGTCTCTTGGGAAACCAGACTGTACAGGTACTAAAATATGTAACTGTACCAGCACTTGTTGGTTTTTGACTAAAACAAAGTCAAATGAGACTCAAATGTTGAAAATGAAACATGAAAATACCTCATTTGAAAGTCTCCCTACAAAGAAAATCAAGCCAACTTTTAGCATGCTGGCAAACAAAATGAGATTTATATGATATATAGTTGTCTCTATACTTATTCCAGGGCAAATGTAATGTTTTAAGCTTTTGTCACAACATTATATTGAATTCAACCACCATAGAATAATGTTATGCAAATGCTTTTATATGCATTGGCAATGACATTTTGCAAAAACCCAAAGGCAGTTATCAGTAACTCTGTTTATTCTGCTTAGCCTTCCTATAGCTGGCGTCATGTTGGAAATCTTTTAGCGAAGCAATTATTGAGACTGAATTAACAACGCCTTTGCGGGTTGCAGACAAAGAGGTCCCTTCAGTAATGCAATTAATCAAGTTGATTCCACACAGAATTCTTAATCAGTTAATCGATTAGCCTTAATCCTGCTAGGTTTTTGCAAGTATATTCGTTAGAATTGCAAAGGTGGCGCAGATGGGATGCATTTATTGCATCAAAGAGTTCTGCTTGACTGTTTATAAAGTGACTTTTGGCTGCAACCTGTGTTTTTAGTGAACAATTTATCAATGTACTGCAGTGTTTTATCATGCAGTGTGGAAAATCCCATTTTGGCGCAAAGTTTCTCATCAATCCGTTGACATTTCGGATCCATTTTTCCACACAAGTCGGATGCAGGCAGGAAATTTGTGTGACAGCAACACCAACGTGGCGGTTTTGGTTATGAAAAACAGTACTTTGCAAATCTCCCTGCAGCCCCCCCCATGTAGGCTCTAATAATCGCTGTCACGGTTTGATTCATGTCAAGTGGGTTTTGGAGAGTGTCTCACACTTGAGAGCCACAAGAGTAACACGAATATGCCAATAAAGGAAGAAAAATATTCAACTTGGTGTACCGAGCATTTATTTTTTATTTTATTTTTTTATCACAAATGCCAAATATAATAATAAGGTCTCATATGTAATTATGTGATATTGTGGCTCTCGTTGTTAGCCAGACGTGTTTTTGGTAATAAAACTTCAAGCTTGAACAATCCATCTGATTTGCTGTTCAGCGCCGTCGTAGCGTGACAGCATGAGCTGACTCAGCAAAAAAAAAAAAAAAAAAAAACACCCAGCTGCTCTCATTGGTGTAACATGATGGTGTTGAGTGTAGGAGCAACCAGATGCCACCATGTTAGAATGAAAAAATACATCAATTCATACAGTGGATATCACACATGATGAAAGTTGGATATCCAAGGTCCTGACAGCATTTTGGACAAGCTCCAAATTTTCACCACCATTTTTTATTTTTTATTTTGTATTTTTTCCCCCCCCCACTTAGTTTCATTGAGCTGAAAATTTTGACTTTGCTATAATTTGGAGTGCTTCCCTCTGCCTCCTCCTTCTCCCTCCATACTCATCCTTTTAATTCAGTCCAGCTTGCTGTCTTAAATCTGGATTCTCTCTGCTTAACCAAACATATGGAATGCTACTGTAGTGGAATGCCTGTCTTCTGTGCCGTCTGTGTGTGTGTGTGTGTGTGTGTGTGTGCGTGCGTGCGTGTGTATTTTGAAGCACTCGAGAGCTTCTTGGGTCATTGTTGATGATGATGATTATGATAATAGTGTGTGTGTGCGTGCGTACGCGTGCGCCGGTGCCTCCGCAGAGAAGTGAATAGGGCCTTGTGTTGCCATGGCCAAACATGGCTTGTCTGCTCATGCATGAGTCTATTGCAAAGCCCACAAAACGCGTATCCACTCCCGGGATGTTAGCTTGACTCCTCACCATCACATATCCCTCATCCACTCCACACTGAGATCATTGTCAGCCCCCAGCTGAAGGTCAAACACAAACGTGAGCAAAAGGTGCCATTTTGAAAGCCTGATAATTGCACTTTTGCTAACCACATTGTTTGTTTCCAATTACAGGATGGAGACTTTGGGAAGAGGAGCTTAACATGTCAGAGATGAAGGATGTGTCTGAAATGTGAGTTTTATCTCGTTCCACTCATCTGCAGTTCATTAAGAACACTTTACATTTCAGAATTAAACTTGCTAGATACTGAACCCCCGTCTTTTTGTGGAATTGTTGCCTCATGCTCTTCCATTGACGCCCAGTTCAGTTTACTTTGCTGCAACATTTGTTTAAAAGTCTGCAAGTGGAGAACACAACTAGCCGGCTTCTTACTCTTGTCTGCTGTTGTTATGCACAACAATTTTCATGGGTAATGAAGTACAGTAGGTACCTAGTAACCATGTTTAAATTCATGATAGGTGGAGGCTTACCCATTTTTATTTTTATTTTTACTTTATAATTACTGTATATAGTTAAAACAACCATTCACTCTTACATTTAAACTGACTGATAATTTAGAGTCTTCAATTAACCTAACATACTTATTTTTGGAATGTGGGAGGAACTCTGAGGACCCAGAGAAAACCCATGCAAGCACTGGGAAAACATGCAAATTGAGATTCGACCCAGAACCTCAGAACTGTGAGGCAGACGTGCCAACCACTTTCCACTTATGCACTGTGCTACTCCGGATTACAGTCCCATCAAAGCAACTTGAATGGGAATAAAAACAGAAAGTATCTACCAAGATAAAAGCAGTAACAGCGCGAAATATGGCTTAACAGAAGCAACACTTGCCCGGACGGCAGTCATCTCCAACCATCATGACACTGAAACACCATTTCTTTAGCCCGCAAAATAGTTCAGGTTGCCTGGGACTGGTTGCAGTCAAGTATTGCACTTCATTTTGGCTGAGTTATATTGAGCAAAATAAATAAATAAATAAATAAAGTTTCTCTCGTCTTTGTCCTCTCCTCTGCTGCAACCGTGTGAATGGAGAAGCCAGGGGTCCACTTCACTGATCTGTGTGTTTGTGTGTGGGGGGGGGGGGGGAATGGCCAGGCACTCGGGCAGAGTGCAAAACAGACACACAGGTGCAGAGCGACCAAATCTCTGCGCATCGAAAAGTGAATACATTGGTTACATCTTGACCAATGTCGATTTATTGGTGGTACGCTATAATTAGCCCACTGATGAATCGGTCGGGCTCTAAATGGTACAGTCCACCGCTGAATCCAAATGGCACCCTCCATCCATTAATGAATAAATCCATCCTCTGAACAAATATCACACCCCATGAAAATAGATTATCTATTTTTAGTACTTATGTTAAAAGTTAGGCCTTGTTGGAGGTCTCCCCTCTATTCTTCTGTGTCCATTTTGTATTGAGGGACATTTTCTTTTTCTTTTTTTTCTTTCTTTTTTTTTTTTTTTACTTTGCCTAAGTTTCTCTTAGTCAGTATCTAAATTCCACATATTTGCTTTGACCTCCTTTGCACATCTATACCTACTTCCTCTTCATCCTCCTCCTCCTCACTTCTTCTGCGCTTCCTTTCTCAGATCTATGTGCGAGTTTGTTTCCTGTCAGGCACAAATGCCGGCGCCAAACTTCCTTCCCATAGCCTAGAGCTGCACTCAGGAGTGGCACACTCTACTGTATTTTTCAACCACACTGTACTGATCAGAGCCCTAATGTGTCTGTTGGTGTCAATAAGGCCAATATGGGGGCCTCTTCCCTTTTATATGAACTGTTCTGGATTCTCTTAGCTGAACACATAACAAATACATGATGAGGAGCTGTAGGCATCGTCATCCTCCCCTCCCTGGTGCACAAAAAGCCTTATACCTTTGTTGTAAACAGAACACGCTCTGGATCAGCTGTGCCATTCATCTCAGCTGTCAGCACGTAAACATTTCTCGTGGGCCCCGATAAATACAGTGATTACATTTTCAATTAGGGTAGTTGAATTAGTCACTCAGCAGAGTGGGGACCTCCGCCAAGGTTAAGACGTTAAAAAGAGCGACTTTTCTTCTGTATGTTGGCATTTTACTTGCCGGTTGACAGAGAATGACATAAAATGAGGGGAGCCATACCATTTTGGATTCCACGGGAGTGTCAAACAGTTAACATGATTCAGACAACAAAAAAGACAAAAAAATGCATCGTACTTGTCTTTGAGATAACGTGAGGAACAGATTGGCAGGACTCCACCATCGGGATGGACGTAATAGTTAATTTATCATTAAGGAATTCGGTCTTTTGTGTAAAATCCATTTCTTATTTTGAGTTCAAAACATTCAGATAGCCACTCTCCTTGGGGAAAAAATATATTGATAAAAAGATTTGATCAATTGTTGATTTTCCCCATAGTTGATCAAGGAAAGGATATGGTATCCAGTGTAAAGACTTTAGAATTGGAGTAATATGCTCTGACCTCTATGTTCTGGTAAGACACTTTTCTGTTCCACCATGTGTTTTGGGTGGATAAACTTGAGGACTCTGACCTCTACCCCATCAAACGCGTTTGGGTAGAGCAAGAATAGAGATTGCAAGCCAGAGTTAATAACTTTAGGCCTCAAAAATGCTTTTCTGGATGACTGACACACTACAAAATTGCAAATTCCATTTGCACTTCTGGTTGGTGTAACAAACCAAAACAAAAACAACAGACGATCAAAACAGTTCTTCTCTTCTTACTTCTGAGATGGGCCTAAACCTGAACAAAAGTCTTGAAATGCTCCTGTTAATCAATCAATCAATCAATCAATAAATCAATCAAGGGTTGAGCTAGAGCCTTGGTTCTCCTTGAATCTTAAATGTTTCATCTTGACAAAACGTTTTAGACAATCGTATATTTCCAACTTTGTGGGAGCAGTTTAGCGAAACCACGTTTTTGTTCCAGTATGTGTTTGGTGTGGATAAACTTGAGAACCCTGACCTGACCAAACACCTTTGGGATGAGCTAGAACAGACATTGTGAGCCAAAGTCAATCATCTGTGGCCTCAAAAATGCTTCGCTTGACAAATAGGACAAAAATTCCCACGCACACACACACACACACACACACAAAAGTCTTGTAGAAAGTCTTTCCCTTTGACTGTTTAATTTATTTCATTTCCTCCCAATAGGTAAAACAAACCAATAAACCTACAGACAATCATAGCGGTGCTTGTCGCCTCCGTGCTTTTTGGATAGGCCTAAACTTCGACAAACATCGTGGGTTGCTCCTGTTAAATAATGAATGAATCAATCAGCACTTGAGCTGGAACCTTGGTTCCCCTTGAATCTTAATTTTTCATCTTAGCAAGACATTTTGGACAACTGTTTATGTCCGACTTTGTGGGAACAGCTAGGGAACGCAGTTTTCCTTTCCACAAGGTGTTTGGTGTGGATGAACTTGTGAACCCTGACCCCTACCACATCGAACATCTTTTGAACTGAGATTGTGAGCCAAAGCTTGTCACATTTGGCTTCAGAAATGCTCTTCTGGTTGTATAGGACAAAAATCCTCACAGGCATTCGAAATTCAGGGGGCGAGCAGCTCTATTTTCTTCCATTGACGCTTTCTGTCGGTGTATTGGAGAGGTGTCCCAATTATTTAGTCAATATTGTTGTCTCTCCTCTGACGTACGTCATCAATTTTGCCTCCTGCAGCCTCTCCTCCTCCTCTTCTTCCCTGCCCGTCGCCTCACAGCAGCCGCTTGCTGCATTCCTGCTGCAGTAATCCACTCAGGCATCTTCCTACTCTGCATTCTGCGGGCTTGCTGCATTCTCGCTCTCTCTCTCTCTCTCTCTCTCTCTCTCTCTCTCTCTCTCTCTCTCTCTCTCTCTCTCTCTCTCTCTGACTCCCTGGCCTCCTTGACTGCGTTTGCTTTTTCTCGTGAAGCCGCAATAAACATCTGACGCCAAAGTACAGGGAGGGAGAGCAGTAAATGAGAGGCAGCCACGTGGAAAGGGTGTTAAGAGCTGTACGTCTCGTTAGTGTTGTTGATCCAAGCATCATGATGATGATAAGATTTACAGAAGTTATTGGTAGGGACTGACAGTTGCCTGAATTTCCTGTGATGAACTACCTGTACGGTGACAATTAATTGTTGAATAGGTTAATATATATTACTACATACTGTATCTTCAGATGGGGCAATCTCTGAATATTCTGAACTTCTATTTTCACACCAGTGTCATACTGCGCTGATTAATGCTAGCCGAAAGAGTTGTGCCATAGTGCGGATGAAGCTCAACTTCCCATAGCTGACGTCATGTTCTTCTTTTTTTAGACCAGTGGTTCTCAAAGGGTGGTGTGCATATCACTGGTGGTCCTCAAGAAACCCATTTAATATGGTGTTTGAATAAAGATGCAACTTTTCCTTAAGGACAGGGTGGAACAGTTCCATTGACACAAAATCATATTACAAACATAAAAAATGTGACGTATTATTTGTTAGTTTGCAGGCAACATTCTGATTCATAGAGAACACTTAAACGTCCTCCGTTTTAGACATGCACCTTTCAATGTTTACACGAGAACGGTAAATAGTGGATGATTTATTTTACATTTGTGCTCGCTAATACGACAATTTTTATTGAGCTAGCTAATTGTCTTTTTTAAACCACCTTTTTAGTGGACAAAGCCTCAAGCTCATGTTAAAATGTCACTTATGTACCGTGAGTGCGGAAAGAAGTTAAACTGTTGTTAATTGTGAAGACAATAAAACGTAGTAAGATTTGGTTTTGGACAGTTGTTTTGAGTTTTACAAACTTTTTTTAACGCAAAAATGAAAATTTTTCCTGCCTAAACATTGAAGGTCTGAGGATCTAACATGCACTATTGGAATAATAAACACACTGACTGGTTTTGAGTATTTGGAGAGTTAGTGGTCCACCAGCACAGCTAAAAACTAGTTGAGACTGAATCAACAGCTGCTGGTTGCAGGCCATTGTGCCTCAGCTTCTTTGAGACACGATTAATCAAAAATATATTTTACATAATTATCAAAATTATTTAGCAATTAAATAATCGATTTATGATACCCATCCCAAGTTTTCTCGGCCGCCATTCGAATCAATTCAGTTTCAAAATGGGATTTCTGTCACACTACATTTGAACCACAGATGTACATGACACTTGATTTACTGGCAGTTCCTTCACACTCAGTCTACCAGCACATCTGGGATGAGTGTGCTCAGAAGAAGGAGAAAAACGAATGTGAAGTAGCTGTTTCACCATAAATCTCTTTTTGCACTTCGATAAGCCTGTTAATGCATTTGTACGCTCAATAGCAACTGGTTACTTTTTCCTTTTCTGGCTGGCTTGCCTCACAGATGTCACTGACACTCTGCAAGCCTGTTGTGAAATTCAAAATAAAAGTGAGCATGATCACATCACCGTTCAGCTAGAATTTGTATGTATTTGCGTATTTTTAATGAGTCCCTGGCTCAGCCCTGTCTGTGTGTCTGACTCACTTGTAAATCACACAGTGTGTCGACTCAACAAGTGTCATCATGTTTCTATGTTTTCTTGTCTGTGTCAAACTGTGATGCAGCATTTTTTTTTTTTTTTCCACTTCACACTTGCAGCAGTTTAACTGACGTCCGCTGATAACTGAGTGCTTAATCAGCACTCACAGTAGCAGTAGCTTTAAATAGTTTGCCAGTGGTAAGAGTAATGTGGAATAGTCATAATGACATACAGTATTACATCACAAAAATGCTATTTTTTATTTATTATCATCTTCGCTCCCAGTCTGTGGTATGTATTTTTTAAATAAATGTCAATCATCATACCTTAGAGATGGTTTACATTTCTTTCATTGACAATGTGGAAACTTTAAATTGAACCAGTCATTTTGTGTTTTGTTTCTAAATACATTAAATATGTTGGAAGGTAAGTGCTGAAAACGGGTGCAAAGACTGAGAACAATTTAGTTGTGAATCGTTGAGATGTAGCTTAAAACTGTTTTGCATCATCTCTGCTTGTCTGAGTGTTTGGGCGAAGCTAAAACAGGGTTGCGCTGGCGTCACCAGGGAACAGCATGAGTCGGCCCTCCCCCACTATGTAAGTAACGGGCGCCATCAATAGCTATTCGCAGGAATTGTGAGTTACTTTGTAATAATACGTTGGCCTATTTCTAGCACCACTACATTGTCCAGTTAGCCATCAAGCCATGCCTACAACCCGAAAAATGCATCTTACATTAAGTATTTTGTGATATTTGGGCTAGTGTCTCTATTGTGGTGACCCCGCGCAGCTCACGCAGCGAGGTGACAGCAAGTAGGACAGCTCCACTGCAAAGTGGCCTGCTACTAACTGCTAGGCTAGTACTTATTAGCCATTACTGGGCTCATGAACCAATGGCGAACTGGCGTTGGCTTCATCCAGTTCTCCACAGCCTTGCTCCATGCGCCGTGCATAGATCCACACAACAGACACACTTAAGGGAAAGGTAACTGTTTATTACGTTCGGTAGCTGACGAATTAACAAGCTAGCAAGCTAAGGGTCTCGCTTGACTGTAGCGGGGTTGTCCAAAACGCCAGTGCCTCGCTCTGAGTTGTTGTGTGTGGGTCTCCCCACAGATCAGAGACATGAGAAAATTAAATCTTTATTAATAAATATTTGTACCAGAAAAGGCAATACGGAATAACTTAAATCCTTTTCCTGACCTTTATTAAGCCTTCCCGCCAATATTGCACTTTCTGAAATAGTATCACAGCCTTAACGGAACTGGAATAGTAGGTGTGATGATTAACACCTCTCTTTTCCTGCCCTCTTGTGTTGAAACCAATTGCCCGCATCTAACCTCGTTCCGGGATGCGGTGTCGCTGTAAGAGGGCACACGTGTACTTCACCGCTGTTAGTACTTCAGTATTAGATTTAATGACAAATATGCAATGATACTTCCGTTTTAATTTTTTAACATTCTTGCTCGGGTTATAAGTGTAAAAGGGGGTTACCCACTGTAAAATGTAAAAAAAATGACAAAACTCCTGGAACGTCACTTATGCTCGTGGTACAAACTTTGCAACATTAGAGAAGTATTTTTCCCCAAAATGTTGGTCCAATTTATAGTGACACAGGTTGTAAGAAGTCTCGCTCTATCTTTGCCAAAAACACGTCCACCTCAAGGAACGAGCGCCGTGAGTTTCGCTATCCTATGTTCTGCTCAAATGCACGGCAGCCTTTAAAGAGATTTAGATGACAGCACAGGAAACGACAAGCTGAACATTGTGTTGCCGGTTTTCACTTTCTTAGAAAAACTGGAAAAATGCAGGCCGAGCACCAGCTCGCCACCATCTTGTGGCTTCTTCCATTGCTGTGCCAGCATCTCTCTGCACGCGTGCACACACACACACACACACACACACACACATTTGCATGGACAAACTGGCAAACATCCCACACATGAAGATGCGGTGGAGGTTATTTTGCTTGGACTCTTTATTAACCGCCATCTTTTACGCAAAGGAGTTCGGAACCCATACGTTCCTAATGTCAAGTGCAAGAGACTAGATTTTTTTTCCTTTCCCTTCTGCCTTTGGTGGCGAGAACAGAATGTACGAGAAAGCCAGCAGGCAAGCAGGAAGAGAGTGGCTAAAGTCTTAATGATATGTTGTGTGATTGTAACCTTAGTGTGTGCGTCTGAGAGCAAGAAACGCTCGACTTTTCAATAACTTTTATTATCATTCCCCCTCCGCTTGGGAACATCAATATCCGATCCATGGTATCTTTTATGTGTTTTGATGTGTCAGAGCCCAAGACAGTGTAATGTAGCTAAACATACTAAATTTGGAATCATGGTCTAACATTCCACCTACAGCTGGGGAAAGCAATAGCAGCACTTTAAGCCTGCGGATGTTGACTTTTCTGTTACCCGCTCACTGTTGAAATTACGTGTTTTGCTGCTGTCGATTTTCTTTTCCCCCCACCTGTGTTCACAGTGCAAGGAGCTGAGACGGTTTACTATTATTATAGCGTGAGAACATTGAACATCAATAGTCATACACTCATTTTAAGCTGCAATTTAAATTAACTGGCTGCAGATGCCGCAAATGTCAACACGACAACAATACAACCCTAAAACATGTTTTTACACATTTTTTTCTCAAGACTGCGTGGTTCCACTTGTCAATATGATCTAGTCACATGTAACTTTATAATAAAACATCTTTCTAACATTTCATATTCACTATTTAAGGATGACACATTGGCCCAAATCCAGAGGCAAGCATTTAGTAGGGGTGAGAATCACAGAGTATTTCACGATAAAATAATATTTTGATCATTCTCTAAATACCGAATTTAGTAAACTCCTGCTGCTCGCAGGGGATAGGGCTCGAGCCCTGCCGTGAATAAGGAAAATCTGCGAATAATTACCGCCTCCCTTCAAAGAGGTTCGTAATTGCGTAAAGCACTTAAAATGGAGAGGATCATAAAGCATCAACACCATGCATCTAGCATGTACACAACCATGAACCCATGTTACATAAACGACTATTTTGTAGTTCAATTTTTCAACACAAACCACTTTCACATGAGGCTCATCGCTAGTATTAGCTAGCATACTAGCCTAAATAACAGACTAGCACAAATTGACATATCACACACAGCACGTTACGCAAATGGTATGAAGTCATTAAACTCCTCTTTTTGCATTTACACAATAATAAATGTTAGGGAATACTGGCAAATTGTAATGACAATGTAGATTACATGAGTAGCTGCATTAGGAGTGCAGCAGAAACATACTTTCACTGTCAGTTTGACTGTTCATGAGGTGCATTCAAGGACTACCGACAAAACAAGATATCTGTAACACAGACGAGAGAACACTATCAATGAATTAAACCTAACAATAAGTATAAGTACTGTAAATATTTTCTTTGCTTCTTTGTAAACATCTCACAAAAGTGAGTACATCCCTCACATTTTTTGTAAACATTTCATTATATCATTGACAACTTTTTCACTTAGAGGGTGTACTCACCTTTGTTGCCAGCTGATTAGATATAATTGCTGTGTGTTGAGTTATTTTGAGGGGATAGTAAATTTAAAAGGTTATACAAGCTGTGCACTCACTACTTTACATTGCAGGAAAGTGTCATTTTATTCAGTGTTGTCCCATGAAAAGGTACTGTATAATAAAACACTTTTGTGAGATACTGCGTCGAGAAACACTCTATATAAATATAAACCCAATTCATTATTATTAGTAGTAGGCGTTGCACCCATGGGGGATGTGGGTGTTGCGACACCCACACTTTTCATGGTACACCCCACTTTTTTTTTTTTTTTTTTTTTTTTTTTTTTTTTTTTTTAAGATAGCGTCGTTGGCCATGTCAAATGTTTTAGTACATTCCGCAGGCCACTTAAAAATGGACGGCGGTCCGCAAATTGCCGGACTTTGGACACCCTTGGTCTAAGCCATCAAACTCTCCCTTCTCCCGTCATGAATGCAGCTAATGAGGGCCCAGCCCCGTGATAATCATGCCTCAGGTATGTTGATTGGTTTGGCAGAGGTGGGCCCTTGCCAGAGTCGTTTTGCACGCGCCGCTGCCCATAAAAAGCGCCCCCTCGGCCGTGCTGGTGTGCGTGTCAGAGAGAGATGCTGGGGAGAGTTGATGGAGGGAGAAAAGGAGGAAAAGATGCCTGCAATGAAAAAAAGGTGCGGGGGGGGTGCAGTACAAGAGTATTTGCAGTGGATGTTGAGACATCTTAATCGATTGAGTATTGATTCATAGTCAGGAGACATAAAGACATTGAGAAAAACAGTCACTGAGCAATAAAGGGGTGCTAGTTATCTTGGTAATGCGGGTACAATTTTTATTTTTATTTATTTTTGGACAATTGTGCAAAAAGATGCAGAGTCCTCTAGGAGTTCGAATGACTAATCTCGCAATAGCCCGGTGCAATGACCATTGTGCAAAGGGCGCCGAGACTTCAAGGAGTGTATGCAGTTTAAAGTGACAAGTAATGCGATAATCTGGGACAATGTTGATTGTGCAAATGTTGCAGATACTCCTCAGTCACTGTGCAAATGGGGTAGATGCTATTCTGGCATGAGTGGCCAGTATTGGTCAACAACAGATATGCAAATAGTGCAGCATGGCGAGACTACTACGGTGAGTGCACGAGTAGTATATAATTGGCCCGACAGAAATTTTTCCCACAGGAAATAGAGTTAGAAATAATAAAAACACAATAACATAGGTAAAAAAAAAGAAATACTCCATTAAAAATTGTGAAGATGACTAGCAAAAGTTGTAATGCAGCACATTTGTTTAAGATTCTTACTTGTCACACTAGTGTAAAGGCCTTTTCACACTGCACTTGCTCAGTATTAAACGCCCCCGCATCAAAGGCAACGGCGACGGCAAAGGGGGTGCGACCATCCCCTATTTGGAAATAGTGTCGTGACAGCCTCGAAGGAAGTCGGAGGGTTTCCCTGCTGAGTGGACCGCAAATCAGCAATATGTATTTGTCATCGTTGGGAAGAAAGCCCTAACTTTGCTTATTTTAAGGAGCGATGAGGTGATATAGCAGCAAGAAAAAAAACAAAGGGAATGAGAATATCCCATACTAATTTCACGGCAACATCTCGGAGGTAAACTCCTTCGTGAGCTATTTAGTTCCAGTAGGAGCGCTCCGAGGTATATTTTAGGCTGAGCAGGGAGCTTTGAAAGGGAGTTTGAAAGCCTCCCACAGAAACTGTATATCATTTTTCTATTGGCCCAAAGTTCGGGATAGTGGGACACCGCAATTATTATGCCTTCCTCCATTTCCCCCTTGCCATTTATAGTACAACTCTAGCAAAATAACACTCAGAAATCACTCCGGCAGCCTCTCTTCCATTGGAATTGCTTTTTGACGTCACCGTGTCAAAGCTCAAGAATAGACTTTTTTATTTTTGTATTTTATTTTTTTTTATTTTTTTCAAAACGCGCTGATGCCTCCTCAGCACACACACGAACGGGAAAGTAGAGGTTGTCAGATGCCTTGCCAAGTGCAGTGTGAAAAGGCCTTAAAAGGAAGTTAATCACTGGAAAATGAGTTAACACTACCACAACTGATAACAAGAGCTGACGCTTCAGAGTCTTGCTGGAGTCTTTGAATTTTTATTTTATTTTCATAAGTCCCCTGGTTGAAAAAAGTGTTGAAAAAAGCCTAACAAAAAGCAAAACATGCACAGAGTTAATCCTTTGAAGCTGACTGGACCTTAGGGGTTGCTGAAGTTTTGCTGGTATGCCAATGACATGCATGGTGGTGGTTCAAACTTTGACATTTTGGAGGCACATTTGTCACCCAAACATGACTTCAGGGGTATTTGATTGTAGAGTGATCATCAAAGCAGAATAGTGGTAAGCTTAGGAGACTTTTTTTTTTTTTTTTGCCAGGGTCAAGGTCATTATCATGTGGCGCATACATTTTCCAAAAGCTAAGATTAGAAAGTTGCTTACCTCAGGTTATATTTGGATATTCAGAGAAGCCAAGCTTACTTCCCAGCGACCACCTCACCAAGACAACAGCGGAAAAACAGACATACGTCTCAGTCAACGCGTCAGTGTTGGACAAGCCTATGCAAGACACTGATGTTATTGACTGAGGTGTTTTGACGTCAGTTGGCTAGCTGTCCGTCCAACCTTTTCCCCCTTTGTCTTTTTTCTTACCTCTTCCTCAAATCCACTGTGCGGTGTTATTTCCTTTCTTGCTTTCTGCAGAGTGCCGTGCTCTAAAACCGCCAGACCTCATGAAAGTACGGAATCATTAGAATAAAAGGCTCTCTGCATCACTGCTCTTTGAGCTCACCATTGTGCTTTCAGGAACGTAATCGGTGCCAGATTGACAATTTCAAAGTGCTTGGTTTTGTGTTCAACAAGATGTTTAATAAATTGTGTGGCAAGTACTTTTTTCCACACCAAATGAAACAATGGAAAGTATATAAAGTGAGTAAACCATGATGGCAACCTGTCGTGTCCCATGATGTGTGTTTACTGCAGTGCTTGATCTTTTTTTAACATGGTGGTGAACAGTATTAAAAACTACATCAAACTAACAGTCTTTATTTGTAGTGGTTTGCACCCTTTGAACACGAGTGAGGGGAGACACGCAGGGGAGCTTTAGGAGGGGTCGATAAGTGATGCAGATGTTATATCCTACCCTCAGGCTGATCTCCCCTATGGTCAATAGCGGCGCCTGCTTAGCAAAATGAAAGGGAGAATGAGGGTGGTAATTGGAGCAGGAAAGCCCACCACCTAAATCATGCATGAGACAAAAGCTCAGACTGTTTGATTTATGGAGTTTCTGCTGACAGGCGGCCTTTTGTGTGCTACTTAATCGGTGTCATGCTTAGGTCTGCATACTGGGGACGTATGCTGTGTGGAGGTCGTAGCATCTAATGATGCCCCCTTTTCCATCAACCAAACAAAGCAGACATGGGGCACTTGAAATGAATCGCCAATTTTAGGACTTCGGACTTGCTTGGCTAAACCTTAAGAAAGACTCGACTTGACTTACGCTGCATGACTTGACAGCTTTTACATCTATCTGTTTACGTTTAAAATTCTGCATTTTCAAGACCCCGTCTCTCACCTGAAGTCAGCTGGGATAGGTGCCAGCACACCCCTGACCCTAGTGAGGATGAGCGGTTCAGAAAATAGATGGATGGACATTATCTTTGTGCAGTAATCATGGAGGGAGCTGCGAATATTGTTCAATTTGGAGTCAAGGATTATGTGAGAATGGCATCATGTAAGATTTTCAATTTGAAGAGACGCAACAACTCCAACTTCAAATAATAAAACCCACAAAGACAGGTAAACTATGTTAACTTCACAGTTTAGCTGGTCAAACATTAACTAAGCTTCATATCGGTTATGCCTTTGACTGAGGACAAATTAAAGTAATAGAAAATACAGAGACTGGTTGAGGATAAGCGGTACAGAAAATGGATGGATGGTTTTGGACCAAAGACTAATCGTGAATATGTTACTACAGCAAATGAAACACAAGTGTAGATACTGAGTGCAAAGTGGCTTGTGTTGATATATTATTTTGTGAAGATTGTACGACATAACATGATTTATGACTTGACTCGACTTGCTTGTAATTTAGTGGGAACAGCAGTGTGCCCTGTGTCCTCTTGAATAAAATATCTCCTTTCTGTCCATTGTATGTTTGAATTTTATATTAGTTACAAATCAGATCAGATTTCTTTAGTCTGAAATATTAATATATTTTCATCAATTTGTCTTTCAGTTATTTTCCAGCTGAACTGTAGGTTATAGAAGACAAAACTGCTCTCCAAAAGTGAAGCCAAAATGTTTGGATCTTCCCCAGGTGGCTTGTATTAGATGTATACATTCTACCAGGGCTTTGAATTGCAATAACACCAATGAAACCTTCAACTAGCTTGTAAAATGAATTTTTATTTCATGATTCATGCTGGTATGCTTAAAGTCAATGTTGTTCGGATGGTTATAAATTTTGGTAGTTTATTACACAATGCACCAAATGGTTACATTTATTTATTTATTTATTTAAAATAGTGGCATTTTGTAATAAGTGATGCAATCTGTAACAATTAATTACAAAATGAGATTACATATTGCATTCAAAAATGTCATCACAAAATGTGCCGATATAACCTCATGATGCAAAAGTTTATTACATAATGCGCCATTATTTAAAAAAAAGTTTATTACATAATGCGCCATTATTTAAAAAATGTGGTTCTAAAGCGTGTTTCCCACCCACTGATGCGTTCAACATCTTGGCAGTTTCCTGTGTACTATTTTGAAGCAGACTGACTTGACTCTTGACAACATGGTCTCAAAGTACCTGTCGATAATGTCCATTGATGGGGAGAGGGCTATGATGTTGACGTTGCTGTGGTATAGGATGTGTGTTAGCGGAGAGGGGTTATTTTAGAAAGGCCAGTGTTATTGAGAAATGCCGATGTCAGCAAAAACGCGTAGGCAAGCAGAAATCGATGTTGGGCATTGCAGCAGGGAGACGGTGTGTGTGTGTGTGTGTGTGTGTGTGTGTGGGTGTGTCTGTGTATGTGCGTGCGTGCAACCTACGCAGATATGTCCAAACCCCCATCCACAGTTCCTTGAAAGGACAAATCAAGGTGAACAGTGACCATGGTGGCTCAATGACAAAGGAAAAAAAATTGTTATTGCACCGTATTGTTATAGCACATTCTTCACTCGGTGCACTCTCACTTCACATGATAATAAAAACAAATGCTGATGGAAAAAGTTGTGCATGGCATTTATTTTCCTCCACTAATAGTTTTTGCTCCATTTTATTTATGTCCTTGGTAGTTGCATAAAACAAATCATTAGTGCTTAATGTGTTTTTAGTCCAGCTCTCTTATCTCTCGCTCTTATTGTATTGCCTGCACCCCTTATTAGACTACCAATAACTGTCATTGACTAAAGGCTTTTTCATCTCTCCCTCCCACAGATGACAGATTCATCTTCTAAACACCAAGCTGACAGAACGTTAAAAGTCTTACAGCACCACTTGTAAAAATCACAGCGAGACAGATCACAGATAGATTCAAGCCACTTTCACGGCGGCCTTCGTCAAACATTGAGCTTGCCTTGATATCAACGCAACACAAATGTGGACCTCTGCAAACGCTCAAATAAGCTGAAGAAAACAGACGCTAGAAACACAAAATAAACTTTGTAGCCATGTCTGACGTGACACATCGCCACCTGCGGCACAAACTACAAAGTCTCAGTAGACGGCTTGATGAACTGGAGGAAGCCACTAACAAGCTACAGAAGTCAGAAGATGAGTTGCTCGACATTCAGGTTAGTAATGGTTGACTTTTAAAACGGTGTTTCCAGAACATGTATATAGCAGAGAAATAGTTTAATCAATGGGTAAACTCTCCCCTACAGGACAAGATCATCCAGGCAGAAGGCAGCAATTCATCTTTGCTTGCTGATGTAGAGGCCCTGAGGAAACGCCTCTTGAAAATCCAAGGTAAAGATGAGGAGGTACGCAAAGCGGAAGACCTCTGCCGTACAGTGAGAGAGAAACTGGAAGAGGAAGAAAACCTAACAATGGAGCTCAAGGCCGAGATTGAACATCTACAGCGGAGGATGGCAGAACTGGAAAAACTGGAAGAAGCTTTTGGTAAAAGCAAGTCAGACTGTTCTCAGCTCTGTCTCAGTCTCAATGAAGAGAAGAACCTAACCAAGAAGCTATCAACTGAGTTGGAGGTCCTCAAAGCACGTTTAAAGGAAATGGAGGGGTCTGAGGTGAAACTGGACAAAGCAGAACAAGCTTTAGCTGCAGACCTAGACAAGCTTAAGGGATTCTGCCAGACCTTTGAGAATGAACATAAGAGGATACGAGAGAAACAAAGAGAAGATGAGAAGCATATTCTAAAGCTCACAGAGAAACTCGAGCGCCTTGGCATGTCAGTAGAGCCTGGTCGTGCAGACTTCATGAGGTCAAGAATTGAAGAGGAGCTGTCTTCCACAGGCATCCACACCAGTAACTTGACCGGACGCAAGAAGAGCCTCGACTACAACATTGGCTTGCTGAATAAATCTGAGAATCAGAAGAACAGTGGTATTACAGGGTCACCTGAGGAGGACAACAAAGTAAAGGAGTTGACACAGGAAGTTGAACGGCTTAAGAACCGCCTCAAACAGCTGGAAATTGTGGAGGATGACCTCAAGAGCTCGGAGTCAAAAAATGGTGAGCTTCACGAAAAGTTCCAGATGGAACGCAACCGGGCTCGCCAACTGAGCGAGCAGGTGGAACAGCTCAGGACGCAGCTGTGTAGTAAAGGTGTAATCGGCGGCAACGGAACTAGTAATGTGGATAAGCAAGGCAAAGGAAGTACTAACATCTGCCCCAACACTCCTGCCAAGCACCTGGAGAATGGCAAAGCGGAGAAGGAAGAGATTGTGAAGGGAAGTTTAAGGCAAGAGAAGCCTAAGTATCGGAGTGCTGCATCTGTCACAGAGGCCAGCTCGCCTAAGCACAGGATCAGGGAGTTGTCTCCTCAGCATAAGAGAGAAACCAAGCTGAGGACCAAAGAACTCAGCAACTCAGAGGAAAGTTCTGCAATGTCTATTAAGAGGACCCTCAGTCCTGCACACAAAAGTAGGAGGACACCCAAAAACCCAAATAGTCTTATTTCATCTGATAATGGAATAAAAGAGATGGTCAGAGGCACTGAGGAAAAAGCATACAAGGGAGCCATGTACAGCTCTTTAAATACACCCTTCAGTGATATTAAAAAAGTGTCTGTTCTGAATCGCTACCCACCAGCAGCTAATGACCAGAAGCCACTGAGGATAGCTCACAGGCAGAGTGATGGGGAGAGCAAAAAGAGCAGAATGGAAAAGATTTCTAAATTGTATGGAGGCAGTGACAGTGAATCAAACAGCTCAGATGTTGTGCTCGAGAGCAGTACCACTGCACTAGAGAGGGACACAGAGCTCACTTCAGACCAGGAATCAATAGACCCAGTTCAAGATTCTGCATCTGCTGCCTCCAGCCTAACCAAGGCTAATGGATCTTACAAAGCTTACAGATCCAACGTCAATCAACTGCTGCCAAATGACCAGGGGTCTGAGGGTCATTCCTCTGCTTCAGAAACAGAGTCTACTGGTTCAAGGCCCTCAGAACCAGAGACTGTAAATGAAATGACTACTACAACCCAGAGCAGTAGGACTGCAACCTCTAGATATTCCCATGTCAAGGACACTTATTCAGAGGGCTCCTCCTCCAGGAGCTCATTTGATGAAGAACTCCACAGCAGACCAAATCTAGCTGAGGGAGGCGGTAACACTTCATCTGTGCTCGAAGTCCAACGAGTTTGCAGTCCACGTGAGGCACTTTGGTCAAAAGCGGTAATCAAACCCGCCATTGTTGAGATCGACAAGAAAGAAATTATGATTTCAGAGCCCTTATCTGCCAACGGCAAGCCCAGGATATCCACCAAACCCATGTTGACCAACACCAGTAAAATGACCAGCAGTATAACAATTTATCCCAACGACCCAAGCTCCTCCAGAACCAGCAGCTGCAGCAGCAGTGTGTCCAGTGAGCCCTTGTCCGCCAAGGAACGCCACACATCCACCAGTAACTTTCTCATAGGTAAGGTCTCCATCATTTAAAACACTTGATTACGTACCTGCAGCCTTTAGTATAACCACAAACCAACATTCCCATTCCCAATTCAAAATCTGTGGTGTTTTATTAGACTTCTTTAGAGGGTGAATTATGAGTGTTTAAGTAATTGTAGTCTTAGTGTCACTATTCCTGTATAAAAGTACTGTGGTACCTCAACTTACGAGTGCCCAACTTCTGAGATTTTCGAGTTACATTCCGTCTCTAGGTCATTTTTTGCCCTTTGTGTTGTGAGCTAAAATTCGAGTTACAAGCTAACTTCGAAAAATGAGAACACTCACAAGGAGCTTCTGTCAGACACAACTCATACCTAGACGCTCACACACTGACACTCCAGCTCCTGACATCATTTTCCAGGCCGTGCCCCTAAAAGACATACATTCAAGACACAAATGCTGTACTATTGTACATACAGTAATTAGGCTTTATAAATCCAGTGTATTGCTTTACGTTCTCTTTTATTCCTTTTTTATACAATAAATTACTTCTGCTACTTGTTTAAAAACAGAAAAAAGTGGTGTTTTTTGGGGAGGGCTGGAATAGATTAATGGCATTTAAGTTAATATCTCTGGGGAAAATTGATTTCCTCCTATGAATAACAACGTGACGTGGCAAATCTTGTCATGTTGCTACTATGTGCTTAGATGTCTCATTTATTTACGCTTCTTTTATTGGACAGGCCCTAGTAGCGAACACCATGGCAGCATCTCAATCCCTTACGAAATCTCCATCCCCAAGAGCGAGATAACGATGCGGCCAAGCCAGGACCAGGAATCTGGATCAGATAACCAGAATGATTCCTCGTTCAAGTCCAGGCTCCACAGCACCTCCAGAGTGGAGACGGCCATGAGGCACACGGCCTACCAACGAAGCAACTTTAGCCGCCAGTCTCCAGACACAAACTCTCCTGACCTCAACGACATGGATTCGGCCTTCGAAAGCTCCAGTAGCACCGCCACCTTCACCAGCTGTCAAAACCAAAGTCATAGGCAGCACTCCCTGGAAGAGCATTTAGTAGACATGAAGAATGTAACTGTGAGAAGCACCTGGAAGAACAAAGACATTGCCTCTGATGATAAGGGTAGACGAAGAGGGGGTGGAAGGGGTTCTGAGGATGAGGCAGAAACAGCAACAACATGGAGGGCTTATCTTGCAACAACGGTTGACTCTGACGACCCTGTGAGCCACGGACCAAGAACTGGCGGGATTGTTTCCACTGCAAAGTTAGCCAAGCCATCCCCTGCAGATGTAAGACAATTTACAAATGACAACATTTCAGACAAGATGGTAGTTGGTGTTGCATGATTCCTTTGTGTTGTTGCAGATGTACATACGAACCATTGACAAAGAAGCTGAGGAATCGGCGCTCCATCGTGGTGGAAGCGCCAAGTCTCCCTCCCATGAACTAGGAGCCCTGGGAAGGACCGTGCCTCATGCACCTGTCACTTCTCAGTCCTGGAGCCGCTCGTACTCGCAACGACCACAGGTACAACTGATGACTCTAGCTTCTACAATATGCTGCTAAAAATACTGGTGGAGACAATGTCTTAGATTTTAAAAAAAAACTGTACATTTTGCTCTAGTTTCCACCATTTTGTGGTACTGCAATTTTAGCTCAGTAGGCCCCAGTGCTGCGTTCCCACACAGCACAAACAGAAAAGGGTAGGACAAAAAAGTCACAGAGTGTGGAAATGAACAAGCTATTAACAAGTGGAAAAGAAAGCTTGAAAAACCTCAAAGAGAAGAAAATAGTTTTCCTGTATTTATATGCGCCACCTGCAAGATGTGTGGCATAAAAAAGTCCTCTATTTTTTTGTATTTGTGGTCTTGCATGCATACTTCCTTCTGCCAACTATTGCATCTAGTTTGACTGCCTATTTAAGTTTGTATGGTGAATTTGTCCAGAGGTGAAGAGTGCAGATGTCTATGTGTATATAATATATTACCTAATGGCTATAGCAACTGCTTATCGAGCAGGCTCCTTGGCTGTAATAACATGTCATTGTGTCAGATTGATAAAGTAGTAGGCTGGGCTGGGAAAGAACCTTGTGTTTCCTTGCCCAAATTAATATCAAGCAAACATAAATATACAGTACTCTGGAAGAGAACCACACATCAGACTTGGTCCAATTTGTACATATATTTGATTGAAGAGGAGGATTATCCATTTTTGGATGTTGTAGTATCAGAGACACTGTAGACGGATTGTAACTGAGGAAACGCTACATTCAAATCTTTCAGCGAACAAACATTTCACACATTAGCACATTGTGCATGGCAGGGAACTGGCCTCCGAGCAGGATTACTCACCCCGCCAGCCAGTCCCTTGTGGAAATGCAGAGGTCAACGATAAAACCTCTCACTGAACCTCCAGTCATTCAAAATGACACTTTCCAAACCCCAAAAAGGCAGGCGCCTACCCAATTATGGTGTTTTGGTTTAAAATCGCATCATGATGAAACTACGGTGCCAATCATAGATAGTGAATCCCAACTCAGACGAAGTTTAACTTGAGAGAAAGTCTGTTTACACGAGCCATGACTTCGTTATCCATAGGTCCTCAAGGAGTACCTAGAACCTTTGGATTGCATACCATGACAGGGGTGTGTACTGTTGAAATACTGGATAGTTGTTGGTTAGTTGCAGTAGATGTTTCTCCATAAAAGACAGTACTTAAGTGAACAATCCTTTGTCACATGGTAAAGTGGTACAACAGAGGTTGATATGAGGTCAAGACATCAGGTCGTATGTCAGTCTATACAAAACATGCTAAACAAACATTTTTTTGCAAATCACCTAAAGGCAGAGTTTTGTATTACGTTAGATACAGTTATTCATGGGGCCTTCCGTCCTTACAATGCATTAGTTTCCTTTGAATTTCTGTCAGTCTCCTGGAAGCTCAACATAGCAGGACCACCAGAAACCGTGGGGGCAGTGTTGCGATTCAAAGAGGTTCCTGCCTTGAAGGGTTTACAGGCTCACAGACCACCACAACCGGCTGCTACGCTTTGCCTTCTTCTTAATATGAACATTGTTAATACCTTTGGTTGTCAAAAACTTAACTGACGTAACGTAACTACTTCGTATTTGCGGGGGAAATGTATATACAGAGCAAATTAATTGCAGGACAAGCAGTGATGTTTATGCTGTATGTACTGAGCATAAATGAGCCCAAACCGCAGGACCACGGTACTGGAAACTCAGCTCAGCTCTGTCTTCTCCTGCCAGATGACTAAACTAATTGTCAAAGGGACTTCTCCCCTCTCAATTGCTTAATGAAGTCAAGGACCAGTATAGAGTGATAGGAAGCGTAACGCCCACCTCCGTATAATTGGCTATTTAAACCTTGGAAGGAACATTGTGGAATTGACTCTTCTATTTGTGGAATTCTGTCATGGTTGGGTCCACATCATCTTCACTAAATGGCCTTGACCGCAACTCTTTCATTAGTTGGACGCTGACAGACACATCGTAAGAGCCTTGAGCCAATGTTTTCTCTTTCAGTTCGTCTCCTCTTTTTGACCCTGTCTAATATCAGTCATCCTTCCACTAGATAGGTTTTCAAAAACACCCCCGCCACCCCACCACCCCGTCCTGCAGCTCAGATGTGGTCATTCAACAATGACCTGATGTACTGCCTGCCTCCTCCATTCAGTGTTTAGTCAGTAGTGCATTTGGGGAATTTCCTAAACCCATTTGCTTGATTCGCAGCCCCGATGGAACCTTGTTCATCTTGATTTTTGAAGCAACAAAAGTGGCCACTTCATTTGGATAGCAGCGGTTAGCGATACAAATTGACCAGACTGCAAGAAAAACACGGTTCAAATGGTGGTCATCGTTGGTCTTCTCTGCATTTCTTTCATTGCGGCAAATAATGTTTGGCTTGGATTGCCAGCAAATTTTCAGTGGTCTGTACTGTGTTCATTCCCAAGAGGTTTGGATAAATACAGCTGCAGTCACGACAGTGGGAGGTGGGGGATTAGTGTGTGATTGCAGTGTCAAAGGTTGACAGTGGAGGCTTGTATTTATTATGAGCGTGCATGTAGACGCCATGAATGCGTCCTAAACTGGCTTGATTGGTGCACAATAAGTTGGTCTAAATCAGTGCAATTCTATTGTTCTAGACTGAAGACAAGTCTGTACATTTATTCTTTTAGTTGAGAACCAAGGGATACGAAAATTGCAGATGTCAGCTTGCTGTAGACCAGATGTATCCAACAAATCAATTGTCATTAAGAAGGAGACGACACCCCATTGCTTTGAGTGGCCTGCAGCCAGCCTGACCACAACAATCATTGATTATTGGGGAAACTTTTTGTCTTTTTTTTGAACCTCTGGTCTGTGCGGATGCAGCTTATTTTGCCATTGCTGACGTCATTATTGTTCTTCTGTAAACAGATCGTAACAATCAATAATCCATTATTATGCCCATAACAAGTAATAATGTTGCCATGTCAGCTTTGTATTCAGAGCTGCCACTAGCATAATACCATGGTTTATGACGGAGTGCTTGTAAAAATATCACAGCCTCACTTGAGTTCCTATTTTAAAAATACTTTGTGGTGTTGGCATTCCTTTAACTTTAAACCCAAGTTTATATGGCTCTGAAGACTGCAGACTTTCAGCTTGTCTCATAGAAATAAGAAATTCAGTAAGCAGAACTAGTTATATTTACAGGACAAATTCAGCACTGGAAAAGTCTTGGGTCACTTCCTTTCTCTACTCGTTCTAGAGATGGGAATAATAATAGCCGTAAGGAAGAACCCATACTCTTCATACAACCTGTCTTTGTCATCCTCCGTGAACCTGGAAGTCACCTGCTAACTAACAAACAGATGAACAAACAAACAGAAATATGACACCTGACTCTACTGAGTGACATTCAAATTATACTGTATATGCTTATTTTAGTATTTTTGCTAGAATAGCCAATTTAATGGAGCCCGAGACATTCACAAACCTCTGCACTTCAGCGCTCTCTTTAGCCATTGCTCCACTTCTCATGGTACATGAGCTCACTTAGGCATCAGGAAACCTCATCACGCTTTCATGAATATATGTCATTACAGCTAATGAGAGAGACACCAAAAAGATCTCGTGTTGAGTCTAAAACCAGAGGTGAGCTCTACTGTATGTCTAGAATACGACTTGAGTAGCAGACCGATGGCGGGCCGGACCGCAAAAATAGATTCAAGTTCGCTACTTTATAAACTTTCATCCGGACAATCAAGCGTGATTATCAATTTTCCGAAACATGTCACCTGAATTCTAAAACATAGTGTATTGGAAGAGGTGATTTAATAGTTTGGCTTGGCAAGGCAAAGCCATTCGTCTAAATTTACATGCAAGACAAAGTGGCGACGTAATTGGTTCTGCAGACGCTTCTTTCTTATATCTGCAGGCAACGCAGATTACGTGACAGTTACGAGCTGTACATTTTAAGTATACACCCTTGAATGCCTCTGTACTAGAGCAGGGTTTCCCAAAATCGCTTAGGCTACACTATGTTCCTGACGGCCACGGCAGCCCAGTTTACCCGAAACGTAGTGAATCATGGGATTTTAGCTGGGGGGGGGGGTGACAGGCTGCGTTGGAATGGGGCTGCTGAGTTTGTTGCGTTAAAACTGTCTTTTTTGACAAATTAAACTTCTCGCTGGACATCCACAGCAATCGTGGCCAGTCACATTTGCCCCCCCCCCCCCCCCCCCCCCCGCATTATCTCCCAACCATCCAGTTCTGTGAGTCTGTGGCCACCAGAAACATCGTGTGAAGGTTAGCGTGACTCCCCAGGACCAAAATGTACTTAAAAATATTGTGTTGCCTGAAGATCAATATACTTGAGATAAACCAATGATAAACACTGTAGAAAAAAATAAATTCACCACTACGACTACTACAAGAAATGGGGTGCCTGCTTCAAACAGCCTACAGTATTTTACATTTGATCCAATAAAACCCATTTTAGGTCTCGACCCTCAGTTTGGGAAACCCTGATTTAGAGCAGTCTGTCAATTTCATGCTTAATAAGCCGGACTGACTTTAGTGTTTTCTTTTGTTGCCAGACGCAATTTCCTGCTTAAATTTGGCGTTTCGTAGCATTCATACACAAGAACAGGAGCCGCTATGTTTGATAACGCCAGAACTTCTCAGTGGCTTTACTCTGCCGGGATGCATTGACAGCAGTTAGAGCGGGCTGACATTCCTCTTACCCAAATATTGGGTATGTTCTCACACTCTGCAACGTACTTTACTTTCGCCTGAACTGAAAGAACATTTCTTTTGGACGATGTGACATTTTATTGTAAAGTAAGGAAAGTATGCTTCTCGCCGAGCTCTAGTGAGCAAAATCTTGTTCATTGGAGTGCCAGGGTGGCAGAAATTGTTTGACTCCATGCAACACAGATGTGAAGCCGTTTTCACACTGCAGAAACCAAGACCAAATCTCTCAAATCAAGGCAAACTATGCTTGTTCTTTGTCTGTTAGGAGATTTCCTCTTACCAGGCAGTTTTTGTGTAAGATAATTTGACTTGCTTCAAGCATTTTTTTTATTCCTTAAAAATAAGCTGTTGTAACTTGTTATTGAGATTTTATTACTGGTTGTCAGAAAGTTTAGCCTAATGGTGTAGGTAGTATAAATACTACTACTAAATTGTTTTAAGACATTTGTGGGAGTTCTTGAGGCTAGCTATGTTTACTTCTTTTACGATATCTTACCATGTGAAATTTTCCTGTTCTGTTGGCAGATAAGATATCGTTGTGTGCTGTGTTGGTCATCATGCAATGTAATCACATGCCGTTTTTTTTCCCCTTCATAAGTGGGGTCTTTCGCAATTTTAAAAATCAGTGAAAATATAAAAAATTGGTATTAGTGTACCCCACTTTAGTTCCGTGATTTACAGGGAAGCAAAATCTTCCTAGCATTTTTCATTTTATACAGTAAAGGTTTGCATTTATAGTAGCAAATGCAGACCCTACAACTTTTTAACAGCCTAATGTTCCGTTTTCTTCCCTTTCTATTTTAAGGATTGACGTTTTAAACACACAGCTTATTATTCCGAACAGAACTGTGAAAGAGCTTGTTGCAGGCAGTAGGAAACAGTGTGAAGCCACCTTGGCTCACAGCTTGCTGACCATAGAAGGAGAATATTGCCACCCTAATGTTTCCTCCCCCCGGTCGACTCGAAGCAGGAAGTGACCGCAACCGGCACGCCCACTCTGCAGGCTTGACGGGTGACTTATTTCCTGTCTGTTGCTCTCCGAGATGCAGCGAAAGCAGTCCAGCGGGGCTCTAATCGAAGCCAATTAGCCCAAATGCCAATTAAAACGTACCTCCCGAGCCAACAACTCCGGCCCACCAAATATAATTACAGTGCTGGAAATGACTGTAAAGGTCTCACTTTGCGACTCGGTCACTGAGGTTGTGAATGTGTCCTTGTACCCACTAATCTCTTAGCTTTGAGGCATGTTTTTCTTTTTTTGGGGGGTTGAGGGGGTTGTTTCCACAAGGCTGAACTTTTTCATATAAGCTTGCAAGTATTACATCCCCACAGAATAGAGAAACTACACTCCCAAGAAAATGTCTGCAGTGGAACCTCTTACACCAAATGCCCCTGAATGAAGTAGGACTTCCAACAAAAAAATATGGCTTTTAAAGTCACCAAAAAAAACATTTAATAATAATTAGCCTTTAAAGCACTGTCACGCATAATGTCGCCTGAGACCTCAGAGATGCATCTGCACGTTTTACTTTTTCTTTGGCTTTTTTTTGGTTGCATTTGCATGAGCTTTTAAATAAAATCCTCTGTTAGCCTTTTATTTTTGAGGGTAATGTAGGATGAGTGTGAAATGATATTAAACTGTTTCGGTATACAAGTTTGCGAAATATTTACAGTTTTTAAACTTCAAATATAGAAAATTATTACAATTTCTTAGAGACGAGCATCCGTTATTTATTAAAAAACATTTCGCACTGTTGCCCGCACGGTTGAGTCCCTCTCCCCCACAAATTATTGCTTGTTATCAAACTTAATGGTGACTGCTTTGTTTGTTTTTTTCAACATTGTGGTTAACTTGTTTTTCCACTCAGTATGACACGTCTGCAGCACAAATCGGCTTCGCCTTCACTTTTATGAAAGAGTTGTGTTCCTATGACTGCAACTTGAATTTGTATGAAATTCAAAATGCACTGCAGTCTGCAGATACAAGCCACCGATACTTAAGGCAAAAGTAACTGGGTCATGCTCGCCAATAGTTGCCACAACACTGCGGCGGTTTGACACATTGGCAAATCATCATATGTGTCAGAAAGAAACAATGGACTTTATTTACAATTGTCATTGTGTTGATTGAAGTTTTATATATCAAAAGTACTAGTGGTATCGGTACTTGATAAGAGTGAATACTCGCACTGGTATCGGTCTGAAAAAAAAGTGGTATTGACCATCCTTAATCATGAGATTACAGTAAATATTTGGATGAAAAACACTTCGAGGTCAAACCGTGTCTTCTTTCTCTTACACATTTGTGTGAACTATAGTATAATTGCGCACTGTACATCCTGTGATGTGTCAGTACCATGGTAAACCGTCTTCCCAGCGGCTAACCTATTTTTTTTTTTAAATACTTTTTTGATACTACTTTTTTATATGAATAATAAGAATGTTACTTGTACAGCTGTTCAAAATGAAGGCCATAAATAGCTTTAAAATTCACACTTTAACCGCAATTCAAAGGTCTTTTAAATGCCATAGACACAAACGAGATTTCATAAAAATGTCAACTACTGTATTGTACTATAAGCTTGAGCACTTATCACCCACTCCTGGTGGTAATATTTAGTGAAGGGGTCTTAAATTTGATTCTTCAAAAGGTTATTTAAAAGGCTTAGACAGTGAACCAACGCATATTTATGGATGACGTGGAAATGACGTTGATTTGGGGGGGGGGGCCTATCCATTTTTCGTTGAAAAACACGCAGTATCGCTGTTTTTAGCACTCATTTTAAAGCATGTCTAATATAGAAATACTGCTTAGGCGCCATCTGGTGGCATCTTTGTGTGAAGCAGCTATGTTGAACTGAGGGGGAGCCTCATTTAATAGATTTGACTGATTTTTTTTTTGTTTTGTTTTGTTTTAAAAAGGGAATTTGCTCCCATCTTGTGGCATCTTTAGGCCATTACAAACCTTTTTTGTGTGGCCTTAAATCCGCTCCATGTGGAACATCACGTGAACGATGCAGAAAAACGGGACAGCTGAGTTTCTGTGTATGCTATGCTAACGAGTATAACTAGAATCGATGGCATGGTTGTTTGAAGTCGAACTTGCTAAACTTTTGTTTTGTTTATTGCTGGTTACTTTGGACAAAGGTCAAATACCTGTATATCATGTATTTATATAAATATGATCTGATGCATGTAAACCCGAACGAAGCCTAAACATAGTGTCGTCATCTTTGGTGGCTCTGTGGTGACATCTTGTGTTTTAAAAAGATAATGTAGATATTTAAAGTTCCTACGGGTGCTTTGAAACAGTCCCCTTTACCTGAGCAACGAGGAAGTGCTTTTACCCGTCTTTCCGAATGCGGAAATAGGTTACGCATATAGTGGATTACTTTTGGATTTTCACGGTTTTCAGCCTTATAACGATGGTGATTGTTTGATTTATATTTCCATTCCCAGGGTGCCAACGCCGACAACGTCTTGTGGAGACAGCACCTCTCTGCCACAAACTCGTACGATCGGAGCGCCAAGACGACGGGGATGTCATCCAGAGGGGAGCAGTGGTCCAGTCGGGGTCAAGCGTCGGGAAAGAGCGGCGCGGGGAGCCGGGTGTGGAGCCATCGCCAGGCTGAACATCATTAGCGCAAGCTAGAGGGAGGGCAGGTAAAAAAGAACACATCTTCACACAGAAGTGATGTGCAAACAGTTCACACCGCTGAGGGCTACATGCAGAACAATAGAAAAGGAGGAAGACAATTGACATCTGGCCAATTTTTCTTTTACTGCTGAGTGCAAACTTACAAGCCCTGTATGGTGGCAGCGAACTCAGTTCAACGCACTTGACAATCAGCAACGCTGTGGCAAATAGTGAGCAATTAATCAGAAAAAAAGGCTTCAAGCTGTTTGTGGCTACGCCCCTTGTGGTTTACTGTCAAGTTCAACAAAAAAAACAAAGACAATTACACCTTGTGCATTTCGAGCAACCAAACAACTGCCGAAAGAAACAGCCCGCTAGCTTAATGCTAACATACAACGGAAAAACGCCATTGACATGCTAACATTGAGCATCAATAGTAGCAGTTTTAGAACCTTTTCAGCAACGGCTATTTGAACACAAACGGTGAAGCAACACGTAGACAGACAGCATAATAATACTCAGACATATTCTTTATAGTCTGTGACAACTGACTAATATTACAACATCTCACAGAGTCACTTACAGTAGTTGTAAAGCTATTCTTCTTGCTTTGTGTCTGCATGACTGAATTCGACTGCGCCAGGTGGCCAAGGCGAGCACACGTGAAGGAGCAGCACAATGAATTGAAGAAAAACATGATATGAAAACTTTTGAATTGTTATTACTCTGATTTTATAAAGTGCAGTGCTATTATTCATTGTCAAAAAGAAACAAACACAGAACAAAATAGTTTTTTGGGTGTGAGGCAACACAGTAAATAACAAGATCAGTTTCAACCAAAAATCTGGAAATGGATGAATTTGCGAATGCTGAACCTCAAATATGCGGGGGGATTCTCTGTATTTCACATATTTACAAGGAAATGGTTAGTCATGGAATGAACGATGAGATTTTAATGTTTCTTGAGGTTTTTGTTTTTGCTTCTGACACTTTTGGATCATTAAAACACACCCAAGATCATTATTGCAATTCCCGATGAACAAATGGCAACAGTTTGATTCATTCACATCACATTATTTCCTACGTGGGAAAACAAATTTTTAAATTAGAACTACTTGGAAGTCAACCGGCTTCCCTGACTGTATCCTGTTCAACTTTAGAGGGTCACACAAAAATAATGGGAAAATGACATCAAACAATTTTTTTTCTGTTCATGTTTTTGTCTAACTTCCCCATCTTTCTTTTTCCAACAGATGGCCAGAGTAGGATTCATGCACCACCATCTCCAGCACACTGCAGCTTCTAGAACAAGCAAGAAAACGATCACAGCCATGGTAAAAAAAAATAATAATAATAATGTATAATGTATAATAATAGTAATAAAATTTAAAAAAAAAAAATTTAAAAAAAAAAAAGGAAAGAAACTTAACTGTAACCTTGAATGCACATTGAGATGTAAACATCTCCTATTCCTCTCCTGCCCGGACCATCGTGGAAGGGGAGGACCTCGCCGCCGCACGAATCCTCTTCTGCTTGTTTGGATGTATTATAAAGTTACCTAATAGTCTTGACAAAGAAGAGGCTCCTGCGAGGGCCGTATCAGTCCCGTCACGTCATCTCACAACAAAGTGCTGCGTCGTGCCGATACTTGACAAAGGATGCTGACTTTCAGTGTGACCCAAAAACAGGAAGCAAATTACTCAGTTCTGGAAAGAAAAACTCATTTTCACTGCGAGACTGTCTTGGCTTGTTTGGAAGCATGCCTTCACACACACGTGTACACACTCTTAATCAAAGGGTTGGGGAACCTGCAACCTACAAAATGGGACAATATCATCTGGTCCGTTCAATTCTGAAGACCTCAAAGGAACTGCTCTAAAGCAGTTTAGGTTTAACATTTAGGCCATAATTGTCATATTTAATAATATTTGTCCTAAAATAGGTTCCCCAACCCTTGCTTTGTAAAACCACTGGGACCGTTTTTGTGCTCGGTCATGATTGCGCACGGTAATTTGCTTCCTGTTGTGTTATCATTTTTCCTTAGTTCTTTCTGCTTCCTCAATCAAATGCAATGAACATGTAGGGGAAAATAAGAGTTCTTTTTAATTATTCATATAAAAATTTCCCATGGTGCTTTGTTTTCTTTTGAACTGTCGTCGTTCATGTGTTTGAGAGACCCGGGTTACCAGCTGACAGTACTTTGCACATCTTCGGTGATGGGGGCGCAATCGGACGGCTGGCCAAATTTGGAGTTAATGTGAAATTTGATTCGACAAATTGATGTGGAAATCACACAAGAGTGGCAAAAGTTTTCTTTTCTTTTTTATAAATAAAAAAAGTCCCGCATCTAGATGTATTCCTAACCAATCTGAGAGGTTAGCAGGATCCTTTTAGAATGGTGTATTTTCTCAAAATTGCGTTGCAAATAGTGAATTTCCCAGCCAGAAATGACCCCTTCAACAAGCAAACATGTGCTTTAACGCAGCATTTTGGCCAGGGCATGAATCATTCATGCCATATTATTGTTGTGAGATAAAAGAACATTTACTGGACATAGCAGCGGCGGCGGGGGCGCTGCCATAGAAATACTAGCCACTAGAAACCTCACAGACTTTTTAAACCCGGCGATGAAATGTTTGATCCTTGCAGCTCGCGACCAATCACCATAATTCAACTTCTCAAAATCCATCATTTGGACACAAAATAGCTTGAGTTTACTACTGTCTTTCATTCTATTCAGTAATTGGTTTGCTCTGGTTTGTAATCAGCTAAGTTGTCATTACTTCTGGACATTGGGATACGGTAGAGAAATTGAGCCAAGGTTTGTTTATTGAAGGGGGACACCACCTCCCTGATGGATTTCAAAAGTTTTCTTTTTTTTTTTTTTGTTGTTTTTTCTAAGCTTCCTTTAAAGTTGTCCTCGAAAACCAAGAAAGACCACAATGTCCTTTGGATTTTTCCGTCAGAAAGGGTGTGGCAGTGCCTTCATGGCTCCTGGATCAAGGAAAATCCAAACCCTAAGACATATACTTGGGATCTATGGGTGCACACGCCAAGATGTGATCCTCTAGTCCCTCTTGGCCAAGCGCAGTTTTCCTTTCGAGGGTTTCCAATCGCCGCATCCCATTCCCACATTCCTCCAAGACAAAGCTTTTCCACTTAAAGCGAAGACCAAGAAGCCGTCACTGGATAACGGCAAACGGCCCTCTCCAAGGTGAACGTTCGAGACGAGGGCGTCCGCCTTCGTCAGCGACGTCGTTATCTTGCTAAGCCGCTACGACGATGTTGACGGATTTTAGGTCTGGTGGGTGACATCACTGCTGGGTTTCTTTTAATACCAACCTGGTGACACTCATTTCCACCTGTTTTGCTTAGCCCAATAAATTAGCATCTCGTGTCAGTTTGGGATTTGGCTAAGGAAGAGCCCCGCTACCGGTTTTCAAAACTTCATCTGTCAGCTACGCACTTGACCATTCTTCACTTCATCTTCCGAAGGCGAGTAGCAGCATCCTGACAAAGCCTGACCGTGTTTTGGCCATCACTGCACAGCAACAAAAACATGAACGTCCTTCACGGTTCTCCAGGATTCACAGGAATTACAGTCTTAACGTTTTGTAGGATTTCTTTCAATGGCAACCTGGTGACACACTGTGTGTCCCCCCCCCCCTGCTTTGCTAACCAGATCCAGATTTTGGTTCGTAGCACCTTTGTGACTAGCATCCCTCACACCTTAGGTTGCACTTTGCGAAAGAATTTCTCTCAGGAAGATCCCAGCTACTGGAAAGTTGTTGTTTTCGTGACGCCTTTCGAGGTTATCGAAACTCCCTTTGCCGTTCTTCCAAAAGCTTGGGATACCATCCCGACAAAGCCTGACGTCCATGTTTTATTAGTTGTCCAAAAATTCTCGAAAAACAATGTTTTGTCTTTCTTTCCAAAGTATGACACCACCGGGCCAGTTTTTTTTTTTTTTTTTTTGTTTTTTTTTTTTTTTTTTTTATTATGACTAGCCTCCTGGTGACATCCTGAATTCCCACCGAAAGATTTGCATCCCTCGTACCTTACGTTTAGGATGGACTTTGATCACAACTGTTGGAAACTTTGTGACAATGCTTAAGGTTTTTGATAACTGGCCATTCTTGGGTAAAACCCACGTCCAGGAACATCACGTGAATCGTTTTAATCGTAGACTGTAGAATTTCTTTCGATAGCAACCTGGTAGCACTTGTCCCTGCTATGTTATGTTTTAGGGGTATTTGTCTTAGGAAGATCATGTTGGAGGTTTCCCCTTCTATGCGCTTGTTGCCTTACAAGCATCCAGAAACAAAGCCCAATCGCAGCGTTTGTGCGTAAGTTAGCTTCGCCCAGAAATCCTCTTCTGGCATATGTACAAAGGTTTTTTTATTTCGAAGTCGACTTCAAATGTACTGGCTTTTACACGCTCCCTGTTGTCCTTTACGGCCTCCATTGTGAGACGGGTCATGGTGTTACTGGGTAGAGTAATCTGCACTTAACCAGCACTTAACTTTAAAATCTGCAATGGATTATTCCCCCCCCCCCCCATGACCACCTAACGCCCCCACCACCCGACCCCCCTTTTTTTTTTTTTTTTTTTTTTGCTGGTCAAAACCTGCTTTGTGTTCCTTTTTTGCCTTCACGATGCCACATTGACCCACCAGAGGAGTCCTATGGGGAATGAGTTGTGGGCCCCCTCCATCTTCGCCTGTGCCAAAATCATTCCGTCATGTTTGTAGTCCAGATGGATCTCCATTTTATTTCTTTGACAGAAGAAAAAATAGATGTCTTATTTTGGAAGCTGATAGATTTTATTTAAGGTAAAAAAAGAAATAAATAAAAAAATGTGTAATTTTGTAAAGTGGGCCTTATTAATGGAATATATATTTGTCCATCTTGGTTTTAAGAACGATATATATATATATTTTTTGTTGTGTTATGATACACTCCTGGAGAGTTTTTGTGTATGTGTTTTGTTTAAGTACATTTCTCACAGTCTGGGGGCGGGGGGTGGGGGGGGGGTCCATCCATTTTGGCCGTTATATTCAGGGTTTGTGCGTCTTCTGCTGTTTGTTCTGCCAAAGAAAGAAGCGTGCACACAAATGAGAATTTTAGAACCGTACAATCAATCAAACGGAGGGGCAGAGGTTTTGTGACATTTTCATTATTTGTGTAAATTCACATCATGTGCAGACATAAACATGTAATCACAATAAAAAGGCTTTTATGAGTTTGTATGAGCCGCCAAAGTGTGGAAGGGACGAGGCTGCTTATGACTTCTTTTTTTTTTTTTTTTTTTCTCCCCCTCCCACCTTTTAGAATTAATCCATTGTGCATGTTTTAACTTTCCTGTGGCATGTAGGTAAGCTGCCAACTGTACAGCAGACCATATGTATTCTAATAAAAAATAAAAAGCAACCCATTTGTAACACGCTGACTCCGAGCAAATCTGTGCTTTTTAATGCCTTTTTCTTTTCGCTTTGGCTGGCAGGTTTTTGGTTGTGGAATGCCGAAAGTCAGCGGTTCACTTTTGTCCAATGCAGGTGTTCTTTTTATTCCCCTACTGGTTGCTCATTTAGTCTTTTTATGATAAACCCCTGATAAGTACAGTAGATTACACGCTGTGTACATTAGCAGTCATCCACTAGTTTAAATGAAGATGCGGTATATTCAATAATTTTGGGGAGTAATTTTTTATTTTTTTAATTGTATTCTAAGCTCATTTAATTGTGATCAAAACAGGTCGATGAAAGGATTACCAGATGTGAAAAAGATACACATTTTTAAAAATACTTCTATTAAACCGACAAATAAAACCCATTGCAGAATAAATGGTGCAAGTGTCGTAAAATTTGCTTTATTCAAATGAATAACATCGTATGTGGGCTGAACAGTTTGCTTATTGTAATATTAAACAAATATACTGAATGGTGAACAAGCTAGTTTATTTTTTTAATTACAGCCCCTGATTGGTATTTTAAAAAAAAAAACAATCTATAAAAATAATTATTTTTACTTTAAAATTCATTTTGTATGTATTTTTACAGTCAGTTACTACTTAACTTTGCTGATTGATTTAAAATATTTCTTCAAATCAAATCTTGTGAGACTGAAGGATCAACTCCAGTTGTGCTTTGCTTTTTCTTTGGCTTTCAAAATGCAATGAGGTGACACTACGGCTTGCTCTGTAAACACCTTCTCTGTTAGTAGGTGTCTTCAACCTGTACTTGTATGTAAGCCGCGACGCCCAGTTATCTATCACTAACATAGTCATAAAGTCGTAATCACTGGAAATATTTGTGGGCCATAAATATAAAAGTTGAAAAACAACTATGACAGTAACGTAGTTTGCCTTTCTGTGCTACGTGAGCACGTATTTTTATGTCTCACAGCTACTAGTTTAATGTGCACTGTAACCTCCAAACATGTCGAAAAAAAAAAAGTTTATTTAAAAATACATTTTTTAAAACATGTTTAAAGTCAATATTTTAAGTTAATTTTTTTGGTGTATTTTCTAATAAAAATATTTAGGGCCTTTAAGTTAAAGTTGAAAAAGTCATTAGATTAAAAAAAATATATGTAAAAGTTGCACTTAATATCTTTCATTCGTACATCAATTTTAAATGAAGAAAATAAACCAAACAAGCACATTCCAACACCTTCTTCCATCTTGCCATTCAATTGCTCGAGGCTAAGTGACTCTCTTTAGTGTGTTTTTATGTTTCAAAATGGCTGTCTATTGTCATACTAGAGCGGCTCCAACTACCGGAGAGACAAATTCCTTGTTTTTATGACTTAGCAAATAAAGAGTATTCTTCTTCTGATATGTGTGTGTGTATATATATATATATATATAAAATAGTAGTTCATAATGCACCATTTTAAAACCTGAAACATCATACTAGAAGAGCTGAAATTTATTTGGAGTCAATCAGAAGCACTATGAATGATGGCAGTTGTATGCGGACTCCACTTTGACTGTGATTGGTTAATTCTGTTTATTTTTACTTACCCAAAACTCAGGCGTTTGAACAGGGGTGTGTAGACTTTTTATACCCACTGTAGCAAACTGAGATTTTCTAGTAGCCATTATACACAGATGATTTTAAGATGTAGTTTCATTTTTCTTTTAATTAGAAAACAAATAAACAAAAGTAATGGCGAACATGATGCAATAATGTCAATGCCCAGGACGTTTTTGTCATACAAACTTTACTACACTGCAACCTAACTGAGGAAGCGTCCAGCTACACCTGATTGGCATTTTTAGTGTGAAGACTTCATTTTGGCGGGATCACATGTATAAACAGATGAAGTGAGTCTGTGCTTCAAGAATAAAGACAACCCCTCCAAAGTCTCATCTCATCATCGAGGGCGATTTTCAATTGGAATGTCGACAACCGGCTCACATCCGGGGAGGGGGGGGGGGGAAAAAAAGGTCTTTGGAATCGGAGGAGGAAGATTTCAGACGGTGGTGGCGGCGGGCTGAGCCTGAGGCGGGTTGCTGGTGGCGGTGGGCGTGGCCTGCCTAGGGAGCGTGTACATGGCGCCCAGGAACTGGTCGGCGATGCGCCCGGCCTCGCGGAGGCCGCTCAGGAGGGCGCCGTGGACCGTGGCCGGGTAGTTCCGGATGGTGTGCTCGCCTGCGAAGAAGAGCCGGGGAACGGGCTGGAAGGATAAAGCCCAAAAAAAAAACAAAAAAAAACTGAATGAGAACTTGAAAGAGCTGCAAGCCATGTGTATCATTAGGTCTTTCCATTTTCAAATGGCAATGCAGCATTACTTGATCTACCCAAAAAGAAAATGTGAACTTCGCACACAAGTCAAGGCACCGCTCGACCGGAATTTTGGTGTGTGCTGACCTGCGAGGCTCCCGGGATGGCGGGGCCCGGCGTGATGGGCTGAGCCATCAGGTCGTAGTCGTTGCCCGAAGAGCCGGCCGCCACGTACGAGTAGGAGCCCCGCGCCCACGGGTCGGCACGCCAACGTGTCACCACGGTCTCCTTAGGCTGCCGCAGCGACAGGCAGAGTTACATTCCAGACGCGGGAACTTCTGCGTTGGCGTTAAGAGAGCAAGCTGGTTCTACCTGAGGCACGGCGCTGCTCCCGAAAATCCCCTTGAGGATGGCGAGGCAGCGTCCCACGATGACGTCGTCGCTGATGTTCTCCATGATGCCGGCCGCCTCGCCCGCCATCAGAGCCAGCAGGATGGGAGCTGATGATGGGGCGAGTCACATGGGCAAACATTTAGTATTAGGCACCCCAGTAAGATTAACAGTGAGCTATACATAGTCAACTAAATTATTGTCAATCATATAAATTAACATAAGAAAAATATAATTTTTAAAATTATAGATGAGTATTAATCCGACATTTACTTATTTTTTACATTTAAACTTTGGGCGTGTTTTTGAAAACAAACAAAATTGTTTAGAAAATATTTTTTTTTTTTTACATGTTATTTTGAAACAGATTTTTCTCCCTCGCCTCGAGTAACAAAATCCAAATGTAATTTGGATTGGAAAACATCTTTTTGTTGTTGTAGGAAAAGTAAAACACATACAAAAATCATTATTGTTGCATTTTGCCAAGTTGACGTCAGTATCACGCGGGACTGACCCCCTTGCAAATTTGACTCAAATTGTTTGTCACAGCAAATAACAAGCAACGGGGAGACTTGTCAGTGATTTACTGGCATTAAATCCGCTCCTGATGAGGAGTCACCTTTGTAGAGGTTCCAGAAGAGGAAGAGCTCGCCCCGACTCGCCGTGGTGGAGCCCACGTGGCCGAACAAGTTGACGCTGGGGTCCCAGAACACGCGGTCGAAACACAACACCACCTGACAAAAGACCGAGGGAACAGTAAGTGGCGATTAGGAAAAGCACGGCGGGTTCAGACGGGACTCCCCAGCCGCTGGCGGTGAACACTTGAGTGAGCGCCCTCTGCTGACGACAGCGGGCTTTGCAGCACGTTGCATAATAACGCGCTGCGGCAGAACAAGCAGGAGAGGCGCATGTCCACACACACTCACTCTCACGTCAACAATTCAGGATAAACATATAAGCGTAATAATAATGGCATCATGTTGACAATGAGTTCTTTCCTGATGGCAGATTGCTGCGTTACGTCTGCGTGGACGTTCAACATCAAGGTCAACACGACAAAGACACTGCAGCAAACATCGGTAATGCAGCGCTTGTGCGACCAAGCACTCCTCTCGTCCTTACTTATCTGCTATAATGACTTTTATTGATCCTCCCTTCCCATTTCTTTTAACATATATGGAAGTAACCTTGCTAGTAATCCTGCGATGTGGTTTGTGAGAACCTTTATCCACTTGACCAGCACTTCGATCTGTGCTTATGTCGTATCGAAGCGACGATCGTTTTTTTTTTTTGTTTTTTTTTTGTAATAATGAATTCCAGCCTCGGGGGCGACAGAACACACAGATTACATTTTGGAAAACGATATAAGCTTTGTGTCTCATCGCTCCTTCTTTTATTTGGCTTGGAAGTGTGCCAACAAGGGGAGGGCGGGGTGGATTCATTTGTCTATTTTGTTCAATTGACAAATTGTATTATCAATGTGGGGATGGGGGCTATTATTTTTTTTTTTTAAATCTGCAAATTGGTGAATGTGCGCCTGCCCAACCGCGGGTATGCAAGGGTCCACTGCACACTCTAGCTGGTGCACCCACTACACTTTTGCTCATACGCTTAACTCTCCCGCACACTACGCACCTTGTTGAGGTTTCCGAATCCCATCCTCTGTATGGCGGACGTCTTCCACTCGGGCAGCGGCGGCACAAACTGCACGGCGGGCGGCTGCTGCTTGAGCACGCCGAGCGGCAGCGTGCACAGCACTGCGTCACACTTGTAGATGAACGTCTGCGTCGCTGAGCGGGTGTTGACGGCGATTACCTCGCAGCCTGGAGGGAGAAGGGGGGGGGGGGGGGGGGAGAGAAAAAAAAAAAAAGCACGTCAACGCTCTGTATCTTCTGCAATTGCAATTCGGATGGAAGAGACTCACCAGAGGCCGTGTACCGAACCTGCCGCACGGCTGTGTTGAGTTTGATGTCCAGGCCTTCCGCTAGCGCCACGGGCACGCACGAGTAGCCGTTCCTCACGGTCAGGTGGCTACCGGTGAACTCAAAGTCGTCGTCCTGTGGACGAAGTCCCGCCTGAGCCCGGAAGTACGACGGCGTACGACACGTGAAAACAAAGATGTACCTGATCCCAGTGTTTGAGAGAAAGGGTGGAGAGGGGCGTGGCATTGGCAAACTCCAGGTTGGCAAAGTGCCAGTCCAGTATCTGGCGGTCTCTGGAGGACAAGTAGACGTCACTGCAGACACAAGAGGAAAATGGAGATGATGCTGGCAAGTTTTCGATTAATCGTCGCACATCCAGTCTAACCCCCCCTCAGCTCATCAGTACCGCATTAATATTAGTCATTCTTCGCAGAGGATAAATATATGACTGAGTTCTGTTATATTGTCTGTCTTCATATGTTGCTGCACCATTTGTTCTCAATCCGTTGCTTAAGGCGTTGTAGCACCGCAACGTAGACGCTATTTAGCATTAGCATTAAGCTTAAATACAGACGGTGTAATTCTGTGTTTTATGTTTAGTTCGACAGTGAACTTCAACTGGGAGTGTCAACTAGCAGCTGAAAGCCTTTTTTGAAGAATTGTTCACTTTTTGCCAAAGTGCTTATTGTCAAGTGAGCCGAGTTCACTGCCACCATACAGCGCTCGTATCTCAAGTCTATACTCGCAAACCAAAGACAAAAATACCAGCTGAACGACTACTTCTATCTTGGAAAACTCGAGTCACTTGTGTCGAGGCACGACTGTATTAGCTCATGCATCCCAACCAAGCCATCCACATTATTTCCTCATACAGCAGTGGCCGCCGCTCTAATACACGCCCTCCCTCAACTAATTGGTGGGTGGATCGTCCACTTGAATAAATGAAGACCCACCCCATTAACAGATGCCTCATTTCTACCCCCAAAAGAATGGGTAGTGCACCCTGCCTTTACTTTGACTGATACTATCGTGTGATTTTTTTTATTTTGGTTTTCTTTCTCGGGAGCAGACATGGCAACTGTAAAGCTGAATGTGGTATTTGAGGGGGAATACATGTTGTTACTAGTATGTTTGGGTTACTCGCTCCTTGTGTGCAAATGGCACATGGACCAAACAGCAAAAACAGAGACAAATACCCATTTGGCATACCTGGGTGGGTTGGCCTCTAGCTCCTGGAGCTTCTCTTCCAGCTTCCCCTGCTGTTCCTGCAACTCGTCGTACTCCTGCATAAACCAAGATGACATTTATTATTATAGTAGACAGTAAAGCCCCACTATTCATGGGGAATCAATCCATCAAATTGTATTTATATAGCACTTTTCATAAATCAAAAACAACGTAACCCGAAGTGCTTCACAGAGATAAAAACAGCCAATTTATAGTTATAGTAAACTATAAATGTAGCACAGACTAAGATCCCAAAGCACTTTAAAATAATTTAAAATTCATCTTACATTACCCTTAAAAAAAAAAACAGATGCGCATGGACGTCTTCTTCCCAACCCATAATATTACCACTTGTTAGCTTGAGCTTTTTAATCGCCACTCAGCAAAGCAAAAACAAGCACGCTGTGGACTCGTGACTTCCGCTAACAACCCAGGCTAACTATAGTTCCTCCCTGACATACAAAGAGTTTACTCTCAATCGAGATGAATCACGTCAACATACTTCCGTGACACCAATTACTACTCTCCTATTAGCCAGGGCTTTGGCGCCATCTTAGGCCGTCACAGAAGGAGCAAAAAAAATATGCGGAGAACCTACAATCGGTTACACAGAAGAAAAAAAAAAAAAAAGAAAAAAAGCCAATTTGTGAATTTCGACTCCAGCTCACACACAGGCCTTAATGAGGACCACTGCTAGAGAAAATTGAGGGTTGGATGTATACTTAACTGCTTAGGTTACACTTGTGGAAAGGCTGTCACATATATATCTCCCATAAAGATTCCCATGGGCTGACATAGTGATTAGAACAACTCAATGTCAAAAGGACACCAGTCAAGAAGCGCTTGAAACTGACGTGTTCTTTCGGTGTTGAAGAATGTTTCGACGTTTGCCAATTTTGCCAGTTAGTGTACATTCCGCACACATGGCCCACTCGTGCGTGCGTGTGTGTGCATGTAAAGACACACCGAGGCCTTCAAGTGGCTCGTGTGGCAAAAGACGAATCCTTCACAGACACCAGTTGTGTATGAAGACGCTAAAAAAACTTCCTTCTAAAATACACACAGAGGTGATTTATCTTTGCACCCCCACCCAAAATCAAACTGCAAGCGCTGGTGCTAATAATACATCCCGTCGAAGCATTAAACCACTTAAACATAGCCTGTCTGGTTTAGTTAGATAGTTCCGCATTAAATGATTCCAGGACAGGCCATCCATAAAATATCCCTTGCTACCAATTATAATCTTTAGGAAATCTAATTGTGCCTCAAAGTAGCAGCGGACGTGTCCGACGCAGACAGGCGGTATGTAATGTAAAGCCGCAATGTTCGCTTGGAAACAGTTCGCTTCTATAACGTGAGTGCTCGTTCTTTGGCCGGAACATTGTAATTGAAGCCTCGGCCGAGACGTCTGAGTTCAAATGTCGCCAAGGAATCCATTGGCGTCGCCGCGCTCCAACAGACACACCCCAAAGTCTTGCCAGAAGAGTGGAAGCTGCTCTAACAACTGTTAACATGTTGTGTTGTCCCAATACTCCTAGCTCGTGGATCGGCAACCAACGGCTCTCGAGCCAAAAGTGGACCAGGAAATGTATTACAAGTACAGTTGGACATGTGCATTCAAAAGTTTTGAGTAAGTCAAATGAAGTTCACCTGTAAATGTTACAGTCCATTTGAAGTTTATCATGAAATGTCACCTGAAAGCCCAATATCCCTAGCTTTGTATGAGTAGTGTACGTCATTATGTTGTGCTTTGTGTGCTCACTTTGCAAAGTGATGTCAAGTCTCTGTGCTTGCTCTTCACCAGGAACTCGGCGGTGATGTCCCTGGGCGGTTTGACGTCGCTGGCCTCTTTGAACTGCTGATGGAGCTCCTTCACGCGCTCCTTGGTGGACACCATCTAGGGGGAGAAAAGACGACGGTAAGCGTCACATTTTAATTCCCAATAAAGAATCGTTTGGGTTTGAGAAGTTGCTCACCTTGTTGAGTAGATCTCGGAGCTCTTCTTGTGTCTTCACAATCTTGTTCCAGTGTTCTATCTGCTCATCCTTTACGTGCTTCTCCTGCAACCTACACATACAGACATAGCAAAACAGGCAGATTTCAGTAGATGACAATATGATATTGCTCGTTTCAGTTCAACTCAAAAGGTGAAACTCACACTGATTCATTTAACACATGGGAAAATATTTTTTCAAAAGGACAATGTCTATGTAATTTCTTTATCAATTTGTTATGTAATAATCTGATTTCTTGAGATTGTGGATTTGGAATTTTGTTGACTGTAACTCATTATCATTAAAACTATAAAAACTAAAATCATGAAATATTTCACTCTGAGTTTCAGTTTTTGATTTGAACTCCTGGTATATTTCTAATATTCGAATTCATTGAAATGCACTTGTGCAGGGATCTCGTTTCATGTGCATCCCGCGGCTGAGATGCACAAAAATTAGCAGGGATGCAAAAAGTACGTTCAATCTGCATCTTGGGATGCATGGCTTCGTAATCTGGCGCGCTGCTGGAAATCCGTATGATTTTTTTTGAGATGAGACAGGAGTCTAGAGCGCGACTAGAGTTCGACTAAATTACAGAGTCGCACTCTAGAGTCCTATGTGCCCTCATTTCTGAATATCCATCCATCCATTATCTGAGCCGCTTCTCCTCACTAGGAGCCTATCCCAGCTGTCATCGGGCAGGAGGCGGGGTACACCCTGAACTGGTTGCCAGCCAATCGCAGGCCACATAGGAACAAACAACCATTCACACTCACAGTCATGCCTACGGGCAATTTAGAGTCTCCAATTCATGCATGTTTTTGGGATGTGGGAGGAAACCGGAGTACCCAGAGAAAACCCACGCAGGCACGGGGAGGACATGCAAACTCCACATAGGCGGGGCCGGGGATTGAACCCGGGTCCTCAGAACTCTGAGGCTGACGCTCTAACCAGTCGACCACCGTGCCGCCCATTTCTGAATAATGCAGCCCAAAAAATAAAAATGAAAAAAGAGGGTGCATACAGGTGCCGAGTCATTTGTGGAAGAAAAAAACATTTCTGCGACTTGAAAGCAGACACACAATGGGTTTCATCGTGGTCTCTAAACCAGTCAGAGATAGTGAAGAGCGGGGACCCTCCGTCTGATTGGCCCTGCGTGTGTGTGTGTGTGCGTGCGTGCGCCTGCGGTTGAAATGAAGGCGCTCGGGTACACGAAGCCAAGTTTTTTTAGGGCGAGCCAGTAGTTGCAGTTACAGAAAGCTGAGCAGCATAAATGGAATTAGTTCCAAAGCCTAACACCACCGCGACAATGTGGGAACATTTTGGATTCAAGCCAGATGAACACTGACAAGCTGGTATGTCGGATTTGTGTGAAGTCGCAACAAAGACAACATTAAACCTCAAAGTCACTAAATCCATTTTAAACACAACCATCCCACCTAATTTCTTCAGCTGGGAACAAAAAAATAGGGTGGAACATTTCCCGTTTTCCATCAGCTTGCAATTATGTAACCCTTTCCCCAATGCAAATACAAACATGAATATGGCGCACGTATGCTCAAATTATACAGAGTATAGCGTTACTATTGTAAAGAGATGTAGCTATTGAACATGTTGACAAAGCAGCGTTTGAAGAAAGGCTGCAGACTTTTAAATAGAAATCTTGAATCAAAACAAGTTGCTCTGATCTACCTCCTGTGTTGTCATTAATGGTGCTACTTAGCATTTTTTCTTAACCAAACTGGATTGAAAGTACATTGCCTGTTAAGGCATGATTAATAATGTTCCCGTGCCATTTTTGTGAACAGAACCTCAGTCTGGATAGAATATGATATATTAGCAGTGTACTCACTGTATGACCACCTCCAGGGCCTGTCCCAAGGAGACAGGCTTGTTGTTGAGGAAGTTAAAGTCCAGCTGGTGGCTGAGGAAGGAGGTGGCCTCCAGCAGTCTGTTGAACTCCTGCTCCACCATCTCATCTTTTTCTTTGGGCACCTGAACACGTAAAAAACAAAAAGGATTAGTTTTACAAACACACCAGGCCATCATCGCCATCATTTGTAATTTTTTAATTTGACAGACACAGTTTCTAAAGAGGGATGGACATTTACAATTCATTGATTGCTATATAAAATGAACATGCAGTTCCCTGTTAACATACACGCCGTGCAGGGGCAGAGCCACTATAGTTCAATTAAATTATGCTGATCGAAGTCATAAACACAAACTACACATTTATTGAGCTTTGAGATCACTGAATGGAAATTATTTGAATATGAACAGCTTACAAGTCTAACTATTGTCCAAGTTAAAATTTTCTCTTGGGGAAACAATGACAAAAAGGTCTATTTAATATCAAACATGGTTGTCTATTACACAGTATAGTACAGTGGTACCTCTACTTACAAGTAACCTAACTTTTGACCCTATTTTTTTGTCTTTAGATGAGAACAAAAATTTGAGGTACGAGCGCTAGTAGCCGCTAAATTCATAACATCGAGCAGCAGTTTGGCACAGTGAACAATTCTTCAAAACAAAAGTCTGGAATTCAGGTACACTTTTTTGTTGTTGGTGTTGTATACAACATTGCTGCTGACTATTCTTGCTGCTGTTCACATTCACTTTTCTAAACATAGTACCAAGTTAAAATAGTTTGCCGTTCACATCTTCATATTTCGTATTGTTCATGTAAAGTTTGCAATGGTTGCACTGTTGCTGCTGCTCATTCTGGTCAGTTTCATAACATTGTACTGTCAATATATACAGATATTTTGGATTCTTTCATATTATTCTTGTATGTTGCATTTTCTCCAGTAAAACTGGAATTCCCCTATTGCGGGGCAAATGTATTGCTTATTCTATTGCAAACAGGAGAAGCCGGCAAACTAAGAAGGAAAATGGCGTTGCTTCCACAACGACATTCAGTACATAAAAGAAAGAATGGATGATGAAAGGAAACCAATACATACACTAGTGCACCGTTCACCCTTTAGTTGTTCAGTGGTTGGCGAAACAAAAGAAGGAAGGGTGGGGGGGTGGGGAGGAGAGAGAACATATTCAGTCAACAAAAGAAAAGCGTACATTTCATTTGTGATGCCTTAAGAGCCTCCAACCTAAACACCCTCTTTACTGAAGTCTCAGAGAAGACTAAATGACATTAGGCCATGTCTGTTTTGTACTCAGGAGCAGTTGTTTGGAGGTTTAATAAACCCACGCTCCATTGTGTTGATGTGGTTTAGGAATAGCCAGACAACTGCCTGAGGACTAAACGCCGAACACATCAAAAGAATACTCATTGACTATAAATATTTAATGCATCTGGTCAATTGCTGCGGTTAGCGGTTTTTACTCAAAGAGTGGCCCTCTGCTCAAATAGACATTTTGTGCCTTAATCACCTCCTAAACTAGAATAAATCAATGTTACACCTCAAACTTACACCTCCTCAGGAAACCGGATGACAGGTCATGACGTCGTCTTTACCACAACAGAGCAGACATGGCATCTGTACGGCTACAGTGGAATTTAACAAGAAAGAGCAATCCAAAGCTAAATTTGCTCAAGGCTATGATAAAATACATACAATAAAAAAATAACAATATACTTTATGTGCAGTTTTACTCAAAATTATTCAACCTCCAATAAGATATTTATTTACAAACTTACAGTAATTAGCTCCAATTGCACAAGACAACTGTGGTCATTATTATTATTATTTTAAAGGGCATCTATTGAAAGTTTGTACATTTTTTAATTAAAAGTAGTTTACAATGGTCTGAATTTGAGTGCAAGTATACATTATAAATACATAACATTTAATATTTGTGTGGGGGGGGGGAATATTGCGACAAAATCTGTTTCTCTGTGTGGTGTACAAAACAAAATATAAAAATTAAATGAAATAACATTCATTTAATCAAAACAAAAAAAGTAAATTAAAGTTAAAAATTCTGATTTTTGTTTTAATGCATTTAAACAAGTCCACTCCAATTGACACCTGGCACTATTTCTGCCACTATGTGAGGAAAATACAATATGCTATAACGTAAATTGCATGCACATATCTACAACTTGGCGAACTTGTGAAGTTTAGCAAGCCGTTTCTCACTTGTAAGCTGGTCATACTCACAGCCTGACCATTGGCTTCATACAACGGACACTTCTGTTTGATCTTGGCCAGCTCCATGTTAACCTGCTTACTGACGACCGCCATGGGATTCCCTCCTGAACAAGCATGCACACACGATAGATGCAATATTTATAGACAGCAGCTCCCTCTACAGGTTGACAGAAAACATAAAAATGGTTGAGTCATAAATACCCAGTCCTGTCACAACCATGGCGCCTAGATCTGCAACATAGTTGCCCTTTCTAAATGTGGCCACCCTGCCTCCAACGCGGTCCTACGAAAAAGATACAAGAACAGTCAGACTCAACATGTCAAACTCAAGAAGCAAAAGGTAATTGTGTAGCATACACACCCTGGCTTCTAATACAGTGACATCCATCCCAAAGCTCTGCAGCTGGCGGGCTGCGGCCAGGCCGGACACCCCTCCACCGATCACTATCACCTTTCCAGTCTTCTTGGCTGCAACGAGGCAAGTCAACAATTCATTCTTCATTCATTGTTTTGGAATGGGGGAGGAACCCCACACAGGCACGGAGAGAAAATGCAAAAACAGGAAGGCCAAAGCCCGGATTCAAAACTACAGCAGCTGAAATGCGAGGCGGATGTGCGAACCAGTCGTCCATCGTGCTGCACTTGGTGGTTTTCATTTTCACAGCAATAAAATGTTACATCATTGCCACCTCCAGTGGACAAAATTAGAACCAACAGTCACTTTTTATTGAAACTTTGCAGTTAATGAGTTTTACACTTGGCAAAAAAATCATCCCCATGGGCCGGATTAGACCCTATGACGGGCCGGTTATGGCCCACGGGCCGTATGTTTGACACCCTTGCTCTAATGTATTAATTACATTAAATATACTTTTTGTCCAACGTTCTTTCTACATTGTCTGAGCCACAGGCTTTGTTTTTTTATTCATCTCTAATTTGTTAGGTGTCAGTGCTGAATTGTTTAATAGCTTTATGATGCATACAACAGTAACTTTTTAAACTTCGGCATTTATCTAAAGGGAATTGTTTATTTATTTAAGTGGACTACACAGCTGATAATTAATTTGATGGTGTAAAAAGGTAAATGCACTTGCCGGACAAGACTTATTTTGGGGGGTTTGTTATTTTTATGCCACAAGTCAACTCACTAGGTAAAGGCTTGACCCTCTTGTAAATGCCAAAGTTGATAAGCCCGTGCCTTTCGAGGTAGCTGTGTATCCTGTGGACCAGCACAGCGTCACCTGAGACGGAACAAAGAATGTTAAATCACAACTGAAAACTATTATAGTTGCATTACTAATATTTGCCTCACTATTGTACGGAGCTTCAAGCTGCTGTGCGGTGGTCTCAAAGGTCAGCTGGATCTTTGGGTTGTCCAGCCAGAGTTGGAGCTAGTAAGGGGTTAAACACGGATGGAAATATGAAAGTCTAAATGAGAGGCTTTTTGAAGAGGAGGTCACGCGGGTATGGGTAGACTTACTGTACGGTTGCGGATGTAGAGGAAGACCTTCTGAGTCTGCTGCGGGCCGCTGATGATGTCGGGGAAGCAGGCGGCCTCCTGGGATGTCATGCGGTCGTGGGGGAGGCGACTCTGAAAAGCAGCGCCTTCCACACCTGATTATAGACATAGTCTGTTAATTCTTATCATTACAAAAATAACTAAAGCACAATGGCAAAACTTGGGTGTTTGGTTGTTTTTACGGGCCTGTCCATCTCCATTACGTGGCAGGCTTGCTCAAATGTAGAATATTTTATACATTTTATTTATTTCATTATACAGTCATTTACTTGCTTTTGCATTTGTATGACAGTCAAGAATGTTGAAACAATTAATAATAATTGCCTGTACAGTAAAAAGATACTATTTCAACTCACATTATTTCCACAGGCGAAGGGCAGTTCTTTAAAACGGAGAACAGACTCACCAGATGGTTCCTCGGGTTCACTGTCATTCTCCTCTTCTGGCGGAGGGGCTGGTGGCGGGATGACCTGCTTCCGTTCCTTCTCCGCCTTGGCGTTCCGCTCCTCCTCAGAGTAATATTCGTCCTCAGACAGATTGGCCAGGCTCTCGTCCATCTCGCGGTACTCCACCTGCAACAGTAGGCACAATAAAAGCATCATTAAAACCTGCATTTCTACAACACGGCCGCAGCCATTTTCACAACACCGCCAGCAGCACGCCTCCCGCTAAAATTCTAAAATGTTTACCTTTTGTCGCTTGCGTCGACTCGTCCTGCGGACTTCAGCCGAGTCCGGGTCCAGCGCGCCAGGGCCTCCTCCCCCTTGGTGAGGCAGAGGGGCTCCTCCCGACTCACCACTTGGGGACGACCTCTCCTTCTTCTTTACGTCCGCAGGTCCCGCGGCTGTGACTGAAGCAGCCGTCTGGGCATCAGAGCTCTGCGCCCTGTCGCCCCCCGCTGCACCTGCCGAAGATGACGAGGAGGACGACGAGGACCCGGCGTCTGATTTCTTACTTGACAACATGATGGAGGATGTTGGAGGCCTCTCCTGTGGTGGGGGGGGGGGATAAACTGACGAATTAAAGGCTCAATTTGCAATGTTAAAAATGCATAAAAATGGTTGTACAGTGAAACCCCGCCGATTTGCAGTTTCATTTTCAAGTTACCTAACTAACTACTATTCACAGAGAAATTCACCTACTCGTGTCTATCGCATATTTTTCTGCTTTCTATCATGCCCTAAGATGCCGCCCAAATGCCTGACTCCTTCTAAGGCTGTTCTAGCTAACATTGGCCACCAGCTGACTGTCGGCCGGCTTGACAGTGAACAGCAGCGCGAAGGGAGATTTCAGTCAAGGTTCCAAAGCCAGGCGAGGCTCCTTGTGGGGTTGATACCGGAGAAATCAGCGTGGTAAACTTCTCAAGATGATGCTGAGAAAGGTCCACATCACTACTGACAGTAGTGGAACTTAATAGCTGATCACCTGGTAACAGATTGCTGCTCAACAACCAGAATAAAGATAAAGAGCCATGTGTGATTAATGTATTTCAAAAAATGAGAGCATTGACGTATCACAGAGTCGAAAAAGTAATAAAATAGCTCAAAACGAAAACGCGGCAACATACACGTCAGCGTCCTCAAGCTTCCGGCGCATAGTTTCGATAACAAATCATCTGTAAGCCATTTATTTTTCAATAATTTTTTGCTCTGGGATGAATTTGAAATGATTAATATCTAAGTGTTTTAGAATCATAATTTAAATCATAATGTGTGTTAACAATAGGCACCAGGATACTTCTGGCTGGCAGAACATAAGTGACTACCACTGACCTGAACAAAAACTTGTTTGGTGTTACATTGTCTGACCCCAAAAGGTGAAAGTTATTTTTTGATTTTATTTATTTATTTATTTTTTTAAAAATCTAAATGAATCATGTCGAACCTGTGGCTGAGAAGAATAATTCGAGTGGCCGTCGTAAATAATTGCACAAAGAAGATAGCAAGAGAGTCTGATGGCGGAGTTCTGCCTACTTCTCAAGGGACACACTGGAAACCATATATAGACCATATCTACCATAGCAGCCTAACAGATTGGAAGTCAAACAGCATCAGTCACCAAAAGAACCAATTGGTAGGGCTTCCATCATGACCAAGGTTAACACATGTCCCTCAATAATCATGTTAACTATGTCTGAATTTCTACCACCTGTGAAATGTAAATTAGAGCTGTCGATAGGTCTCCCAAGCAGTTAACCTCACATACTTCCTTTTTCAACAGACACTTCCCACATTCAAACTATGGCAGGAGAGAAGAAGACTTGTCGTACCATCCTCCATTTTTTTTTTTTTTTTTACTACTGTAGAGGTGCCATCTGAGAAAACTGGATTTTGCCACCCAGAAGAACGTACAATTGTTCTATATTTCGGGTTTAAACTGTAAAATTGAGGGGGTCGTCCATTACTTGCTCATTTTTGCTGTTGGCCTTGGTGAGGGTTCACTGTACTGTAAAATAAAAAAAATGAAGCTGGTGACTGCTGAAATCAAAATAAACACACCAGTGCCCGCGTTATATTCAGGCTTGTGAAAGTATGCATATTGTGTAGTTAAAAGGAGACTTTCCAGATTCACTTAATTCTTGTGTTACAACAGGCTAATAACCAGCAAACGGTGCCCCTGAAGACGTCAAAAAAAGTCTGGATGGATTAAGTAGCGTTAATCGTGCGTGGATGTCATGGTTTTATGAATACAAATGGATGCTCTATGGTACAATAACCTTGTCTTGTTTTACCCATTTCTCCGTGCACCTGGTTATATCCATTCAAACACTAAGAGATGAAGACAGAACCAGAATAACAGTGTTACGTACAAATGTGGCCGTTAACAAAACATTCAGAACTAGGCTAAACTGCAAAACCAAACGAATTAGAAGTCATTGTATTTTTTTTATTCTTTTAATTCAAACGATCGCAACAATGTCACCGTCCATTAGGAACAATTAAGCTAGCTTGCGAACCAGACGATATCATTTGTTCATATTGACCTTCGATTGCATCTTAACATTTAATTCATGATCATATCACTTCTTAGTAAAACCAACTGGACTTCAAGCGTTCATTTTGTTACTTAAAGATCATATAAGTAACTCACCTTTGGGAAATATTAGCAGGCTACATTAGCTGCTAACAATGAGCCCCGGCTAGCATGATTCACATAACGACAGGTGCGACTTGTAGAAATACATTTTTAAAAAACTATCGGCCGATAATGTGGTGGTACTTGTTAGGCATATCGTCAACGACACCTTGGTATTTATTTGACAAATAAATATACGCTTTAATTATTCTAAATATGAATATTACCTCGCAATCCCCCGCAGATGTCAACACAAAGACTGCACAGTGCTGCGACCCAAACGCTGTTGTGAAATAACTCAATGCTGATTGGCGGCTCCAAGCTTAGCCATAACGTCACATTCATTTGATTGGCTAAAATATCTATCAGTCAAAAGCAAATCCGGAAACGTTTGCAATTTAATGGGACTGATCTCGGGTCTGCCGTGCGGACATCTGACGTCATAAAACAATAGGCGGGGCTGAAGAAAAGGGCGAAAAGGAGGAAGAAGACAGGTAAAGATGAGCACACCTATCCAAAAAATTCTTGTTTTTGTGTCGCTATTTTTATTAAGTAACCGCTAAAGTTCTTAATATGTAGATATTCCATTATTATGATATAATTTCCCCTGAGCGGTTGCATTTCTGTGTGGTCGAATTTACTTGGGGTCCGGCTACCTATTGTTTGGTGAGTTGCGTTACAGGAAGTAGACGGTGTTGTGTTGCTGTTCCTCGGTCTAGTAAAACACTTTTAAAGTGAAGAAAACAATACATATCAGAATTAAAAGATGGTTTGAAGAATTTTGACAACATATGAACACACTTGGGGTAAGATATACACGAAAATCCGACCATTACTTTGCTCCACAGTGCCAAGATAAAAATGGTAAAGGACGAGAATGAGTCGGCCAACCGGCCTGACAACACTGCCTTCACCCAGCAGAGGCTCCCAGCCTGGCAGCCCATGCTCTCTGCTGGGATCGTCATCCCCGGGTTTGTGCTCATCGGTCTGGCCTTCATCGGCATTGGCGTTGCCCTCTTCATCACCTCACGCAGCATCCAAGTACTGGAGGTAAGAGGCTGAATTTTAACAATCTGTGCTCTAGTATGTAGGCCATTTGTGTCCACCTAAAGGAAATAACATTTCCTGTCACTTTCTTACTATGTTTTGTGTGGGAATTTAGTACGCCTCTGTATTGCACTGAAAAAAATCTGAATAGGAATACATGTATTTTTTTAAATTTATTATTATTTTTATTATATAACTAGCTGTCTGTGACCCACCCAAAATGGGCTCCACGACCCACTTTTGGGTCCGGACCCACCAGTTGAAAATCACTGATCTGGGAGTCTTTATCTGTCTGCCTTATTGTTTTCTTTACTCAGGTTGCTGTTTTTCTTCTGTTATGTTAGCATAGCATAGCATCTCTGCTAGGATGAAGGGCAAAGTTTATAAAACAGTGGTGAGGCCAGCCATGATGTATGGATTAGAGACAGTGGCACTGAAGAGAAAACAGGAAGCAGAGCTGGAGGTGGCGGAAATGAAGATGTTGAGGTTCGCTCTCGGAGTGACCAGGTTGGATAAAATTAGAAATGAGCTCATCAGAGGGACAGCCAAGGTTCGATGTTTTGGAGACAAAGTTAGAGAGAGCAGACTTCAATGGTTTGGACACGTCCAGAGGAGAGAGAGTGAGTATATTGGTAGAAGGATTATGATGATGGAGCTGCCAGGCAAGAGAGCTAGAGGAAGACCAAAGAGAAGGTTGATGGATGTCGTGAGGGAAGACATGATGGCAGTTGGTGTTCGAGAGGAGGATGCAGGAGATAGGCTCTCATGGAAAACGATGACGCGCTGTGGCGACCCCTAACGGGACAAGCCGAAAGGAAAAGAAGAAGATGTTAGCATAGCATTAGTTATCATGTTAGCATTTGATAAATTGTCATTTAAAATTGTACCCTTCTACAAGGCAAGATGTAACATCCTTATCTTTCTGCCTATGCACTTTGTGTACTCAGGTTGGTGTCTTGCGACATCTCAGTTTACCAACTGTTACCATGATAGCATGTGATCAATTCTGATTTGTAATTGTACTCGACAACAGGTACGATGTAAAATCTTTATTGGGCGCCTACGTCGCTCTATGTTATTATACTAGATGTTATCATTCCATGAAATGACTGCTCCAGTGTTTATTTTAGCATCGCAAGCTTGGAAAGTATCCCCACACTCCTGACCTTACAAAGGTGTGGTGTGAGTAATGTGGTACCCGTAGTTCATCCATATTTAAATGTTAGCCCTTTGTTGTTTTGTCTTTCACAGCTTGACTACACGGGCATGGAGCAGGACTCGCCGTGCTTTAGGTGCTCGAACGCTGACTTGAGGGACTGTGTTTGCAGCATACGGTTCTCCATCAACAGCTTGTTTGAGGTGCCTTGGACTATTATACAGTGGATTTAAAGAGTGTCCACACCCGCTGTTCAAATGCAAGGTTTGATTTAAAAAAACAAATATTAATAATAATGAACAACTACATCTCCAAAGCATAATGCAGCTACCACCATGCCTCACTGTAGGTATGGTGTTCTTTTGGTGATGAGCAGTGTTCTGTTTGCACTTTGCAACAAACATACTGAACCTTTTGGAATTATGGCCAAAAGTTCAAATTTAGTTTACATTTTCCCACATGTATTTGGGAGATTTCAAGTGTACTTTTGCAAAATTAGCCACTTGATTAATATGGTCTTCACTGTGTTCCATAGTATAATTAATGCTTTGGAAAATCTTTTATTGCCTTCTCCTGACTAATATCGTTCAACAATGAGATCCCTCTGAGACTGATGAAGCTCGCTGCGGACCATGGCATGGTAAGATGTGACTACAAAAAGGGCCGGAAAAGCCTACTTGAAGCCTATTTGCAGTTAATTTGGCGTTAATCAGAAGCACTTTAAACGGTGGTAGATGTGTGCTGAATGTGATTGGTTCAGCCAGATGCACAGTAATAAAATGTTGTGTACACTTGTGCAATTACATTATCTTAGTTGTTAATTTTTACATCCCCTCTATATGTCCCATTAATGGTGGAAAATGTAGTAATGTTTTTTCTTCTCAGTTTTTTTACATAACAAAAACCTCACATTTGAACAGTGGTCTGTAGACTTTGTGTATATGTTGCTATCTTGCTATAAGTTAGCATGACAGCTGTTAGTACAGTACTACCCAACAACACAGCAAGGTGTAAAATCCATGTTTGCTTGCCTAAGTGCTTTCTGCACTCAGGTTGCTATTTTGCTATATGTTAGCATACCAACTGTCCAAATTCTATCGAATGGCCTTCCCACTTCTGACCTAGAGGTTTTTTATTTGTATTTTGTTGTCTCTGACAGGGGCCGGTGTTCTTTTATTACGGCTTGTCCAACTACTTCCAGAACTACAGAAGGTATGGAGTCTCCAGAGATGATAACCAGCTTTACGGAGACCTGACCTACTTCAAGGTGAGCTAAAACACTGTAAGGTAGTTTATTCACATTACGTCAGCACACCATTTCTTGGCAAATGGCTTGGATTTCCTGTCTTCTTTATCATTAGTTTATGAGTAAGCGAATTAAATGGCAATACATGATGTATGGTATTTTAGTAAGCATTTGAGTCTTGTTGTTTTTCTGGTCTTTTCCGAAGAAACCCTTTGATCAATGCGAGCCCTATCGATACGACAGCAACAACCAACCGATTGTGCCGTGTGGCTCGGTAGCAAACAGCATGTTTAATGGTATGTGCGGTTCATTCTGCTCCTGATCTCCTTTTTTCCTGTGTCAAGAGATTTCTCATTCATTCACGTTTTCCTTTGGTTCCCGGAAGACACGTTCACGTTGTTTCAGAATGTGAACGACCAGCAGGTAGTGGTGCCCTTGGATGGGAAAGGGATCGCTTGGTGGACCGATTACAACATCAAGTTCAGAAACCCCAGTATCACGCCCCTGAGGAACGCATTCAATGGTTAGTACTGTGTTCCCCGCTTAATTGTGGTTTATCGTTCGCTCCCCCGCTATTTTGTGAATTTTGTAAGCGATGTTTTTTGGGGGATTTAAAAACATTGTACAAAGAGAATTCCATAATGTGTATTTAACTAAACCACATAACTTTGCCATACGAAAGTCTGCTAGCTTAATGCTAACTCACAATGCAAAACGCCATAGATGAGCTAACAAAACTAGCTTAGATGTTACAGTACTTATAAACCTTTAAACAACAACTTTTATTTGAACACAAACACATGCAGACAGAGCATGCAACAATAATAATATGAATAATACCCACAGGTAGGGCCTGAACGATTGATGAGCCAGCAAATGTAATCAGCCGATATTAGCCGTTTTCAAATCAGCAAAAATCGGCCAATTTTTTGCCATTGATTTATTTATTTTTTTTTTTTTCCCCCCCAAACCCTTTTTCAGTATAGTACAGTGTGGCATACCAAGTTTCCACATGGAGCACATTAGGTACGCAACAGAAAATGTTACTCACTTGTGCTATAGTCACAAGTGTGCTGTGTAAACAAATACAGTGCAGCTCATATCATATTTTAAAACATAACTGATCTTGCCTACATGTTTAAAATGCCTTTCAGAACATCTTATTAAGACACTGAGGCTAAACATAACTGCATGTACAAAGTTTTATATCTTGGCACTGATCTCTTCATTTTAGGAAAGTGCAACATCAATAGTTTGTCTTCTCATTAGGAAATGAAAGGTGAAGACTTAAGCAATTATCACAGTTTTAACAGACTGAATGATACTATAAATCTTTTACTACCTGTCCGCAACCCACCCAAATTGGCGCCGCGACCCACTTTCGGGTCCTGAGCCACCAGTTGTGAATCACTGCTCTAGAAAATGGATGGATGGATGGATGTTTACTAATTGTGTTTTTATTGATGTGTAGGCACGGCGAAGCCGTTGTTTTGGTCCAGACCGGCTTACGAGTTGGACCCCTCAGACCCTGCAAACAACGGTTTCATCAACCAAGACTTCCTGGTGTGGATGCGAACGGCCGCGCTGCCGGATTTCCGCAAACTGTACCGGCGGATCACCGAGGGGAACTACGCCAATGGCCTGCCAGCGGGAAACTACACTCTGGAGATCGCTTACAGTATCCTTGTAGATGGAACAGATTTGGAATTGTTGTTGAAGGAGGTATGGTAGGGGTATTTAAGTTATTGATGTACTAAAAACGGAAGCTATGTGGCATGTACACTAAGTTGTAATCCTCATCCTTTTCCACAAAGGTGCAACAATTTAATGAGGTTGATACAGATCAGGTTGTTAGAGCATGCTCTTTGTACAGTGAAGAGATCCCACAAAACAGAGAGGTGTGCTCGTGAAAGTGTCATGTGACATGTTCCAGTCACAAGTCGGTCATCCTAACCCGTTTGACAGGTTGGACAATGCTCTGTTTTTACATAATTCAATGAGTGTAACGACTAGGGGACTTATTGAGTTCTTTGAAGTACATAAATAGCCCAAGCAATTAAGTGGAACCTTCAAGTTGAAAGCTCCCAAAATGGTATGATTTCTACCAAAGAAATAGAAAATATGTGCCTCCAAGAAAAAACAAACAAACAAAATGAACGGCATAGGAAAGAGTCTGGTTGCTCACTAAAATATTTATCCATTTTTGAAAAAAACTCCCGGGTGGTTTGCAGCCACTCCCAACCCTATCGCAGCAAGCTTTGGACGAGAGGCGAGGTAAACCCTGGCCTGCCAATCCCAGGGTACATAGTGTATATACAACCAACCGTTGACACTCACCTTCACACCAATGGGTAATTTAGGGTCTTAAATTAACCAAACATGCTTTTGAAATGCGGGAGGAGTCCTGAGTACAAGGAGAAAACCCATTTAAGCAATGGGAGCCGAGATCCAAACCCTGAACCTGAAAACTGTAAGGCGGATGTGCTAACCACTCCCACAACGTGTTGCCCTTGGTAAGATATCAGCAATTAAAATTGCACAAATTACCAAACTGATTATGCTAACTTACAGTACACCCTTACTAATTCCAGTGATACCAATAAAATGACACTAGAGGACTTTATTGTTCCGCAAACATCTTCCTATTCGCTCTCTATTAGTCTCCGTCAAGGTGAGTAGCTTCACGTACTTTTATTATACTACTTTCTTATATCTGTACAGCCAATAAAGTCAAATGGTACACAAAAAGTATAGAGTCAATAAAGGTTCTATGATGGCGACAATTTGAAATACAGTTGTGCTGTGATACGGGTTCAAGGAAAAATAGTTCAGTAAAAAAGAATGAAACAGTTTGTGCATCATGACTAAATGCTGCAATCCAACTCATCGTGCTGCTCCTTCAGGTGTGCCCGCCTTGGCCATGGGGAAGCGGTATAATAGTCATGCAGACACAAATGAAGAATAGTACTTCTTATCCTTCTAATACCTGTAAGTCACTCAGTAACAAGCTGTAATATTATTCATTTTTCATACAGGCTAAAGAATATATGCCTGTGAGTACTAGTTATATTATCTGTCTACATCAGCTTGTGTTCACTTGTAATTTCCGAGCTGGGGGAAAAAAAGGGTTTTATTGTGTATCCTACCGTTGTATTTCCTTAACCCTCGTCCACCTCTCAGACTATCCCGTGCTGAGCTTCAACGGCAGGAAGAAGGTGGTGTTCAGCAACGTGTCGTGGATGGGGGGCAAGAACGAGTTCCTGGGTATTGCCTATCTCGTGATCGGCTCGCTGTGCGTGGTCATGTCAGTGGTCATGCTCATCGTCTACGCCAAATTCAAGTTCCCCGAGGAGGACTGAGCAAGGCCTGAAGTTGAACTTTAACAATTTTTTAAAATGCACAATACATATCAGTGGACATTTGATAGTGGAAGATTTGGCTCTGCACAGTGTTTATTAATTGCAACTATTTGTGCTGTTACTGATGTGATAGCTCATAACCAAAAAGCCATATGGGTAATCATAACAATAACATTTATTCTGTACAGGTGCTTGCGATTTTACTCTGATGTATCTACTGACCAAAGCGATGATGGCAGACTTGCACAGAGAGACATTGCATTTAAGCACAGTATAGTCGCTTTATGCAAATTCTGCATTCCACAGGGTTTTTGTCTCAGGGTTATTGTTTTTTTCTCTCTGTTGTAGTTCTTCCGTTTTACACCATAGGATTACACCATTATCAATTAATAACCATATACACATATCTACCCAATTGGTTACATTCGTGCATAAACATTTAATAAGGTACACTGATTATTTAAATACAGGGAATTGAATTTTACTCAAGAATTTTCTGTACAGCTTCTTAAAATTTTTTTCCCCTTTGTGGATTGCCTCATGTTAATATTTATGCAATAAAACAATGCAAAAGCAGTCTGAAGCTTGAACTTCCTGTATCATTTGTCAACATGTTTTAAGCCTGTACATAAGTATTTTTTGTTGTTGTTTTTTTATGACTGCATTTAGCATCCAATTAGTCCAAATGTCGTGTTGATTGCACTTAAATATTTTGTGCTGTTTCTGTAGCCTCCTTATTCATTATGTCATACTATATCTTATGTCAAAATTTGTATATGCGTCAATACATTTGTGCATATATTTCTCCAAGCAAGAACAAACAAAAATGTTTCTAAAAAATTATATCTAGATAAAAAAAAAAAAAAAGAGGAGCCCAGAATTTATACTGCAGTACAGGTGTTCTCGGTTTACGATCTTTTGACAAATGAAATTTTGAGGTTAGGTACTTGATTCACGCAACTATAGAAAGTAAAAACAACTGCAAAGAGCAGCATTGAGGAGGAATTTAAAAAAGGTTTCAATCTAATTAAATACTATTATGAATTATAATCCACATGTTACGATGGCTTAGTAGTGATATACACACAAATATTTACTGTAAATATAACCTGACCTTAATATTGCATAAATTAGTGATAGATTACGGCACATTCCGACCTACATACAAATTTGTTGCCTCCGTAGTAATTGAGCGCCATCGTTATCCAAGGATCCATGTACAGTATTGAAGTCCATCTGTGCCATTTGAATTAGAATTTGTAACATAGTATTGTTTTCCAACATAAAAATTCATTTCAAAAGTTCAAAATTCAGTGTCCAAAATTCTCTGTATTCAGTTTAAAATTCCAAATTAGGACTTTTAATTTTTGAAACTGAATATTTGATTGACTATTAAAGTTTTTGACAGTAAAAAAAAAAAATCTGTCAGAAGTTTGATGGTAAACCAAAATCACTGAATTAAAATTAAAACGGATGGCACAGATACGTACACTTGCGCCGTACTGCAGTTAGGAGACATCTCCCTTCTTCCCCCTAGCGGTCATACGCCTTAGCTACGAGAATCAGCGTCTCTCCACAGGATTCTGGGTAATGTCGTTTTAACTGTGGGTAGTCTATTGTAAAACTCCCCCTTAAACTACAAGTACCACAATCCATTGCTCAAATAAATCTGACGTCCGGGGTGGTGCGATTTGACAGCGGTGCGGCACCCAGTTTCTGACCGAAGCCCTATCTGCCTCAGCCACTCGAGTCTCTTTTGTTCGTCGTTCCGTGTCTACCGGTGGTCGCAGACCGCTTCGAAGAATGTCAGACGGAGTCGGGGGCGAAGACAACAGCGGCTCCATGGAGGTGTCGGCCGTCCACACAGTGGCGGACGCCTCGGTGCTGCAGAAGCACATCCGCAAGCTCGTCCCGCTGCTCCTGGAAGATGGCGGCGAGGCCCCGGCTTCCCTGGAAACCTCCCTGGAGGAGAAGAGCACCGTGGAGCAGATGAAGAAATTCCTGGGCGACCCCCAAGTCCACACTATCTTGGTGGAGAGGAGCGCGCTGAAAGGTAAACTCATTTGGGCATGTTGGGCGGCTAACCTAGCTAGCCCGGCCACAAACAGTAAGCCATGAATTTACAGACATGGACGTCATCCGCATAGTTCTGTTGTTCTCGAGAACTCCGTTAACGCAAAGTTTGAGCTGGTTTTGGTAGTTTTTATGGCTGTGGAGAACAACAGCTAGTCGATATTTGTATCGAAGCATATCTCTGCCATTTGATGTTGCCATTGTTAGATTGTTTTTTTTTTCTCCATCAAATTTCAAACATGTTTTTTTCCTACCATCAACAAATTCACTGTCAAAAGTTCGATGTTTATCTAAAACTCCAAGTCAGACCATACCACAATATTTATCTGTGCCATCAGAGTTTTAATTTAAATTAGTATCCAGCTCGTTCATGATGAATGGAAAGAAACGCTGCACCATGTGTCAGCGATGAGTCTGCATCCATGAGAACGATTTATCTGCTCGCTTTCCACAGAGGTGGCAAAAGTGCTGACTCTCTCTATTTAAGGTGTACAAAATATAATAAAATACTAAAAGTAGAAAGTACTGGTTCAACGGCTGTACTAAGTCGAAATCCATCCATCCATCCATCCATCCATTATCTGAACCGCTTATCCTCACTGTAGTCGAGGTTGTGCTAGCGCCTATCCTAGCTGACTTTGGCCGAGAGGTGGGCTACACCCTAAACTGATCGCCAGCCAATCGACAATACTAAGTAATCGTAAAAAAAACAAACTACAGACTAAAATGTATTCAAGTGAAAGGAAAAATGAGTTTTTACTTGTAATTATGCACATTTTTATAACTTGGCACAACAAGAAAAATGTACCCTCTGCATAGCCTCCTCCCTCTTTTTTTTATGCTTGCGCATTGCTCATTCTGAAAAGAAGAAAAAAAACAAAATCAGTGGACACAGCTTTGCTGCGAGCTAAATTCTAATCAGGACTGAATTGACAAAATGTCCTGGGTGAGCAGAATGTAAGAAAAAAATGCGAGATTAGCTAATGATAACTGAAAAATTATACTCCTTCCCTAAATATGCTGTTTTTAGATTAGACTTTTTTTGGAATGCCATAGGCTGGTGGTTTTTAGCCTGGCACAAAACATTCCTGTAGCAGACAACATTGAAAGAATACTATTTAGTCTTAATCTTATCGTTTTTAGGTGTGTAAAATAGCAATGAGTTGACATTTTTTATCCACCTCATTCATTTTGAATGAAATCCAATGCTGCACCACTTTGTTTGCAATGAGTATGCATTTATAAATACCACTGCGCTGCAGCCAAAGGTGGTTAGGAGTGCGCTACATTTATTTAGTTTCATTTACTTGAGTAGCATTCAGGATAAATAGTACTTGTCAGAGTAATTTTAATGAAACATACGTTTACTTGAGTCTTTATGTTAAAAAGAAACTGTACTTTTACTCCGTTAGAGTAATCTACAGGCCATTCGCTACTTTTATTTATCAATAATTGCGTGCGCCATCTATTTTTAGACTTTAGTTTTCGCTTTCCGCATCGGGTGTTATTGCACCAATCCACCGTGATTACCACAGTGATGTATGACTCAAGTTCACCAATCAAACGACACAAAGTCACATGTCCTTACGCAGAGTCTTCTATTGGGCTTCGCGGGCCAATCAAAGAGAGTCGTGACAGCCACGTGTGGCTCGCGTTTACATAAGAGTATGAAAAACAACAGGTTTAACATGCAGTGTAGTTTTTTCACTGACCAAACTTGGATAACCCAGCCCACCTCTAACGTGAGAAAACACCTTGCGGTAAGATGCAGATGCTTTTGCTGCTGTTTTGGCTGTGAATATGGCAACAATAGCCCTATTTTATGGTCGCAAGTAACTGTAAAACATGCATCTTGTTCTCACTCCCTCTCGCTATCTCTCTCACACACACACTTTAGTCTCGTCAGCAAACAGCTTCTTCATTCAATCATTTCAGTGGATAACGCAAACAAATTTTATGTAAGGCCCTAGGCATGTGTTGTTGTTGTTTTCTCCACTTAAAAAGTGAAATTGTGGCACGTGTGTCGACTCTCATCGAACACGAGTCTGAATGTACATTAATCGGATACTTCTGAACACAGCCAGATGCCAGTTATAAGAGGGAGTGCATCCTTGTGCAACCAGATTAATTTTTTTATACATTTTATTTAAACTTTATTGAACCAGGTAAAAGACCAGTTAAAACAGAACATCTCGTTGGCAATGGTGACCTGGCCAAGAAGGTAGCAAGTTAAATGTCAAGTCCAAATCAATCACATTCAAGTTTATTTCAGTTGTTTATTTTCACCTCTCCTCTCAAAAATAATAATAATAACTAATAAATAATTCAGTTGAGTTGTACAAATTCTAGGTTAGATTAATGGTGAAAAAAGTTTTCAAATGATTTATCGTGATCAAAATTATTTTACAACTCAAATACCTGGTATTTGAAAAATGGTTTTTATACTTTTTATATCCACAACAGACTTGTTCTTGTTTTTGTAGTCTGCCTGGTGAGCCAGTATTGTGCGGTTCAACAAGTGGCAACAATACAGTATAAGACAATTTCTTCAAGCTGTATTTGCCTTAATTTGTTATTTTAGGGTTTTGTTTTATTTATTAGCTTAAGTGATATTGTTCAGCAAAATCTGAAATTGCATGTTCATATTTTATTTAGTTCTTTTTGTTTTCTTTGACATTCATGCTCTGATTTAAAAAAAAAATAAAAATAAAAAAAAAAAAAATAAATCTGAAGTTACTCACGAGTTACCCAGTACTTGTAGTAATTATTTGGAGTACTCCTTTTTACTCGAGTCATATTATTCTATAGTAGTAGTACTCTTACTTGAGTACAATGTTTGGCTACTCTACCCACCTGATTGTAACTCTAAAAGAAATACAAGCCACCTACTGTGCTAAATATGAATTAAAAGAATCATTCGTACTTTTGAGCGTCATGCTGTTTTGGTGGTTTTGGTCATGTGGGTCGGCATGTATCAATGAAGACTTTATACTTTTCAGTTTCCTTCCGGCTACAGTATGTGATCCTGAGCCTCAGAATAAAAGGTTATTGATGGTCATCCTAATACAAATGATGTAACTTATGACATAATGTAATCTTTACCCAGAGGATGTTGGTGACGAAGGAGAGGAAGAGAAGGAGTGCATCACTTACAACATCAGCATCGACATACATTATGGCCTTAAGTCTAACAGGTAAACCAACATTGAAAAGTCATTTTCATTCATTTTGAACTGTCTTTGTAAGTAACATAACATTTAAGTAGCACTTCCCACAAATAATACTCATAAAGTGCTGCTTGTGGTTAAAAAAGAAACTCACAAACATCATACAGTTAATACAAGGACAAAAAATTGCACACTCCCTCATAATTTGCAAGTGACTGTGGCATTGTGCTGTGTGATAATATTCCACATTTTACAGTGGCCTTTTGTGGGCAGCCCTGTGCAATAATCATGCTGTGTAACAAACATCTTGATGTGCCACACCTGTGAGGTGAATGTATTATCTTATCAAAGCAGACGTGCTCACTAACATAGATTTTGATAGATTTGAGAGAAAACTAGGCCTTTTTTGCCCATAGAAGAAAAAGTTGTCGATCTATGAGTTCACCTCATGAAAAATGGGAGCTAAAACATTTATATATATATATATAATAATAATAGATAATTTTTCTGACATGTTAAAGACCAAACTAATAACTGAATCATAATCAATTTATGTTTATGCATATTCATCACTGTCGACTTGCAATAATGTCCTGTTATTGAATAACGGGATGGGAATCATTGTTTTCAAATCTGATTAATTGAAGGGGGAAAAAAAATCTACATATTCGTTTGTTAATATAATGGTTAGTTGCAGCCATATTGTATATTTAAGTTCCCTACTAAAAGCCAACATTCAGTTTTTTAAATTCCAGATTTATTCGAATAAATTCCCATGGGAAGGTTCCAACAATTTTGCAACCCTTGGTAACATACACACTTCCCTCCTGCAGCTTGGCTCTGATCAAGAGGACAGGCGTCATTGATGCAGACAAGCCCATATCAACCCAAGTCCGCGTCCTGACGCTGAGCGAGGATTCTCCCTACGAGACTCTCCACTCGTTCATCAGCAACGCTGTCGCTCCCTTCTTCAAGTCGTACATCCGCGAGTCTGGAAAGGCTGACAGGTAAAAAAATTCCACGTCCGATTTGGATTTGATGGTTGGTTTTCCCTTGAAATTGTGCCACGCTCATGCTTTCATTCCTCTGCAGGGATGGGGACAAAATGGCACCTTCCGTGGAGAAAAAGATCGCAGAGCTGGAGATGGGCCTCCTGCACTTGCAGCAGAACATCGAGATCCCTGAGATCAGTCTGCTCATCCATCCCATCATCACCAACATCGCCAAGCAGTGCTACGAGCGTGGCGAGAAGCCCAAAGTCACCGACTTTGGGGATAAAGTAGAGGACCCCACCTTCTTGAATCAGCTGCAGTCTGGAGTCAACCGCTGGATCAGGGAGATTCAGAAAGTAAGACATACAGGTTCATTTATTTATTTATTTTCAATATACAGGAGGTCCTCGGTTTATGACGGCGTTCCATATGACCAACTGACGCTTACACACTAAAGCAAAGCAAATGTATTTATATAGCGCATTTCATACACAAGGTAACTCAATGTGCTTTACATGATTAAAAGCTAGTCATAATTACATTAAATATTTGTAAGAGAAACACTTTTAGGCTATAAATATAAAACAGTCCAATGAAATACTACAAGTACGGTGCTGAGTAAGTGTGCCTTCTTCTGACGTGTGACCATGTATTCTTACGCTGCTGCCCAAACTCGTTCATTACATGCCAGTCGTAACCTCGAAACAGACTTTTATTCCCTCTTGTTGCAGAGTCCACAGGTTGAGTGAAGTTGCGGCATAAGAGAGAGGAACACCAAAAAATGCAAACCCCACTCTTTGAAGTGACGATAGCATTTGCGCGACCAAAACATCACCACAATCAAAGCTATATCAGCAGCCAGTTGATGAGAAGTAACAGGCGTAGACACGGTCGAGGAAGTACGTAAGTTCGTAATGACGCAAATACGTATGGGCTTGTAATTGGCTAAAATAGAAATGACGGTAGCTGTATCATGGTTAGGAAATGCACCATTCAATGATTCCGTGATAGGGAGTCTGCTAGCAGGCATGACTCTATTTTTGTCGAAATATTGTTACATAAGATTGAGCCCATCTCGCCAATACCAAGTGTATTTAATGGCGAGTGAATGAAAGGTCTTATAGTGGCCTTGGTGTTTAAAAAGGTCTCCTAAAATATGCTGGTACCCGGAAAAAGAACTGTTGCCATCAAAAAACCTTAAATTGTACAGCCAATGTTTTCAGTAACATTTGACAATTTTAAACTAGTAGTGTAAATATAAGGCAACCACTGTTGTTTTTAAGATGTAAAAACAATGGACCGCTCAACTTTTAACTTCAGTGACAAAGACGGACGTGATTGAATATCAGAGATGCATTTCCAAAGTATAAAAATTCAACCACAGTTAATAACACATAAAGACAAAATACTTGACTTTAATCTGGAATGTGAGTCTGCAGGCTCCTGATAAAGGCAAACGGGTTGGGGTCTTGTGCTGCTACAATCCATTAATGATGCAAAACGCGATTGGGAAAAAAAAAAATAAAAAATATGCTCAGAAAGAATCTTAGGCTTTCTAAACTGGACCCCCCCCCCCATTCATATTCCAGGTGACAAAGCTGGACCGTGACCCGGCATCAGGCACGGCCTTGCAGGAGATCAGTTTCTGGCTCAATCTGGAACGGGCCCTCAACAGGATCCAAGAGAAGCGGGAGAGCCCAGAGGTTCTGCTCACGCTGGACATCCTCAAGCATGGCAAACGTTTCCACGCAACTGTCAGCTTCGATACTGACACTGGTGAGTTGAAAGCCAATTTGAGATTTCCCAGTTTAGGCAAGGCAATTTTATTTGATATAAATGTACCGACAGTTTAAGCAGATCTTAGGTGTTCAGGAAGTTTGTTCCACAGCTGAGGGGCATAGAAACAAAATGCTGCTTCACTTTGGTTTTTTGGTCCCCCCCCCCACACCTTGCCTCTAGTAATCATTGCATTTGTCCTTCCTTCCAAGGTCTGAAACAGGCGGTGGAAACTGTCAATGACTACAACCCTCTGATGAAAGATTTCCCCCTCAATGACTTGCTCTCCGCCTCTGAGCTGGACAAGATCCGTCAGGCTCTGATGGCCATATTCACTCACCTGAAGAAGATCAGGAACACAAAGTACCCCATTCAGAGAGCCCTACGTCTGGTCGAGGCCATCTCCAGGGATTTGAGCTCGCAGCTTCTCAAGGTCTTGGGCACCAGGAAGCTCATGCACGTTGCCTACGAGGAATTTGAAAAGGTGTGTTCCATTCAAGTGGTCAATCACTTCTCTCTGTTGTTTATCTGAATCTTACATTACAGACTGGTGCAAATAGTGGGGGCTTCAAAGAGACAGAGCCCTGCTGTGAATAGTTAAGATTTGTAAATACTTAATTTTATGTATAATTTTTTTATCGAAAATCAAGGGCACACACAGAACCAAGAACATCTTAATTTTTTCCCCCTCCCTAAACCACCTACCTGAATTTGAGGCACATACACGGGTACAGAGGAATGAAAGGTGAATAAATAGAGCAAAAAACAACAGTTAGAATCAGATTATCCTCAATGTACAGCACAATGCTTGGTGAAAGGCACCCCTCCCCAAATAATACAATAAATAATAAAAATTACCTTCAAACAAAAAAATAATAATCATTTTTAATTGTTTGTTATTGCCTATAGATGCCAGAAGATGGTCACAAAGTGCTTAAAACGGAGCTTCGTTCCTTTTGGATTGATTGATTTACTGTGGTCTGTAACAACACAAAGATTAACCAGCAAAGCGTCAACACCATTCATCTAGCATGTGCACAATCATGACCCCATTTTACATAAATTACTGTATTCAGTAGTTAAATTAGTTGGCATTAATGAATTAAACCTCACCACAACATCAGTATTCCACAAGATGGCGCCAAAGCAATATTTTTATTGTTTTGGCCCGAGCACAGCAAATAACTGAGGATAATTCTGCGAATTTGCGAATGCCAAAGGGCCAATATGTAGGAATTCACTGTATATTCTTCTACTGCAGGTAATGGTGGCCTGCTTCGAGGTGTTCCAGACCTGGGAAGATGAGTATGAGAAACTGCAGGTGCTCTTGAGGGACATTGTGAAGAGGAAGCGAGAAGAGAACCTGAAGATGGTGTGGCGCCTCAGCCCCGCCCACAGGAAGCTCCAGTCGCGCCTGGATCACATGAGGCGTTTTAGGAGGCAGCACGAGCAGCTGAGGGCCGTCATTGTCCGCGTGCTGAGGCCTCAGGTAAGCATACTGTGTTTAGTCATTTTTCCTCATGATTGTTACCTTCTCCAAGGTTTTTGTCTCTGTTTGTTTGGACCTTGCTGGCTGCAGTTTTTCATGATGAGTATATATTCTTCTAACGAGAACATTTAAAATCATCCCAAAAAAAAACAAAACTCCCAAACTTAAAATAAGAATGTCAACACTGTCTAATGTGGTCAGATTTGAATGAAAGGGGAAGCTGGCATTTGAAATTGTTCTAATTTCACCTGTGATTTTCAAGCATTTCTGAATTGAGTTTTCTGATCTTATGAGCTATATGAGGTATATTTGGCAGCAAATTAAATTCATTAAAAAACACTTAGTTGTACTTTTCCCCCCTAACTCTTATACTATGCGTTTCAAACTTTCTTTTGCTGTAAAATACCAAATGTCATCTGTTTTGGATCATATCAAGATTGAAAATTTGTTAGCAATTAACTGTAGTTTTATTTTACCAAAATCCACATTTAGGATTTTCAAACACTTACAGAAGTGTATATTTTTATGAAGTTGATCTGGATTTTAGAAAATTCAGTAACTTTTAATATTTTTCTACCTTCTTATTTAAATGTTACCCTTTCTTTCAACCTTTTTTCTCCCGCCTTCAAACAGAGTAATTTGTCCGTCTTATTAATTTCATGCTCCGAGGCCCTGGAACACACTAAATTGTCTTCCAGAATCAATGAAATGAAAAAAAAAAAACATCTAGATTGTACAACACTGACTCATATATGAAGTTGTAATTTTGTGACGATTACAAGTATTAAGGATTTTTCTATTTTGGGTTCGGAAGAAAATCTGGGGGTGAATTAAACAACCTCCTTTTTGTTATTAATTTTTGTTTTGGGAGAATGTTGCCACTGACTGATGTTTTAAGGGATGGTGGTGGTCTGCATCCAAGAATACTCTTCTTTTACAGTTATTGTCCAGTACATCTAAGTAATCATCTAATCACAACTCTCTTTTTTCAGGTTTCCGCCGTGCCGCAGCACGCCCCGGGAGAGACTGTGGAGCCTCAGGACTTGAAAGTGGCTGGAGTTCTCTTTGATGCAGCCGATGCCAACGCCATCGAGGAGGTCAACCTGGCCTACGAGAACGTCAAAGAGGTGGACGGCCTGGACGTGTCCAAGGAGGGCATGGAAGCCTGGGAAGCTGCCATGAAGCGCTACGACGAACGCATTGACCGTGTGGAGACCCGCATCACCGCCCGCCTTCGCGACCAGCTGGGCACGGCCAAGAATGCCAATGAGATGTTTCGCATCTTCTCCCGCTTTAACGCACTCTTTGTGCGCCCGCACATCCGCGGCGCCATCCGCGAGTATCAGACGCAGCTCATCCAGCGCGTAAAAGACGACATCGAGTCACTGCACGACAAGTTCAAGGTGCAGTACCCACAGAGCCAGGCGTGCAAGATGAGCCATGTGCGAGACCTACCTCCCGTGTCGGGATCCATCATCTGGGCCAAGCAGATCGACCGCCAGCTGACGGCGTACATGAAGAGGGTGGAGGATGTTCTCGGCAAGGGCTGGGAGAATCACGTGGAGGGGCTCAAGCTGAAGCAGGATGGAGATAGCTTCAGGGCCAAGCTCAACACTCAAGAGATTTTCGACGACTGGGGACGCAAGGTACAAAAAGGCTGCTTTATATTGGGGGGAAAAACATTTCAATAATAATAAATAAGTCAATAAAATAATAAGTCAAATTAATTGCTGCAATAGTCAGTCTATCGAGTGCACCAATTTATAACCCACATCACAGTTAAGCCGTAAATATTAAACATACAAATACGAGAATGTATTGTAGACTGTACTGTTCCCCAGCAAAATCAGTGTTCCGAGCACTGTAGTCACATTCATTCAATGTCGTTCTGCTCATGGAACCCACTAAAATCTTTGTTTTCGGTGTCCTGAGTTTAAGAGAAGCAGCACAGCTTCCCCTGGCATCTTGTCACTAACTTCAGCCTCGTTTTCACTTAATGAACCTGGACACCTTTGTCTTCTTGCAGCAACAAACTTCTCCACACTGCTTTCTCCAAGGTCATAGCGTCGATTCTTTTATGCCAAACCTTGTGCAGCCACACAATTGCATTTTTCAACAGCCGGGTTTATTGCCTTAAACTTGAAAGCTGCATCGTAGGCAGATACTGATGTGAATACTCTAGTGTGTGTGTGTGTGTGTGGATTTGATTTAAAAACTTGAGAATTTAACCATGGAGCTCAATTGAAAATTCATGAAAAGTGCACAAGATTTTGGTGGCGTGAGAGAAGCATAATTGGGGAAAATCAAACCTCGCGGGGTTGAAGCTGGGGAAAAAAGGTAGAGTAGTTAAGAGTAGTTAGAATTTAACAGTAGCTTCTTTCTTAATAGATTTTTTTTGTCCCCACCTCCCCATACTAGGTGCAGCAGCGTAACCTTGGAGTGTCTGGTCGCATCTTCACCATCGAGAGCACTCGCGCCCGAGGTCGGACAGGAAACATGTTAAAACTCAAAGTCAACTTCCTCCCAGAAATCATCACACTGTCCAAAGAAGTGCGCAACCTCAAGTGGCTGAGCTTCCGTGTGCCGCTCGCCATCGTCAACAAGGCCCACCAAGCCAACCAGCTCTACCCGTTCGCCATCTCTCTGATCGAAAGCGTTCGCACTTACGAACGTACTTGCGAGAAGGTGGAGGAGAGGTCCTCCATCTCCCTCTTGGTGGCCGGCCTGAAGAAAGAGGTGCAGGCGCTCATTACTGAGGGTATCACTCTGGTGTGGGAGTCCTACAAGCTGGATCCTTATGTTCAGAGGCTGGCTGAGACAGTCTTCAACTTCCAGGAAAAGGTCAGTCTGGAGAAATTTTCTCCTGGTAGGATTTTTTTATTTATTGATTTTTTTAAACCAGACTGATGAGTGCTGTACTTGCCTATTATGTGTTTTTTCCAGGTGGATGACCTTTTGCTGATTGAGGAAAAAATAGATCTGGAGGTCCGTTCCTTGGATACCTGCATGTTCGACCACAAAACCTTCTCAGACATTCTCAATCGAGTCCAAAAAGCTGTGGATGACCTCAACTTGCACTCCTACTCCAACTTACCCATTTGGGTCAACAAGCTTGACATCGAGGTAGGTTGGTGCCATGAATGAGAGCGAATACAGTGGAACCTCCATTGTCCCAAAAATGATAGAATTTGGGGTTCTGTTCTGGAAAAAAATATGCCTCAAAAGTCATGCAGACCAGAATTATTATCCATCTATTTTATTTATAGTCCTCGTTAGAGTTGCTAGTGAACTGTAGCCTACTTCAGCCGACTTCGAGCCAGAGGTGGGGTACATCTTAGACAAGTTGCCAGTCAATTGCAGGGCACATATAGACAAACCATTCACACCAATGGAAAATTTAGTCTTCGATTAACCTTATCATGCATGTTTTTATATGTGGAGGTTACTGGAGTACCCGGAGAAAACCCATGCAAGCACAGGGCGAACATATGAACTAGCTAATATTTGAATCAGGGAGCTCTAGATTGTAAGGCAGAAGTGCTAACCACTACCACACCACCACCGTGCTGCTCTGAATTTTTATTTCACTCCTGATTTATTTTGTGCAGATTGAGCGTATCCTGGGAGTTCGTCTGCAGGCGGGACTCAAGGCCTGGACTCAAGTGCTACGTGGTCAAGTGGAGGATAAAGCCGATGTAGATATGGACACAGAGGCTCCTCAAGTGAGCCACAAACCAGGGGGCGAGCCCAAGATCAAGGTCTGCATTTTCGACAATTAAGTTGATTATAACATTGCTGTAAACATCGCCGTGAAAAACACTTCCTTTCTCTAGAATGTAGTCCATGAGCTGAGGATCACCAACCAGGTCATCTACCTGAACCCGCCCATTGAAGACTGTCGCTACAAGCTCTACCAAGAGATGTTTTCTTGGAAGATGGTCATCCTTTCACTTCCCAGGATCCAGAGCCAGAGATACCAGGTAGGGAACATATTAATCCATTGGTTTATGATGCCACTGAGGTAAACCAACAGTCCACATTATCAATTGAATAAATCTTCACCAGGTTGGGGTCCACTACGAGTTATCGGAGGAGGAGAAATTCTACCGCAATGCTCTGACCAGGATGCCGGATGGGCCTTCGGCCTTGGAGGAGGCCTACAATGCAGTCGAAGACATAGTCGGTGAGGTGGAGCAATATGTCAAGGTAAATATTGCTCAACCTGATTTATATGTGACCTCCAACCCCTTTTCATCAGTTTCTCAATTGTGCTTGGCTCCATCCAGGTGTGGCTGCAGTACCAGTGCTTATGGGACATGCAGGCTGAGAACATCTACAACCGTCTGGGTGAGGACCTCACCAAGTGGCAGGCCCTACTTGTCCAGATCCGCAAAGCACGTGGAACCTTTGACAATGCAGAGACTCGTAAAGAGTTTGGACCGGCGGTCATTGACTATGGCAAAGTAATGACAACAGTTTTTGCTTATTTTCATGAAGATGTATACTATTCACCTTTTAGCTGAAATATGCTTGAATGCTTTTTTACAGGTACAGTCTAAGGTGAATTTAAAGTATGACTCGTGGCACAAAGAGGTCCTCAGCAAGTTTGGGCAGATGCTCGGTCAGAATATGCAGGACTTCCATTCCCAAATCTCCAAGGTAAACTATGACAACATCCTTTTTTGAATTTGCATCACAAAGAGAGATGCTAAAATATTAGTATTATGTGATATTAACTTTCTGTCATTTTAGTCCCGTCAAGACCTGGAGCAACATTCCGTGGACACTGCGAGCACGTCAGATGCTGTCAACTTCATCACATATGTCCAGACTCTGAAGCGCAAAATCAAGCAATTTGAGAAAAATGTGGACGTGAGTCGATAGTTTAACACATTTTTATCATATAAGCATGATGAGGGCTGGTTTCAATTGGGATTCTTTTTCTTAGTTGTTCCGTAATGGGCAGCGGTTGCTGGAAAAGCAAAGATTCCAGTTCCCTCCATCGTGGCTCTACATTGATAACATTGAGGGTGAATGGGGTGCCTTCAGTGACATCATGAAGCGGAAGGACACTGCTATCCAGCAGCAGGTGGCCAACCTGCAATTGAAGATTGTCCAGGAGGACAAGGCTGTAGAAAACCGCACCACCGACTTGCTCAATGAATGGGAGAAGACCAAACCAGTTGCTGTAAGAGGAAATTGGCTATTAGGTTTACAGCCAACTGTGAAAGAATAGCATCCCCTAATGCTTTAATAATACATGTCCATCAGGGTAACTTGCGTCCTGAGGAGGCTCTTCAGTCTCTAACGATCTATGAAGGCAACTTCGGTCGTCTGAAGGTCGAAAGAGAGAAGTGTGCCCGTGCCAAAGAGGCTTTGGAGCTCACAGACACCGGTCTGCTAAGTGGCAGTGAGGAGAGGGTTCAGGTAAGACTAAATAACAACCAAAAAACACCATAACCACTTAATTTCTGTTAGCAGCGACTGACAAAATTGTTCTTTCTGAATGGTAGGTAGCACTGGAGGAGTTGCATGACCTGAAGGAGGTGTGGTCCGAGCTTTCAAAGGTGTGGGAGCAGATCGACCAGATGAAGGAGCAGCCGTGGGTGTCTGTTCAACCTCGCAAGGTTGTGAATAATTCTGAAACAGCCCTTTTTATATTTGTTGAAATATTGTGGTATTTACCGGTCTTTTTTTATCTTTATAGCTTCGTCAAAACCTAGATGCTCTTCTAAACCAGCTGAAGAACTTCCAAGCAAGGCTAAGACAGTATGCTTCCTATGAGTATGTCCAGAGGCTGCTGAAGGGATATCTCAAGGTCAAGGCGGTTCTTTTACCCTCAATATACACTAACAAAAAAATGTCTCAGGTAAATTGTAAGCTTTATTTTGTTGCTTTTAACAGGTAAACATGTTGGTGATCGAGCTTAAGTCAGAGGCTCTGAAGGACCGCCACTGGAAGCAGCTGATGAAGCGTCTGCACGTCAACTGGGTGCTATCCGAACTGACCCTGGGTCAGATCTGGGATGTTGATCTGCAGAAGAACGAGATGGTTGTGAAGGACGTGCTCCTGGTAGCCCAGGGAGAGATGGCTCTGGAGGAGTTCCTCAAGCAGGTGAGCTCGCATCAGGCAAAGCTTCATTACATTTAAGTTTATGGTACTTGGCTTGCTAATAAGTCTTTATTCTCTGCAGATCCGCGAGGTGTGGAACTCCTACGAGCTCGACTTGGTAAATTACCAGAATAAGTGTCGACTAATCAGAGGCTGGGATGACCTCTTTAACAAAGTCAAAGAGCATATCAACAGTGTGTCTGCGATGAAGTTGTCACCGTACTACAAGGTGAAATCTTGCAGCAAAAGTTAGATTTATTCTTTGCCAGCAAAACTGCATTCATAACATGCTTTGTGTGTGTGTGTGCGTGTGTGTGTGTTTAAAAAAAAAATATATATATATATAAATTTTTTTTTAGGTGTTTGAGGAAGATGCTCTGAGCTGGGAGGACAAACTGAATCGGATCATGGCTCTCTTTGACGTCTGGATTGATGTCCAGCGTCGATGGGTCTACCTGGAGGGCATCTTTACGGGCAGTGCTGACATCAAACATCTGCTGCCTGTAGAAACTCAGAGATTCCAGAGGTCAACAAAGAACCACCTTCATCTCATACTTGCAGCCAACAACTGCAGTGTAACCTGATGCCAAATGATTTGTCTTTATAGTATCAGCACTGAGTTCTTGGCTCTGATGAAGAAAGTGACCAAGTCTCCGCTGGTGATGGACGTGCTGAACATACAAGGGGTGCAGAGGTCCCTGGAGAGGTTGGCTGACCTTCTTGGAAAAATCCAGAAGGCCCTAGGAGAGTACCTGGAGAGGGAAAGATCCTCATTTCCAAGGTAAACAGACAATTTATTGTTTTTTTTTGTGTTTTTTTTTTAATTAGCTGCTTCGGGTAGCGCTTGTATGATGAGATCTGCCGGTATTCCCATCCCACATTTTTGTTTATTAATTTATTTAACTTTTTTTATCCAAGTAAGTTGATTTAGAATAGACATTACAACAAATAAACAGTATTTATTTTTATTTTTTTTCACAGTCACCATTTGTAGTATTGTGCACGCATGCAGTGTGTTTATCGAAGGGGATCAATGAACATGCAGAAACTGGAAAATTGAAAAAGAGGGCTACTTTCAACCACAATGTCTAATACAGTACCTGTGTTAGAAGGAGCATTAAAACATGCAAACGCAACCAGATGAAATTCTGACTTGCATACGCTGAAAAAAAGGTCGCAGTCTCGAATCCTGTGAATAGACTGAATACGTAAATTTAAGCAACAGTTGTTCTAGTGTTGTGCCACTTATGTCCTGTAGGTGTCTTTAGCACTCTTTCAGACTGTTGTCACTTGTCAAAAAATATCAAGAAGCAGCGGTCTGTGGAGTCAGAATGCTAATGCTAAAAACAGCGCTAACATTACAAAGCAATGTGCTTGTCTTAACTGTGTTCCTTCATAAAAGAGACACTTACGCACAACTACCTTGGTAACATGATTTTAGCTGGTTGTTCAGGCACCTTGCATTGGAGTAGTGACAGGAAAACACCTCGGAGATTGGAAAATCTGCTTCAACAGTATGTGATCACCGTTGTCACTGATATTGCTTCTCCCCTTTAAGTCAGTTACTCAGACAAACTAGGCTTGCTTGCAGTAGAACGGTTGATGGTAGCTGTGGTGTCTTTCTTCGCTGAAACATGTTGTGCATTAAGGCGATGAAATGCTTTGGTGATGAGGTAACCCGATGTCCAGATCTTAAATTATATAAATTTTAGATCGCATAGTTTTGGTTTAGCCAGTTAACTTTCTGTAACTGATGTCATGCTGTCTTTCTTTAGATAACAAACTAGTTGAGACTAAATCAACAGCGCCTCTGCTGGTTGCAACCAAATAGCGCATTTAATTTTGCTCTTCAAGACACTATTAATTCTTTAGTTATCTTCCTCTTTCTAAAAGCATCTCTCTGAGCATGCCATTCTGCATCTCAGCCCCACTGTTACAACATAGTGCGTCAAATTTTCATAACTGACCCCGAGTTACTCCACTTATGATTACCAATATGACAAGATTTTCCCAAAATCTAGTTTTTCGTGGCCTTGGGGCAATGTTTTTGTGATTTTGCTTCTAGAAAATCTGGTCATAAAAACACCCTCAAATTTAATTGGAATAAAACCGTATAACTTGATTATTTCTCAACATATCACCTTGACTCTTGGGTTTCGTCCTCTACTCAGGGAACCCCTTCTCTGATTGGCTGACAAGTTTCAGTTAAAAATATCCACCAAGCTCGTACGTGGTGAAATTCTACACATCAAAATTACCATGACTTTTCAAAAGCAGTCACTTGCAATAAAACTCAACAGTAAGAGCACGCCGCAAATGGAACATTATTAGCGAGTACAGCAGTGGGCAGTAGAATAGGTCATGTACTTTAGTTTTCAATTGTTTTTTCCTGAATATATTTGTTATGGAGAATGTTAGAGGAGTTTGACTTGCGCATTCTGTGTGTTTTTTTTTTTTTAGAAAATTCCACAAAGATGGTGCTTATTTGTCACGTTGCTACTGTGATTGAGAAGCTAGGCTGCCAGACACGCCATTGTCAAGCGACAGCAATAGTCCTGTATCATATACGGTTAAATTAGCCAATGTAGGCTTGGTGCAAACATCAATCAATTGCAGTCTGGCTGTGGAGGATCTCCTTCTCCGAGGGGAGTCTCAGAGTTTCCAATTACACCACAAAAGGTATTAGATTAGTTGCTCGTCATTTACCTTTGCAAATAATAGTAGGTTCAGGGTTCAGTAAAGTTTCGGAATATAGCGTCATAGTTGTAAGTTAGTAGCCGCTTACCCCAGTTGACTTGGGAAAGAAGCCCTTACTCTGAATTTACACAAGGCAGAAGAAGCCCCTAAATCTGCATGATTTGAACCAGTGTTACAAATGGATTTTAAGAGTTCTACAATGTATCCTCCCATCAGAGACCTTTTATCAAGACACCTAGGAACTGTTTTAAACATATCACATAATGTCTCTTTTAAACTGCTCAATTCAGATTCTACTTCGTGGGAGACGAGGACCTGCTGGAGATCATCGGCAACAGCAAGAACGTGGCCAAACTGCAGAAGCACTTCAAAAAGATGTTCGCCGGCGTCTCCAGCATCTTGCTCAACGAGGACAACACCGAGGTGCTGGGCATATCATCCCGCGAGGGCGAGGAAATCGTCTACAAGACGCCTGTCTCCATCACGGAGCACCCAAAGATCAACGAGTGGCTCACGTTGGTAGAGAAGGAGATGAGGGTGACTCTGGCCAAGCTGCTGGCAGAGTCCGTCACGGAGGTCACGGGCTTCAACAAGGGCACCGCTGTCGACTTGAGCAAGTACATCGACTGGATCGATCGTTATCAGGTTGGATCTCATCTAGTTCATGTTGTATATTTTATATTGGGTTCTACCACCTTTACAACATCGCCAGGGTCTGTCTGTCTCTAGAGCAGTTATGGGCAAACATTTGTCCTCAAAGGCCACATTTGAGTTATAAAATGGGCCAGGTCATTCATATCAGGTTTTAAAAAAAAACGTTCAAATAATGTAAAATTGTTTATTTTAAATGGTAAATAAAAAAGCCCTGCTCTAGAGAAAACACTGAGACAGATTAGGGTTAGGATCCATGCATTTATCTCCAGCTGCATTGACTCCCGTAACGTTCTACTTTCTGGTCTTCATAAAAAATAAATCATTTTATATATTATTATTATATTAGTAGCTTACAGTTAGTGAAGAATGTATCAGCATGTCTGCTGATGAGGACTACAAAGAGAGTACATTACACCGGCACCCCGCAACCCTAAACAGGATAAGCGGTATTGAGAATGGTTGGATAGATGGATGAGTTACTCCAGTTTGATTATACAATGTTGCCCTGCCATTTGCAGGGGATAGGGATTATTATTGGCGAGAGATGTCACAAGATGGTAGCAAAGCACTACATTTCTACGGGGCTGTATAACAGAAACTCCTCCCCTCACTTTAACATACTTCCTTGCCACCAAGATTGCGCCACAATACTTTAATTAGACATGGCTTTGGCCAGAGTGCAAAAACAGCACATAGGTGTGTTTTGGAGTAAATAACGGGAGGATAGATTCCCCCTAAAAATCTGCGAATAGGTGAACTCTTGAGTAGTGAATCCCAAATATGGGGAGGGAACACTATAACTTTTTTTTTTTTTATTATTGTATTTATTTTGGGATCCATTGTCTTATTTATTGTTAGTTCTGACCGCCCTTTGATACCGCTTGCTCACTCCACTCTGTTCCCAGCCATGTCCCATCAGTCATGTCTCTGTTTTTATACCTGGGACGATGAGTATGGGGTAGTTGAAGACTGTGAGCTTGTGGGAGGTTTTTTTCAGTCTTTTATTAATTGTTTTCTAAAGCACTTTGTGTAGCTTTCTGATTGCTTTTTATGAAAGGAGCCATATAAACAAAGGATTGAATGATTGATTTGTGATCTGACTATCTTAAAGTGTAACCTCTTTGTCTTCTCTCTCCGCAGGCCCAGCTGGTGGTGCTGTCCACCCAGATCGCCTGGTCCGAGAACATAGAGTCTGCCTTGACGACAGTCTCCGGTGGTGGGGACATGAGCCCCATGCAGGGGGTGCTGTCAAATGTCGAGGCCACGCTCAACGTGCTGGCTGACACTGTGCTGATGGAGCAACCCCCACTTCGCAGGAGGAAACTAGAACACCTGGTCAGCGGAAAAAGAACATCTCGTAAAAGTGTTTCATCATCACAGTGGTACCTTGACTTACGAGTGCCCCAATTTAAATGTTTTCAGAGTTATAATGCATCACCTAATAATGTTTTTTAAATGTATTTTATTTATTTATTTTGCTTTGTATTGCGAGCCAAAATTTGACTCTCGTGTAACCTTCAGCTACGTTGCCGCTCGAATGAAGTGGGGGAAAAAAATTGGTTTGCAGTTGTAGCTGTATTTCAGTGATGGAGTGCTGTTAGTGATAATGTTGGAGGTGTTTTTTTTAATTTAATTTTACCTACTATCGGTGCCCACAGCGTTGAAATGAGTGACCAAGTGCGATTTGCGGTAGTGGTGGCACTTAGCTATCCAGCGCAAGTACTTGCGTGCAGGCAACCTTGGATGAGTCCAGTCGTTGATATAGCATGGGCCCACCGGGAATTTGATTGTTTGGTGTCACTTGACCCTGGATGGTTGTAGCTCAGTCTGTAGGGATTTGGGCTTTGGAGTCAGGGAACATGGGTTCAGGCCCCCCTGCAGACAAAAATGTAAAACAAATAACATTGCAGCTATTTGTTGGAGAGATGCTAGTCTGCTTGCTGGCTACTGTCGAGGTCCCCTTGAGCAAGGCACCTGAGCTGAAGTGTTCTAGCACTCTGTGCACCTCTTTCGCTGTGTATCTCTCCTTGCGTGCTTGTATGTGTGTGTGATCTCGTTCTGTGTGTAGTGTGCAACACAAAGTATATATCTGAGTGTGAGTTTAATTTCCCCTTGAGAGACATCAATGAGTTGATAAATTTAAAACTATATATTGTTTTCGTGAGTGGTGTGCTGTTAGCCTGGAGAGGCTTGAGGCAGCTGCTAGCTGCAGGTCCCTCCAGAAGCTAGCAGCTCAGGAGTTAGCAGCCATTCCGTAAAAAAGTAGTGTAGCGAACCAAGGAGGAGTGAATTCTTGATGATGAGCTTTAACGGTTGTCATTGAGAAACAGTGTTAAAGTGGAAAGTAACCGGTAAATTACCAGGAATATAATAAGAAAGGACTGATTCAATAAGCATGAATAAGCGCAACACACACAGAGTTATGATTTTTGGCTTGTCCATCGCAGAGCAATTATGCTTTATGAAACCAGTTTATATCATTATGTTCTCTTGTGTTTTTATACAAAACATTGGTATTTTTCTTTATTGAAAAGGCTTAACAAAAAATAGTTTTTTTCAGGGGGAGGGGGGCAGGAACAGATTAATAACATTTCAATTCAGTTCAATGGGAAAATTGTATTTAATATAAGTAAATGGAGTTACAAGCATGGTCACTGAACGAATTAAACTCGTAAGTCTTGGTAGCGCTGTATTACAATTATCATCTGATGTCGTTTTTTTTCTGTCCCACAATTAGATCACCGAGCTGGTGCACCAGCGTGACGTGACCAGGACTCTGATAAAGAACAAGATAGACAACCCCAAGTCATTCGAGTGGCTCAGTCAAATGCGTTTCTACTTTGACCCCAAGCAAACTGATGTGCTGCAGCAACTATCCATCCAGATGGCGAATGCCAAGTTCAACTATGGCTTTGAATACTTGGGCGTCCAGGATAAGCTCGTCCAGACGCCGCTGACTGACCGCTGCTACCTGACTATGACTCAAGCTCTGGAGGCTCGCCTAGGAGGGTCACCATTTGGTAGGTTTGCTTTTTGTTTGCCACTAAGCATTTGTCCATGAGATTCAACTGATCTCAATTAATAAATCGATCTAGGTCCGGCTGGCACAGGGAAGACTGAGTCTGTGAAAGCTTTGGGTCACCAGCTTGGTCGCTTTGTTTTGGTCTTCAACTGTGATGAGACTTTTGACTTCCAGGTATATGACGATTTATAAAAAACATTTCTATTGTTCCATACTTTGCTGAAGCACTGGTATTCTTCCCTCCACCCCTCTCTTCGGTGCCCATGCCCATTTACGTCTCATCAGTCCATCAGCACACGTTACTTTTTTTAAAATACTGTATATGTTGTGTAATCTTTATATTTTGTTTCCCCTCTTTATCTTTAGGCCATGGGTCGCATCTTCGTGGGATTGTGTCAGGTTGGCGCTTGGGGCTGCTTTGACGAGTTCAATCGTCTGGAGGAGCGAATGCTATCTGCTGTCTCCCAGCAAGTCCAGTACATTCAAGTAGCCTTGAGGGAACACAGCAACCCCAACAGAGACAGGAGTATGTGTCAACATCCAAAATACAAAAGGGGGGGCAGTTTGAAGGCAAACCACTATAAAGCATCTCTTGTCATTCCTTCAGGTGTGCCTGTCACCACAGAGCTCCTGAACAAGCAGGTGAAGGTGAGCCCAGACATGGCCATCTTCATCACTATGAATCCTGGCTATGCCGGCCGATCCAACCTGCCCGACAACTTGAAGAAGCTCTTCCGCAGCTTGGCCATGACCAAGCCAGACCGTCAGCTCATCGCCCAGGTCATGCTCTACTCACAAGGCTTCCGCACTGCCGAGATCCTTGCCAAGAAAATCGTTCCCTTCTTCAAGTAAGAAAGTCTTTTCAAGTTTAAGTCAAGAGAACTTGTAGACGGATATCGTCTTCCATTTCAGGCTGTGTGACGAGCAGCTGTCATCACAGAGTCACTACGATTTTGGCCTCCGAGCTCTCAAAAGCGTGCTGATAAGCGCTGGCAACGTGAAGCGTGAACGCATCCAGAGGATCAAAAGGGAGAAGCTAGAACGTGGGGAGGTTGTTGATGAAAATGAGATTGCAGAGAACCTCCCTGAACAAGAGGTAAGGGATTTTTATTTTTATTTTATTTTATCTTTTTTTTTTTTTTTTTTAATTTGGTGTTCATCCATTTTCTTTTACTGCTTATCTTCACTGGGGTCGTGGGCTGCTGGAGCCTATCCCAGCTATACACCCTGAACTGGTCGCCAGCCAATCGCAGGACACATAGAAACAAACAACCATTCGGCTCACATTCACACCTAAGGGCAATTCATAGTTTTCAATCAACCTACAATTTAGAGTCTCCAATTAATGCATGATTTTGGGATGTGGGAGGAAACCGGAGTGCCCGCAGAAAACCCACGCATGCACGGGGAGAACATGCAAACTCCACATAGGCGGGGCCGGGATTTGAACCCCGGTCCTCAGAACTGTGAGGCAAATGCGGTAACCAGCCTTAATTTGGTGTTTGCAGAAAAATTCGAACATTGAGCTTGAAAGTGCTTGCATATAGAGGTTGGTCCCCAAAAAATGGACATAATTTCATAGTCCGCTAATTTCGCCCAATTCCCGTTCAGTGCTAATAACTTCACCACAGACTGAGTACCACTAGAGGGAGCCCGCGAACCAGAAATGGTATCTCATACCAAGCAGTAAGAATGACTGGCCTTGGACATGGAGACTCAGATTTTCAATTTTCAAATTATGTAATTATTTTGGAACATGTTATAATATGTGATCCCAGAGATTATGTCATTCTGTATTTTGCCTCTGTCGCTGTAGATTCTGATCCAGAGTGTGTGTGAGACCATGGTCCCCAAGCTGGTGGCGGAGGACATTCCTCTTCTGTTCAGCCTGTTGTCCGACGTCTTCCCCGGCGTGCAGTACATGCGTGGTGAGATGACTGCGCTAAGGGAGGAGCTGAAGAAAGTCTGCAAGGAGATGTACCTCACCTATGGCGATGGTGATGAAGTGGGTAGCATGTGGGTGGAGAAGGTAAGCACAAAGAACGCCAAGCTTGATCTGACCCTTTGGCGTTTTGTGAGTGAGCTTGGGACTAACATTGAAACATTCAACATTCATTATTCCTAAAAATCCACTGTAACAATATAAACAGTTTGAACATTAACACTGCGCTTGCATATAAGAAAATAAAAAAAATTATGATTCAATTAAAATGTATTACACAAAAGTTAAATAAAAAAACTGTACCTAAATGTTTGAAAACAAACTGTTCTAAAAGCTTAAATGCAGATATATTGTACTGAAAAAGTTATATACAACTGACCTGTACCTGTACTGACAAATGCATTGTACTGGATTTTAAAACAAACAAAGGTTTTAAGCCAATGTAACATTATGCACAGTTTAAACATTAAATTCAGCGATTCTTTCGCTGTACCACCACGCCTTGTCACTGCACAAGTTGATAATACATATTGAACCATGGGCTGTAACATCACTACATGAAAGTACATCAGATGTGTTGACTAGTTCTTGAGTTCTTCTGAAAGTGTGTCATTCAAACATATTTTTAGGTGCTGCAGCTGTACCAGATCACACAGATCAACCATGGTCTCATGATGGTGGGACCTTCAGGCAGTGGGAAGACCATGGCATGGAGGGTGCTGCTCAAAGCCCTGGAGCGGCTGGAGGGTGTTGAGGGGGTGGCCCACATCATTGATCCCAAAGCCATCAGCAAGGACCACCTCTATGGAACCCTGGACCCCAACACTCGTGAATGGACCGACGGCTTGTTCACACACATTCTCAGGAAGTGAGTGTCACCTCATGCGTTTAGTTTGACTCTTAGATGAGCTCTGTCAAATTTGTCAATAGACCTTTTCATAATGTTTGTAATAAACATCGCCAGGGTACTTCAGTGTAGCAGAAGGTGATTGACAATCGCTAAATTGAACTGAAAACGATGACACAAAATGTTGTTTGGGTTTTCACCAACAGGACTACAATAGGTGGCTATCGCTGACCTGAACTTAAAAATAATGACAAAGACTATTTGCTGGGGTTGCACTGCCAGATATACCTGAAAAGATAAGGTTCCCTCCCGATTTCCTATTTAAAAAATAAATAAATAAATAAAAAAGTTATTTATCCAGCCGAACCTGTGGGTGAGGAGGATAAATTGAATGGATGTCATAAATAGTTCTACAAAGGCAAACACAGGACTACCTGGTGGTATAGCAGCTCGGGATGGGCTGGCAAAAAACGTATTTGTTTGTGGAAGACATTTTCTCACAAGTATGTGTAAAATGTTTGGTTATATTTTCTTTGAGTAATTTAGCAAACTAATGGCTAGCCTGCTAGAGCATGTTAAAGCCGTAACGCGCATTTCACTTTCAATTGCGCACATCTGTGCCATTAATCTGAGCAGCAGAGTCAGCCAGTCCATCAATGATCATGTTAGCAATGTCTGAATTTCCAACAAATCTATTTTTGAATCAACCTGCCTGTTGCAATCTAAATTACGTCCAGCATTCCTTCTCCCTTTCAAGCAGGTTAGGTCACATAACATATTTTCGACTGACAATTTGCACATTTATGCTATATGCAGACAAGAAGCTTAAAATCATCATTCAAGCCATTAACCCTGTTTTCTCAATTGCTCTGCCTTGGTCAAATGACATGTAAGGACATGTTTACTATTGGTGCAATCGGAGATCTTTTGAGCTTTTGCGGCCCAGAAGTACGTGTGACGTCACAGTGAAAAGCTTTGAGTGGTTTTCAACGTCTTTCTTTGACATCCAGGATCATTGACAACGTGAGAGGTGAATTGCAGAAACGCCAGTGGATCATCTTTGATGGCGACGTTGACCCCGAGTGGGTTGAAAATCTCAACTCTGTCTTGGATGACAATAAGCTGCTCACACTGCCCAATGGAGAGCGTCTCAGCTTGCCGCCAAATGTAACAGCCGCTCCTCATCTTTTTCTTCTCCTCCTGTCATATGTGCTATTAACCCACCTCCCGTTCTCTCCAGGTGCGTGTTATGTTTGAGGTCCAGGACCTGAAGTACGCCACCCTGGCCACAGTCTCTCGCTGTGGTATGGTGTGGTTCAGTGAGGATGTGCTGAGCACGGACATGATCTTCAACAACTTCCTGGCGCGCTTCCGCAGCATCCCGCTGGACGAGGGAGAAGACGAGGCTCAGCGTAATAGGAAGGGCACCGAGGACGAAGAGGAGACTGCTTCGCCGATGTTGCAGGTAATTCCGCGTGAAATGAGACTTGTCCACAGTGTGAAATATTCACTCATGCCCCCTTTACCTGTAACACACTAGCTCCAGCGTGATGCCGCCACTATCCTGCAGCCATACTTCACCTCCACCGGCCTGGTCATCAAGGCCTTGGAGCACGCTTCTAAGATGGAGCATATCATGGACTTCACCCGTCTACGCTGCTTGGGTTCTCTGTGTTCCATGTTGCACCAGGCTTGCCGCAACGTGGCGCTCTACAACAACAACCACCCCGACTTTCCAATGCCCATTGATCAGCTTGAGCGATACATGCAGGTTATCCATCAATTTGAAAAATGTTTTTTTTTAATGTGGAATATGGTGTTAGAACTATAACACTCTAAGGCTGAATGGTTCAAAATATTCCAGATTATTCCTTTTTTAAATTATTTGTTGCTCTCAAGTGGAACAGTTTGGATATTCACCATGGCAGTGTAAATGGGGGGGGGGGGGGGGGGGGGGGGACATCGGACTCAGGCCTCTTATAAATGCGGATAAAGTGAATCGTAAATACACTGATCAGATGTATCCCATCAATGAGATCGATGTCATTGAAATTATACCATTGGTCATGTACAGTATATACACCTACAACTGTCCAAATAACACAATCAAACACATTAAAAAAAAATACCCACTGTAAAGCTAAACTATCGCAAAAGCGTAGACTATTAAGTATAGTCTTTACGCAACATTAGAAGGTAAATAAACAAAATAGTTGTAGACGGCGACTGGTCAAGTAATGTGGCGGTTACCGTCATTTAAATCAGTGGAGGGAAAGAGTCAGCCAAAGCCAACTAAATGCAGTGGACACTTTAACATTTGTTTTATCGTTAACTTTAGTGTTGTTACTTTTGTTGACTTTTGTAGAGTTACTAGGATGCAATTTGTGTTCCATCAGTGTAACCACAGCCCTATCAGATACAGTGAACCCCTGTCTATCGGGGGGTTCCAGACCCACCCGCGATGTGTGAAAAAAACAATATATTCACCATAAAGCACTTTTTTAAAAATAGTTTCTCCCCTCGCACGTTTTAAACACACTTAAAACTTATTATATCCAGTTTAAGAATTCCTAACCGCCTATTCTCACTCTCACTGTCAAGAAATTGGAGACTATTGTACATCACTTTGAGGAAATGAAGACTGTTGCTCACATAGTTCTCCAAATAAGAGGTAAAGCGTGCGTGCTTCAAGCTGTTCATTTGTCAACCCAGTTGAAGTTTACTGTTGAACTGACACAAAAAACAAAAGATAATTAAACCCTGTGTATTTAAACACCTAAATGTTCAACCGAACCATATAATTTCATCCTGTTAAAACTCTGCTAGCTTAATGCTAACATAATGTGAAATGCCGTTGACGAGTAATTAGTGTGTGTGTGTGTGTTTTGTTCATTATAAGCCTTAAAAAAACTGCTACCGGAACTTTAACACATATGGAGCAGCAACACATACAAACAGGAGATACAAGATTACTCACAGGCATTTACTCTCTCTGCTTTCTGGGAACGATGACTATTTCTAGAGTTTTGTTGAGAATCTTTTCTGGCTGTTCTTCTTCTTGGTCTTCTGTTACGTTACATGACTTTGAGTGTAATTTAATGCTGCCCAGCATGTTATGGCACAATGTGGTACGACACTGAAGGCCTGTATACTGTAAAACCTATAGTTGATGGCTTAAAAATCTGTGATACAGTGGGGTGCAAAAGATGAAATGCGATATAGTGGGGTGTCACTGTAATTCAGAATTGGACGCTTGGATCTGCAGTGTATATCGAGCTATTATGAAAGTCTTCTTAACTTTTGGTAATGTTTATCTACAGAGGTATCTGATCTACGCCGTGCTATGGTCGTTCTCTGGTGATGGACGGCTCAAGATGAGAGCTGAGCTTGGGGAATACATCCGTCGCATTACCACTGTGCCCCTTCCCACTGCTCCCAACATTCCCATCATTGATTATGAGGTAGGATTAGACTCAAGAATCACCCCAGATGTCTATCCCTGACATAGGAAAGCTTCTTTCAGTCTTTTTCCCCTGTTTTTATCCGAATATGAAATACTTCTAAATTATTTTTCTGCTCAGGTTTGCATTTCAGGCGAGTGGCAGTCTTGGCAGGGTAAGGTGCCCCAGATCGAGGTAGAGACCCACAAGGTCGCCTCGCCAGATGTGGTGGTCCCCACCTTGGACACCGTTCGCCATGAGGCTTTGCTGTACACCTGGCTGGCCGAGCACAAACCACTGGTGCTATGTGGACCCCCTGGCTCTGGAAAGACCATGACGCTGTTCAGCGCCCTCAGGGCCTTGCCTGATATGGAGGTGAGAGACAATACCAGTACAATGAACAGCCGCATATTTGTTGTTTTGACATTCATGATTCTATTGGGTTGTGAACCTATCCTGTTATTTGCAGAGACTCTCACCTAGTCGCTGTTTTTGTGTTCAGGCCAAAGCCATGTCTAAAAAAAAAAAATATATATATATATATATATATATTTAAAAAAATATATTACTTTGGCACCATCTTGTGGCAGTGAAAGGAGGAGCTTAGCCTTGTCGAATAGAAAAAGTGCTTTGCCAGCATCTGCCAATTACAAACCTTTTTGGGTGGGCATCAATTACTTGCTTTCTTCGCAGCAGAGCCTTGTCCCCATCCATCACAAATAGTTGGGGTTCACTGTATTTAAATGTGTGTCACGCAAACAGATTTTCCGTAAGGAACTTTCTTTCGTTCATTTCGTCAGGTTGTTGGTCTGAACTTCTCCAGTGCCACCACCCCAGAACTGCTGCTCAAGACCTTTGACCACTACTGTGAGTACCGCCGTACTCCCAACGGCGTGGTCCTTGCGCCCGTGCAGCTCGGCAAATGGTTGGTGTTGTTCTGTGATGAGATCAATCTTCCCGACATGGACAAGTACGGCACACAGAGAGTCATCTCCTTCCTCAGACAGGTACGAAACACTGTTTACAAACAAGGCAACGCAGCAGCAGGTTTGGTATCCATCGCTCTGTTAACAGCCCTGGTGTCATCTTTTTTTGTCCAGATGGTGGAACATGGAGGCTTCTACCGGACCTCGGACCAGACTTGGGTCAAATTAGAGAGGATCCAGTTCGTGGGTGCTTGTAATCCTCCCACTGATCCGGGCAGAAAGCCCCTAACACACAGGTATTTATGTATTCTATACAATTGGAATACTATTTTTCTATTGTAAAAACACGTAACAAAAATGTTTTGTTGTTTTTGGGGCCTAGACCGGATTCATGGAATTTCACTGAGGAATATTGATTTAATATGAGGAAATTGAGTTTCACATTTGGTCAAGGAAGGAATTAAACTTGCAAGTCAAGGTACAACTGCATTTGCAACACAATGTACCGTGTGTCCTTTTTGTAGGTTCCTACGTCACGTTCCAGTGGTGTATGTCGATTACCCCGGCCCAGCCTCTCTCACCCAGATTTATGGCACTTTCAACCGTGCCATGCTGCGCCTCATCCCCTCTCTACGAACCTACGCTGAACCTCTTACTGCTGCCATGGTTGAGTTTTACACCATGTCTCAGGTAAGCTTGAAAATAATGGACACCTGCTCAACCAGACAAACCGTCTTATTATATAAAAGCCAAATAGTCCCCTTATGTGTCTGCTTTCAGGAGCGTTTCACCCAGGACACACAACCTCACTATATCTACTCTCCAAGAGAGATGACTCGCTGGGTGCGGGGTATTTTTGAGGCCCTCCGACCACTTGAGACCCTCCCAGTGGAGGGGCTTATCCGCATCTGGGCTCATGAGGCTCTCCGCCTCTTCCAAGATAGGTTAGCACTCGCTGGTATTATCTTCCATTTGTAATTCATGTTTTTCATCTGTCCTCTCCTTCAGTCAGTTTTGGACCTTTCTCATGTTTTAATTGTGGTTGATATTGTTCTCATTTGTTTCTAGGCTGGTTGGTGATGAAGAGAGAAGGTGGACAGATGAAAATATTGACACAGTTGCTCTCAAACACTTCCCTAATATCGACAAGGAGAAGGCTCTCAACAGACCCATCCTCTACAGCAACTGGCTCTCAAAGGTAAACTCGTATGATCGCACTCCAAGTTAAACATGCAACAATAACCAAAATGTCTATATTTTAATAAGCGTGTCTCTTTTTTTGAATGTAGGACTATATCCCAGTGGAGCAGGAGGAGCTGAGGGACTACGTGAAGGCCCGTCTTAAGGTCTTCTACGAGGAGGAGCTGGACGTCCCGCTTGTACTCTTCAACGAGGTGTTGGACCACGTTCTCAGAATTGATCGGTGAGCAAGCACTCCCCGCCCCCCCCCCCCGAAGTACAAGGTAGACATTGCACATTGTTAAATGAGGAAATCGCAAATGTAAATGTCTTCTTCCAGAATCTTCCGCCAGCCACAGGGACATCTCCTGTTGATTGGTGTGAGTGGAGCAGGGAAGACAACTCTGTCTCGCTTTGTTGCCTGGATGAACGGTCTTAGCGTTTACCAAATCAAGGTTGGTAAAACAGAATTGCAAGTTTTCCAGCAGCCGTATTGGTATAATTGTGTTCTTTCAAACTATTTTGTCGATATTCAGGTACACAGGAAATATACCGGCGAGGACTTTGATGAGGATCTGCGTACGGTGCTACGTCGCTCCGGTTGCAAAAACGAGAAGATCGCCTTTATCATGGATGAATCCAATGTGCTGGATTCTGGCTTCCTCGAAAGAATGAACACCCTGCTTGCCAACGGAGAGGTAACTTTCCTCATCGGTTTGCATTAATATTGAGTTTTCCGAGAGTTTAAGATTCCCTTTTGTGACAAAATCCACAGGTTCCTGGTTTGTTTGAGGGGGATGAGTATGCCACCCTGATGACGCAGTGTAAGGAGGGCGCTCAGAAGGAGGGCCTGATGCTGGACACCCATGAGGAGCTGTACAAGTGGTTTACCAGCCAGGTTATAAGGAACCTCCATGTTGTTTTCACCATGAACCCCTCATCAGAGGGTCTGAAGGACAGGGCTGCCACATCTCCAGCCCTCTTCAACAGGTAAAATTCAAAATGATCAGAATGACACAATGGAGAGACAATTTGTTTTTAAATGACAACTATTTGCCCTAGGTGTGTGCTGAACTGGTTTGGAGACTGGTCCACTGAGGCGCTTTACCAGGTGGGCAAGGAGTTCACCAGCAAAATGGACCTGGAGAAGCCCAACTACAAGGTGCCAGACTACATGCCCATCGTCTATGACAAACTCCCCCAGCCACCGTCTCACAGGGAGGCTATCGTCAATGGCTGCGTGTTTGTACATCAGACACTTCACCAGGTAAAGATGCACTCAATTTCCTGCATCTCACTTCCAAAGCAGTGGCAGGCTGTTCATTTGGTGGCTAGGCCTTCGACGGAGACTTACCAGACTTAATCCAACACTATTACATTGCAATTATAAAAACAAACAAAACTATACCAAAAAAAAACCTCAATAACTAGCTTTTGTGGAAAAGTCCGCCTCGAAAATAGATTTTTAAGTATGCCCAAGAACAAGTAAATTTCTCCACCTAGATAGCATGGACTGGTGGGGATAAAGATTAATACAATTCAATGGAACGACTATAAGTTGACTATAAGAATTTAGGTTCTCAATTTAGGTCAGAACTTCTGATAATTTTTAGGCCACAGCCCGGCACTGTTCTAAACTGTTGGCGGACCGTTGTAGCTGCTGCGGCGTGAGAAAGAGATGCCCACGAAGCCTGCCACCTCACTGATGGCCCTACCGCGTTCAGCAAACGTTACCGCCCCGCGAGTGGTGCTGTTTGCGAGGGAATTTCTCATGCGGCACGCACTCGCGGCTGAGCTCAACTGAACTCAGAACGGAACCAATCAGTTCATGAAGTGATTCCAGTTTAGTACGTTATGTTCACTCAAAAGATTTTTTTGGGTTTGAACGAGTCGTTGTGAACAACAGAACACTACTCGAGCTCAGTCGTCATAAGCAAATATATATTTCTTGTTTCAAGTAACAGAACTAGAAATAACCAAAATATACGGTGGCTGACTGCTTACCACATTTGCTTCTGAGGACCCGGGTTCAAATTTGGCCTCGCCTGTGTGGAGTTTGCATGTTCTCGCCGTGCCTGCGTGGCTTTACTCCGGGTACTCCGATTTCCTCCCTCATCCCAAAAACATGCATGGTAGGTTAATTGAAGACTCTAAATTGCCCATAGGTGTGAATGTGAGTGTGAATGGTTGTTTGTTTACATGTCCCCTATGATTGGCTGGCGACCATTTCATGGTGTACCCTGGCTCTCGCCCAGAGTCAGCTGGGATGCGACCCAAGTGAGGATAAGCGGTATGGAACATGGATGGATGGACATTTGAATCTGGTGTGCTTTTAATATTTTCAGTGCATGCACAGTCACAAGGGATCTCTCTCTCTCTCTCTCTCTCTCTCTCTCTCTCTATATATATATATTACTCTAATGTATTACAGCACCCCCACTTGTCCCACAGACAGAAGGTTGTGACATGCGCAAGGGCGTTACTTGGTGATGGCGCAAGGGAAACAAGTGGCGAGGGAATTCGCTGAATAAAAGGTTATTTAAAAAGTTATAAACTTGTTTATTAAATAGTCAGCACTTGTAACTTACAGGCTAACAACCGTCTGGCTAAGCGAGGCGGTCACACCATGGCCATCACTCCTCGCCACTACCTGGACTTCATCAACCAGTATGCCAATTTGTTCAACGAAAAGCGCAGTGAGCTAGAGGAGCAGCAGATGCACCTCAACGTTGGACTCCGCAAGATCAAGGAGACGGTCGATCAGGTACAAAATCTGTCACATTTGACAGTTTGGTTCTTGCTTCCCTTCTTGGCTACACCCTAGTAATCACACATCCTCATTTAAGGTGGAGGAGCTTCGTCGTGACCTACGAATCAAGAGCCAGGAGCTGGAGGCAAAGAACGATGCTGCCAATGACAAGCTAAAGAAGATGATTAAAGACCAGCAAGAGGCTGAGAAGAAAAAGGTCAAATTAAACATTTGAGCTTGTTTCTTTTCCATGGCATACATTTTTATCAACGTACTGAAAGCACAATCCCTGAGACTGTGACTCTTCTGATTGTAGGTGATGAGCCAGGAGATCCAGGAAGCTGTGTACAAGCAACAGGAGGTGATCAAGGACAAGCAACTGAGTGTCAAACAGGATTTGGACCAGGTGGAGCCAGCTGTTATTGAGGCTCAAAATGGTACGTGTGTGTTTCAACTCGTGGTTGGCCGTGATACTGTGCATTGTAGGTTTAAATCAGAGTTTCTCAAACTTTTTCAATTCAGTTTAGAAAGTTTGTTCCTTTCCTAGCTACCAAATTTCTTGTACAGAGTGTACAGGTTTAGGACTGTCCCGACATACTGTATGAGGTTTTGAGGCTATGAAGGCACACAATGAGCTAGTTAGAACAGTGGCAAGAAGGTGCACTCGGTTAGCACCTGACTCACTGTTTTTCATTTGATTGTCTTATATTTATGGCTTGGAAGTGTTTATCATACAAATATTTACTATAATTTTGAATTTACTAGATACTAAGTTAGTGATCAACTATGGAGCGTTCAGACTACAAATTCGGGTTCCGTCGCTGCCATAGGAATGGAGCACTGGCGTGTGAAGTGAGGACCCTCTGTATTGTCATCACATCGGCATACAGTCTACATCGACTAGAAATAAAGAATACAAGACACAAATTTAGCACAAAATTCCATGTTTAAGAAATTGTGTGTGTGTGCTTGATGATCAATAAAATGGCTAATAGTATTTTACTTCACAATCACAATTAGAGGTTCCAATGAAACTGACTCCTGACTCATTTTTGGTACCAACCCTAAATTTGAGAAATTCTGATATAAAGTGACAGCAGGAGGGTAACCTTGGACCCTGCATCATCTGGTTTGCCCATAGAATAATGCACATTTTACTGTATTTGGTAAGTTAAATAATAATTGTAATACTTGTAACCGTTTCTTACTGTGCCACACTGCTCTCCTCTGTTTTTATTTCAGCGTTTTATAATGCAGCGTTTCCCAACCTTTATTGAGCCGTGGCACATATTTTACACCAAACGAAAATGTCACTAAGAATATATACTGTAACTAAAGTAATGATGATCTCATTTCAATTGTCTCACAAATTTACTTACTACTCAATGTGCAATCTGGGCCTTTTTAGTTGAACTCAAAGCTATTATACTTTGTATGACGTTGTATGACGGGCAACAGGTGGCTACACAAATTAATTGTACCTTCTGACATCTATTTGAAGAGGATTTAATTGTTCTCCCTGTCACTGTACGTCGTTGGTTTAGATAGCTGAACAAGGACAGATTATTTGTAGTAAGTAAATGCTAATTTTCAAATTGGATAATTTCCTGCAGTACACCCGGTGATCTCTCATGAGACACTGTGGTTTGGAATCACTGCTCTAATGGTCATCTTCACTTTATCGTGACCCTGTGCTTTGACATAATTCACACTTACTGTTCATGTGATGTTGCTAGCCGTTAAATCCATTAAGAAGCAGCACCTGGTGGAGGTGCGTTCCATGGCTAACCCACCTGCGGCTGTCAAGCTGGCCCTGGAGTCCATCTGTTTGCTCCTGGGCGAGAGCACCACCGACTGGAAACAGATCCGCTCCATCATCATGAAGGAGAACTTCATCCCCACTATTGTTAACTTCTCTGCCGATGAGATCAGGTGAAATGAGCAATTATATGAATCTGAAACTAAAGAGTGTGTTCTTTCTTTCTCCTTTTTTCTTCTCCCTTCTTCTCTCCCCTGAATGGTGCTTTTGCACCACCTCTTTCAAACACATTCCACCTGTCATCTAACTAGCTGTGAGCTCAATTAAAAAGCAGCACCTAATAGAAGTCCGGGCTATGACCAATCCCCCGGCTGCAGTCAAACTGACCCTGGAGTCTATCTGCCTTTTGCTTGGCGAGGAGACCAATGACTGGAAAAAAATCAGACAAGTTATTATCAGGGACAGTTTCATCAGCAGCATAGTCAACTTTTCCTCTGAGGAAATGAGGTACTGACCAGTGTCCCCGCTTCTGTCCGCTCCTTGTCTGATGGGCGCACAAATCAATGAATCAGCACGCCAATCAAGTGACACCTTTTTGTGGAGAAAAAATAAATTGTTATATAATGGATCAAAATAAGATCACTTGCTTCGGTATGTGTTGTTGGTTGTCATGCTCCCACTCCTTCTCCTTGAAAATATATCATGAATTTATGTTAAATTTTCCATGTGATTTATGATTTACATATATCCTCAAATAGTGGTCTCTGCTCTCATGGTTCCATGCTCAGTCTTTCAGCAGTCCTCCATTTCATAGCATTTAAAAATATATATATATATATTTAAAAAAATAAATAAATAAAAATGTCTTCATTCTGTCAACTAGCCAACTCAATAGAACTGGGTTGAAGCGAAAAATACATCACTTAACTAAAAAAGTGTCTGACATCAGCATGGTCTTAGAGGTGTGCAGCAAATGCAAATGTCATTTTACCTAAGCGATTGGACTTGTGTGGTTTGGCCACACTATTTCGGCAGATGCACCACACATAAAATGACGCAAGCTGAAGATATTTCAAGAAGGGGACAATTTGTTCTGGCACCAACTGTATTGCATTATTGATAGAAATTAACAGAAGAACATGCACATACTGTAGAAACAGCTGATGTGGGGCAGTTAGACATTCTATTGTCTCCAATCAATGGACCTAAGTGTATCTAACTTCACCCACACATAAGCATTTGAATAGGTGAAAGTACTTTCTGCACTTGAGTAAATATCCCCGGCCACTATTTGTGGAAATACTGTACCTTATCCCAACTTGTGGTACTTCAGTCTAAAACCAGCCTGTTTTCATCTAGTGACTCAATCCGTGAAAAGATGAAGAAGAACTACATGTCCAACCCGAGCTACAATTACGACCAAGTCAACAGGGCCTCGCTGGCTTGTGGACCTATGGTGAAATGGGCAATTGCTCAGGTAACTGAACATACAAACATAAAAATAAAGGCAAAGTTGAAAAACAAAAAAATGTTTTACTAATGGCAGCTCTCTTTACCTTAGCTCAATTATGCTGACATGCTGAAACGTGTGGAGCCTCTGCGTAACGAGCTTCAGAAGCTTGAGGACGATGCCACGGACAATAAGACAAAGGCAGAAGAGGTGGAGCAAATGATCAGGGACCTGGAGTCTAGCATTGCCCGCTACAAGGAGGAGTATGCCGTCCTTATCTCAGAAGCCCAGGCCATCAAGGCTGACCTGGCTGCAGTTGAGGCCAAGGTTACAAACCTTCTAAATCTGTATCACCTTCCTTCTTTGTTTGCCTATTTGGTTTCTGGCTTTTAAAAAAATATTTTTTAAATCTCTACAGGTGAACCGCAGCACAGCTCTCCTGAAGAGTCTGTCAGCGGAGAGGGAGCGCTGGGAGAAGACCAGTGAGACATTCAAGAACCAGATGTCTACCATTGCCGGAGACTGTCTGCTCTCTGCGGCCTTCATCTCATACGCCGGCTACTTTGAGCAACAGATGAGACAGAACCTGTTCACCACTTGGTCTCATCATCTGCAGCAAGCAAATATACAGGTATGGTCTTGTAACATACACTCCTCTCAAAAGGTTAGTGATATTGGGCTTTCGGGAAACCTAAAATGCACTATAACCTTTACAGTTGAACTGAGTTTGGCCTTCTCTAAACTTTTGAACACGCATCACTTCCCTCTGAGAAAACAACCCGTTTGTAGCCTAATGATTGTTTAAATACCAATTGTAAACAGGAAATGTGAATTTTGCCATTTAGCTCCTTGTTAGAGAACAGCTAGTTGTATAGAACAGTTGGATTTTCAAATGTTTAGAGAAGCTCAAAATCAGTTCCCTGGTAAAGGTTATAGTGCATTTTAAGTTCATCCTGAAATTTCACCCAAAAGCCCAGTATCACTAACTTTTTGGGAGTAGTGTACAACCTTCTCAGATACTCAATGGTCTTGACTTGACATTACGTTTCTTCCTCAGTTCCGTACCGACATTGCCAGGACAGAGTACCTGTCTAACGCAGACGAGAGGCTCCGCTGGCAGGCCAACTCTCTTCCAGCGGATGACCTCTGCACAGAGAACGCCATCATGCTCAAGAGATTCAACAGGTGACTCTCTCCTGTTCATAATTTATAAAAGGGATGTTCAAAGTAGGGCTGACATCCGTTCTTTAATCCAGTCCACTGAGAATTTACGTTAAGTCCTGCAATGTTTGTTGAATAATTTTAGCATTTATTTAATAAAATTGATTAAATAATGTAAAGTATTATTTTTAAATTGTTTTCATTTATTTCATTAAATGTTTTCCATTGATTTTTAATTATTAAAACAAACTAACATACCATAAACAGTAACTTTTTTTTTTTTTTTAAAGTTTGCCCATTGCTGCTTAACAACAATGAATATTTTAACTCTTCATGGCTTTGTCAAGGTACCCGCTGATTATTGACCCGTCTGGCCAAGCCACTGAGTTTATCATGAATGAGTACAAAGACCGCAAGATCACCCGCACCAGCTTCTTGGACGACGCCTTCAGGAAAAACCTGGAGAGTGCTCTGCGTTTCGGAAACCCGCTGCTGGTTCAGGTATTTACCCTTGGGCGAGTTACTTCTGGCGTAGTGCTTCATTTGCCTGACTTCCATGCAAGCAGCAAGAGTTCAGTTCCCACTCCGACATGCAGATGTAAGTATGAATAGTTGTGTGTCGCTATATGCGCCCTGTGATTGATTGGCGACCAGTCAGGGTATCGTCTGCCTTTCGCCTGCAGTCAGGTGGGATAGGCTCCAGCTCCCTGCAATGCTGAAGAGGTGAAGAGCATGGATGGTACCAGGCAGGATACGATATGACATTTGAGAGCCTGATTGTTTTCTTTTTGGATCATATACTGTATCTGAAACACGTGGAGGGCAAAAGATCATTGCTAGAATTGTGTATCTACTCATTTGTAAATGTATAATTTTTTGTTTGTTTGTTTTTAAGGACGTGGAGAGTTACGACCCCATCCTGAACCCAGTGTTGAACAGAGAGGTCCGCCGAACCGGAGGCCGTGTCCTCATCACTTTGGGAGACCAAGATATCGATCTGTCACCTTCGTTTGTCATCTTCCTCTCCACGAGAGACCCTACGGTGAGGAGGCTAAATACTATCATCAGCTAAACATTGGTAGTTCATATCACCGTGATCAGCGAATTATGGCCACAGACAGCCCACTTTTGTTTTTTTAATCTAGCCCACCAAGCATTTATAGTATCAAGAATCCTTTAATAGTTGTTGGACTTATTCATCTTTTTTTTCTTAAAATTGGTTAATAAAATGTATGTATAGTGAGACTACCAAGCCATTCGTGGGGGATAGGAACTGAGCCCCGAGGATAAGAATTGCTTAATAATAATAATATCAAAATAAACTCTTTAACGTACACACTTATTTTTTTCCCTCATGTATGAACAATGCTGCCCAGCTGTTGTTTTTTTTAAATCAAATGAATCGTTTGAGAACAGTTTGTCTGCCCCTGGTCTATCATCATCTCTCACTCTCACTGGTGTCTCATCTTCACGCAGGTCGAGTTCCCACCAGACTTGTGCTCTCGTGTGACATTCGTCAACTTCACGGTGACTCGCAGCAGCCTGCAGAGTCAGTGTCTCAACGAGGTGCTGAAAGCAGAGAGGCCCGACGTGGACGAGAAACGCTCAGACCTACTCAAACTGCAGGGTGCAGCACAGCCACAATATAATGACATAAAGAAACAAGTGGTGATGCTGAAATAGGTCTTAATCCATATTTTTCTTGTCTATTTAGGTGAGTTCCAGCTGCGTTTGCGACAGCTGGAGAAATCCCTACTGCAGGCCCTCAACGAGGTTAAGGGGCGAATCCTTGACGACGACACCATCATCACCACGCTGGAGAACCTGAAGAAGGAGGCTGCGGAGGTGACCAGGAAGGTGGAGGAGACGGACATCATCATGGCCGAGGTGGAGGCCGTGTCGCAGCAGTACCTATCCTTGTCGTCTGCTTGCAGCAGCATCTACTTCACCATGGAGGCTCTCAACCAGGTCTGAACATAGACATAGGCCTTTACATACTCTGTGAACATCAGTAGCAATTTAAGACATGCTAGGGAATTGTTTTTTCAGATTTTCAAGCCATTTCGACTGTGTTGAATGAACATAGGTACAAATTTGCCAGCGGATAGTAATGACAATAAAAACAATTGTCCTTAAATTGTTCCTTAAATTCTCCCAAAAATCAAAATAGGGTAAATCAAGAGTAAAAGGTAAACCAAAAAAACTGACACGTTTGTTACTAGTGACAAAAGGTGCTCCATTTCAGAACCATAAAAATAACTTTCAATTTTGACTAGAGTGCACTGCCAATATCCACGGAGGATATGGACTGGGCCTGACTGTGAGTCGTGAAAATCCATGAATAATTGCTTCCCATTATAATTTGCATGGGATTTTTATTTTATTTTTTTTGCTTGGGAAAAAAAAGCATAAGCGGGAAAATACCGCCAATAAGCAGTTTCCGCCGTAAAGCTGAGTTGGGGTGGGCCCCATGTCCCTTCCCCCCCAAAAAGAAAAACAGAAAAACTGCATTTTTTTAAATTGTATTTTATTTTTAAAGCGTGAATAAGCGGGTAAATACCGCCACTAAGCGGTTTCCACAAAAAACTATGCTAGGGGAAAATCACCGAGTAGGTGAATCCGTGAGTCCTGAACCGCAAATATGTGGAGGCCTATAAATGGCTTTCATTCATGTTCACCAGGTGGTTTGACTTTTTTCTGTGTATGTAACTTATCAGACAACTGTATTGTTTTTTTTGTACCATTAAAAAAAGAAAAATACGATGTTTATAGTTTTGGTGATTTTTCTCCAGATCCACTTCCTGTACCAGTATTCTCTTCACTTTTTCCTGGACACCTACCACACTGTGCTGTATGAGAACTCCAACCTCAAGAGCATCAGTGACCACTCGCAAAGACTCGCCGTCATCACAAAGGACCTCTTCCAAGTATGACTTGGAGAAATTGACTATTTTGATAAGAAAACAAACAAATAATAATTACGTGGACTGATGTTCTTTGTAGGTGGCATTCAACAGGGTTGCCAGAGGAATGCTGCATCAGGACCACATCACGTTTGCCATGCTGCTGGCTAAGATCAGCCTCAAGGGAATGACCAGGTCAGTCTTTAACTAGCCAAAGTTGGATTTACAACAAGCGCTTCAGATACAATACACTGCTTGAAAAAAAGGGTTTCACAATCACCAATGCACTTTGAGTCATTTATTTAACAGTACAAACAGTCAAACACTCAAACACAAAATGAGAACACTTGCAAGCAGCTTCAGTAAGCTCACAGAGATAAACTGGCCATGGTCCTGATGTCACCCAGCAGGCCACACCCACTTTAAAGGCACACAATTCAGGCACACAGTTGATGTTGTGATATCTGGTTTGTCCAAACGTAAAATAATTATGCTTTCTAAAAATATTTTTTTTTTACAATCTCTTTTTATTAATATAGTGTGATGTTTCTCCATTGAAAATGTGTACAAATTGCAGTGGTTTGTGGGTGCTGGAAGGGTGCAATAGAATTTCTATTCTTTTCAATTGTGCATATTGATTTGTAATAAGAGTAAGTTATGAGCTTGGTCACAAAACGAAATAAACTCGTAAGTCTGGGTACCACTGTAAATCTAACTTGTCCAGATCTGTCTTCTTTTCAGCGAGCCCTCGTACGATTCGGAGTTCCAGCACTTCCTCCGTGGTAAGGAGATCGTGCTCACTGGCACGTCCCTGCCCAAGCTGAAGGGTCTGACCACAGAGCAGTGTGAGGCCATGGTCCGCCTCGGCCGCCTGCCAGCGTTTCAGGACTTGGTCACTAAAATTCAGTCTGATGAGGTGAGGTGTCTGAAGTGATCTTTTTGTGGTGTCTTATCATGTTGTTATGATGATTTATCTACTCTTGACAATGAGATGTTTAAGTGATAGCCTTTTGTGTTTTTTCACCTCAGCAAATCTTCATGTGGCTGGAGAGTAACACTCCGGAGCTAGCAGTTCCTTACTTGTGGTCTGAAGAGAAGCAGTCCAGTAAATATTTCAATTCAAGCCATCGTCCACATGAACTGCTCTGCACTCACCCATCTGCTTGTCCTCCTCCAGCTCCCATCGGGCAAGCAGTGCACCAGCTGCTGTTGATCCAGACGTTCCGTCCCGACCGTCTGCTGGCCATGTCGCACATCTTTGTGGCAAAGGTGCTGGGAGAGGCCTTCATGAGCATCATTGAGCAGCCCATCGATCTGGCTAACATAGTGGATAGTGAGGTACTGATGTATTCCAAGCAGAAGAACCAGTTATTGTCTGTGTTGATGACTGTCTTGTCACCTTGTGCGTTCAGGTGAAGCCCAGTACACCAGTGCTCATGTGTTCTGTCCCGGGTTACGATGCCAGCGGCCTGGTCCGAGATCTGGCTGCCGAGCAAAACAAACAAATCACTTCCATCTCCATTGGTAAGAACAACACACATTTATTTTCTTTCAGAAATAAAAAGCCCATTTTTGTGGTGGGGGGGGGGGCGTCCTTGTCACACTCAAGCCTTTGTACTGTCTGTATAAACACATTTTGAAACTGCTCTTTATCTTCACCCAGCTTAGCTACTCAGTGTTATGATGTAAAACAGTATGCTGATCGCATCCTTCCATCATCCACAGGTTCGGCTGAGGGCTTCAATAAGGCCGACAGAGACATCAACACTGCCGTCAAGTCGGGCAGATGGGTGATGTTGGAAAACGTCCACCTGGCCCCCGGCTGGCTGATGCAGCTGGAGAAGAAGCTCCACTCCATGCAGCCTCACGCCAGCTTCAGGCTCTTCTTGACCATGGAGATCAATCCCAAGGTATCACACTCACTGGCAGCGTGGGATATGTTAGGTTTTTTTTAATTTTCAGTGTGAAAATTATGTTTTTATTTGACACGGGGTCCTCTATTTACCATAGAGTAACCCAATTTTTTATGTGACTGGGAATTTGCCGTAGTCAATCACTCACCTACAGTAACACAGTAGAAAGACATAATTACACCAAGTATTTATATGAAAAACACTTCTAGGCCATAAGTATAAAACATATAGTTAGTGATAGACTACGGCGCGTTCAAATTTATGGGCAAATTTGGGGGCTTTCTTTCCTCCAATTTGGTATTAAGAGTCATCTTCTTTTCCCTCAGGTTCCAGTGAATCTACTTCGTGCTGGTCGCATCTTTGTGTTCGAGCCTCCTCCTGGTGTAAAGGCCAACATGTTGCGCACCTTCAGCAGTATCCCGGTTGCTCGCATGTGCAAGGTACAAAGCACACTCATTAAGACTTCTCTTGTAGAGACAACTTCCACATTTTACCGCCCCTCTGATTTTGTAAAATGTATTTATTCATCCGCCGCCCTCTGTTTGTATAGGCTCCCAATGAGCGTGCCCGTCTGTACTTCCTGCTGGCCTGGTTCCACGCAGTCATCCAGGAGCGTCTGCGCTACGCACCGCTGGGCTGGTCCAAGAAGTATGAGTTTGGAGAGTCTGACCTGCGCTCGGCTTGCGATACCGTTGACACTTGGCTGGACGACACCGCTAAGGTTTGTGCAAAATTCTTACACATGTAAAACGGGTGGGGAGCCTTTTTTTCTGTCAGGGGTCAAGGCCATCCTAAATTATGTGACAGTTGTAACAAATGTTTATTTTGTATTATAAGCATTTGTGGTGTACAGGTTTTTAGACTAGGCTAAGTTGGAAAAGCCCCCAAAACATTTACATCTCGAAATATTAGAAAAAGTGACAACAAAATAAAAAATACACTTTTTCCGACACCGAAAAAACCCTGATAACAGTTTCTGTGAGGTTTTGTTTTGAGAATTCCTTGGTGGACTGGATTGAATGCTCTTGCAGGCCGTATACAGGTCATGGCCCCGAGGTTCCCCACTCCTGGTCTAAAATGATACTTTAATGACAACAGGGTCGTCAGAATATTGCCCCAGACAAGATCCCCTGGGCCGCGCTAAAGACCCTCATGGCTCAATCCATCTACGGCGGCCGCATCGACAATGAGTTTGACCAGCGTCTGCTTAACACTTTCCTGGAACGCATTTTCACCAAGGGAAGTTTCGACAGCGAGTTCAAACTGGCTCTCAAAGTAGACGGGCACAAAGACATTAAGATGCCTGACGGCATTCGGTCAGTAGCTGGGCACACATTTCTGAACAGTCTCGGCCAGTTATTCCCATGCATGATTTTTCTTTATTTTTCCTCCAGGCGTGAGGAGTTCATGCACTGGGTGGAGATGCTTCCTGACACTCAGACTCCATCTTGGCTTGGATTGCCTAGCAATGCTGAGAAAGTCTTGCTCACCACTCAGGGTAAGCTGCCAGCGGTCCTCTTTAATCACTTGATATATCGACCTTTTCAGCATGATAATGTCACATATTCTTTTGGGTGGAAAAAAACTCCAATTGCGCCACTAATACTCTTTTATGTCACACGACCAAGGCAGAGTGCGCTTTAGAAAACACTGTAAATGGCTTGAATGTTGGTTTTAGCCCTTTTCTACCACCGTAGTTTGACGTGTCAGTCGAAAAGATGTTACACAAGCTAAATTGCATCCAAGGGAGACGGAACGCTGACTATAACTGACATTTCAACAGGTAAGTTTGTTAAAAAATAGACATGGTGTAAATTCACACATAGTTAACATGATCACTGAGGGACTGGCTAATTAACAGATTTTTCCTGATGCTCTGATTCATGGCACAGACATGCTCTTTTGACACTGAAATGGATAGCGTGCTGTAGAGCTGATGTTTTACCAGCAGGCTAGCTGCTAAATTATTATATATATATATATATATATATATATATATTTTTTTTTTTTTTTTTTTTTTTTTTTTATTATTTGGCTAAATTACTCGGACAACCCAACCAAACATTTTATATGTACCTTTTAGAAAAGATTTTCCACAAACCCTAGGATGGACATTTGGTCCCCATATTTTTGATCCTCCTCACACACCGGTTCAGCTAGATTAACTTTGCTTTATTTCGTTATTTATTAATTTTAAGAAATTGAAAACCATCTTGCGGTGTAACCTCAAACACAACCAGTTTTGATCATCATTTTCAGTTCAAGTCAGCCGTAGTCAATCACAGAAGTACCCTGACTGCTATTGTTTACAAACATTATGAAAAGGTCTTTTCAGTCACTTGAACTGGAAACTCACAATTCATCCATCATTCTTCTTCTTCATCAGCCTCTTTTTCACACAACAGTTCATTGACCTTCTCCTTTCTTTTCCAGTGTCCTAAAGTTCACTGACAGCGTTTTGTAGCTCCAAGCAGGAGACGTTATCAGATTCCTCTCATCTTTCATTGGTGGTCATCGATTAGTCATCAAGCGGCTCTCTTGTATATTGTTGTTGTGCAGTTTGTCTTTCCCTATTACTATCACATTTACAAGGTAAAAAGGAGTGCGTATCCTCACCCTCCAGCAGCTGTTGTTTCACAGCCAACATGTCGCTTTGCTGAGACAAGCTCACCCCCCACCCCCTCCCGCGCATCCTCACCTGCCCTCATGATAAACTCACTTGTCACTTTATTAGGTACACCTCTAAAGGCCTGAGTTGGAAGCCATTTTGCCTTCAAAACTGCCTTGATTCTCTGTGGCATAGATTCAACAAGGTGGTGAAGAACATGGCATGATGGTATCAGGAATTTGCTTAAGATTTGACATAGATGGCAATCTAACATCCCAGAACTTCTGAAACCTCTATCTGGACTTCAAAGGCCATTTGTGAAGACTAAAACGCAGGTGAACACTGTGTTCATGCTATGGAGACATGCCTAAATGTGTTAAATAGCAAATTAACAAACTGGTGTACCTAATAATGAAGTGAGTGTTGAATATACTGTATATCCCCATCAATACTCCCCTTACCCTCACTAATAAGGTATCCAGCCACTCCCTCTCTATCACCACCATTTTTTTTTTTTATTATTTTTTTTTTTTTAAATATATTTATTTTGTCTATACTACCTGACACTATGTACAGAATTTTTTCACATAGCTTCCATGGGCACCTAAAGTACCATGTATTTATTAGTTTCCTAATAGCCATATTTATTTAATTGCATTTTTTTGAATATGAAATATTGCTGTAGTCAGTCAAGTGTTTTTTGTATTTTTTATTTAAAAACACAAATTATCCCAAAAATAAAAAGCACTATACTTTTTCAATTATGTAATTTAAAAAAAAAAAAAACATTTTATTTGAGACATTCCGTGATGTTTGATTGACTTCCAAGTTGATCTAATTTAAAAATATTTGTATTTTTTTTTTTTTTTTTATTCATGTAAAGGGCAAAGGTGTCATCTTCATAAAACCTTTAACTATTCAAGCAATCCTTTTAGTGACCTTTCAACATACCCGTCATACAAGTGTAAAACTAAAGTAACTACTCACCCTTTGAAGACTCCTGGGAAATACTATGATGTACCCAGCAATTGTCTATTTAAGATGGCTACTATTTGAGCAAATGTGGTATTTTGTGTCAGTCATTAATCATAGTAAATCAAAAATCACTTGGGCCCCTTTTTCAATGTTTATGTGATTGATGTGTTGCCTGAAGCCTTGTCATGTTGTCCTAATTTCTTTATTTTTGTAATCAAACAATCCCTGACCCATCATGGAGATGAGCTATGTGTTCCACTTAATTAATTTCTCCTCCCACCATGGCTCTGTCTCCCAACCTTGCCCGCTCACTACAACTTCCCCTTCCTTTCCTCGCCGGGCTGCACAGGCACTGACATGATGGGTAAGATGCTGAAAATGCAGATGTTGGAGGATGAGGATGACCTCGCCTACGAGACTGAGAAGAAGGAGCGCACGTCATCCACGGCGGATGCCCAGCCGGCCTGGATGAGGACGCTGCACACCACCGCCGGCAACTGGCTGCAGCTCATGCCCCAAACTGTCAGTCCCCTCAAACGCACGGTGGAGAACATCAAGGTAACGAGCCAAACGTAAAAAGAGGTGAAAGCTGATCTACGTTTCATGTTTGTCACTCATGAGCCAATGAGGTAAAACCACTGAATGAAATGGCCTCAAAGTGCTTCCTGTAACTTGTTGTTCAAATATTGCTAGGACCCGCTGTTCCGCTTCTTTGAGCGCGAGGTGAAGATGGGCAGCAAGATGCTACAGGAGGTCCGCCAGGATCTGTCGGATGTGGTGCAAGTGTGCCAGGGCAAGAAGAAGCAGACCAACTACCTGCGCACTCTTATTAGCGACCTGGTGAAAGGTACAAGTGTCACTTTTATATCCTGTTAGCCCGCGGGACCGAGCCCTGCCGCAAATAGCGAAAACCGCAAGTAATTGGTACCCTTTCCCCAAAATTAAATTCCTAAATTAGTAGTTTAAACCATAAATATACCACAAACTGTGATCCTGTATCATGTGCTATTTTATTTGTATATATATATATTTTTTTACATTACCCTATAAATAATTGCTTACACATTAGTTGATTTTGAAAAAATATACTGGAAGTGCACCTGCACAGGCGGTTTAAGACGAGCTTCTGCTGACAATCCAGGCTTATCCATCCATCTTAGCTCCTCTCTGACAAAGTTGTTAGCCTGGCAGTCGATGTATCACTTCAACATACTTCCTTACACCAATTATACTTTCAGGGCTTTGGCGCCATCTTAGGGCATCTTAGAGCATTATAGAAAATGCGCCAAAAATGTGACAGGGTGACTTTTTCAGTGAGTAGCTGAGGATAGGGTCAACAGGAATAAAAAACACACACACACACATACCGTAATTTCTCATGTATAATACGCACCCCCAAAGTTGACCTCAAAATTCTGGAAAACCCTTCTACCTATGTATCATGCATTTTTACAATGCATGATGTTGCTTCTACCAATATGATCAAAACATGAAGAATTATGTTAGTTTTTAAAAAAAATAATTATTCTGAAGTGAAGCACTTTATTTGAACACGTAATACTTTATTTACCTGCTCTTCTATTGAAAGTCGTATTTAAATAAATAAATGAAATAAATATTTCACAAATTCAGCCAGGGTATGTAAACCTAGGAGCACAACTATACATATGCAGTCATATTGGAATGAAAGTGTAGTCTACACCTTTTTCATAGCCTCTAGGTGGCGCTGGCGTATTAGAATGAAAGTGTACACCTTTCTCATGACCTCTAGGTCGCGGTGGCATATTGAAATGAACGTGTACCGCTTTTTCATAACCTCTAGATGGCGGCATACATTTATAAAATGGGGAAAGTTTTTCATTTTCCCCTATGCCTATGTATAATGAGCACCATTGATTTTTGCCATTTTTTGGGGGGGGGGGGTTGGGGTGCGCATTATACACGATAAATTATAGTAGGTAAATTTGTGAATAGGCAGGGGTTCACTACATAGCGGAACCTTACAGCAGTAATTCCCAACCAGGGTGCCGTGGCACACTAGTGTGTGCCGTAAGAGATCATCATGGGTGCAGCAGAAAATTATCCAATTTCACTTAATTTGTCCAAAATATATTAAGTACAAATATATCTTTGTTCATCTGTCTATGCCAGCGATGTATAGTGACAGGGCAGTATTTGGTAAAAAATAAAACAGCGGTTCTCGTCACTGCCAGCCTTCCCAGTTAACATGGATATTTGACTTCTAAACCCGTCAATGGCAGTGAATGCATTAATGACAAAGGCGTGATGAAATACACTATGGTCTTGATCATCATTCCTTTCCACCCGGCTGTGTTTCAGGCATCCTCCCTCACAGCTGGTGTCGCTACACCGTGCCAATATCCATGACAGTCATCCAGTGGGTGGCCGACTTCAGCGAGCGCATCAAACAGCTGCAGCAGATCTCACAGGGAGCTGCAAGTGGGGGCGCTAAGGAACTGAAGGTAAAACATCAACATTGACCTTATATTGTCTCTCTCTACAGTGTATTGTGAATTTTCACTTTTCTCACCTGAGTCTGGAACGTAACTCCCGCGATAAACGTGGAGAAACTGCCCATCTAAATGTATTCCCTCTTCATTCTTCCCAGAACATCCACGTGTGCCTGGGGAGCCTGTTTGTGCCCGAGGCGTACATCACCGCCACCCGCCAGTACGTGGCCCAAGCCAACAGTTGGTCCCTGGAGGAGCTTTGTCTGGAAGTCAACATCACCACTGCCCAGGGCGCCACTCTGGACGCATGTAGCTTCGGCATCAAAGGTTTGCATTTTGGAATCTTTGCTCCGACTTTTCCTGTGTGGAGTTTGTATGTTCTCCCCATGCTTGTGTGGAGTTTTCCGGGTACTCCTCCGCCTTCCTCCCATATTCCCCCAAAAATACATGGTAAATTCTTTGAAGTCTGTAAGACTGCACTTGTCCTTTTTTTTTTGCCAAACACTGACACAAATTGTGTGCTTGGACCCCTCCTGTTCAGCCTTACCCTTGGGTCAAATTCTTCAGAACTTTAATTTTGACTATCTTAGCTCTGCAGATGACACGGTTAGATCTAGCAGTGTCTCCAGAGGACTGCAGTTCAATTGAGGTGTTGTGTCACTGTCTAAAACAGATAAATAACTGGATGAGCCTAAATTTTCTTCAATTAAACCACAACAAAACTGAGATAATTGTTTTTGGCAATAAAGAAAAGAGGATTGCTGTTAGTAAATACTCGGAGTCACTCTCTTTAAAAATCAAAGACCAAGTCCGAAACCTTGGTGTTCTGATAGATTCCGACCTGACTTTCAACATGAATATCAAATCAATTACTAAAACTGCCTTCTACCATCTGAAGAACATATCCAAAGTGAAGGCTTGCATGTGTCAAGAAGACCAGGAGAAGCTCATCCATGCTTTTATCTCAAGTAGACTTGACTATTGTAATGGTCTTCCGACTGGACTCTCTGCAAAGAGCATTAAACAGCTGCAACTCATTCAGAATGCTGCAGCTCGGGTTCTGACCAGAACAAAGAGGTCAGAGTATATTACTCCATTTCTAAAGTCTTTACACTGGCTTCCAGTCAGCTTTAGAATAGATTTTAAAGTTCTGCTACTGGTCTATAAATCACAAAACGGTTTAGGTCCTGAATACATGAATGAAATGTTAATGGCATATAAACCCAGTAGGGCTCTGAGATCGACAGATTCAGGTCAAATAGTGGAGCACAGAGTCCAAAGCAAACATGGTGAAGCAGCATTTAGCTATTATGCTGCACACAAATGAAATAAGTTGCCAACAGAATTGACATCAGCCCCACCTGTGCATGTTTTTAAGTCCAGGTTAAAAACTCCTCCCCCCTGCCCCCCCATATGCTTTTTAGAGTATTTCCACTTTTAAATTATATTTCTTGCACTGTATGCTGTTTTAATTGTATTTTTATTTTTTTCTTTGTTTTTAAATGCTTTTAATCATGTAAAGCACATTGAGTATGAAATACGCTATATAAATAAATTTGCTTTGCTGTAGGTCTCAAACTGCAGGGGGCGACGTGCGCCAACAACAAGCTGTCCCTGTCCACTTCAATCTCCACCGAGCTGCCTCTCACGCAGCTTCGCTGGATCAAGCAAGGGGATGGCGAGAAGAGACACACGGTAGGAAGTGCCATCTGCAGGTTGTTTGTTTTTTTCCCGCCGTGTCACACGCTCCCCATCATCTTCTTTTTCTCAGGTGACTCTGCCCGTGTACCTGAACTTCACCAGGTCCGACCTCATCTTCACAGTCGACTTCGCCACCAAGGAGGAGCCACACAGCTTCTACGAGCGCGGTGTGGCAGTCCTGTGCACAGAGTAGTAGTATTATAAATCATTCAGTAATCTCCATAGTTAATCCGTCCCCCTATAATAACTTGTACGCACTGCGTGTTAACCACCCATTTGGTTTGCTCGCCTTCCTTTGTGAGCCAGTAGTAGAATATATATACACTACTTTTTTTTTTTTTTGACAAGTGTCTGAGGTTTTGAGGAAGTTGTCAGTTGGTAAATCACATTTGGAAAGAGGATGTTGACAGAACAGGTTTTTTATGAAAGAACAGGTATGTTGTATTTTACATTGAATAAAGCTTGCTGGACTAAAATGAGTTGCTGTATAAATTCTTAGGTCCACCACACACCGAACGATGCGGACAAACACAACTCTGAACTGTTACGCAGTGTGCGGGGCTGGTTAACCAGTTTTGCCGCGATCCCAAATTAGAATCGCAGGTGAACGGCCAATCAAAAATGCCATCTCGTGCCACCAGCTTTCACGTTAAAAAAAATATTATGGGGTCTGTGTATGAAGCGAGATCCAGTCGATCGCTGCCAAGCTGCACCGATACAATAAGTATCGGTGTTTTACAATAATACTTGGCTATAATTAGAATCTTATATGTACTTGTGGCTAAGAAGCAAAGCGTGGAGTCTGTGGCTGAGCACTTTCACAATACAAATTCTGTTTCCAGGTACAAAGCAAGATAAAGCAGGTTGCTGCCAAGCCGTACCGGTACAGTATATTCGTAAACCAACTTTGGTGACCATTTTAGTATTTGACTTTTAGAGGCCAGAAAATTGACATTTTTGAAACGATACTGAAGCGGAACTACTGTTTGTACAGTCAATCCTCACGTTAGTGGTTCGGCATCTGCCTATTTAAATATTCAGATAATTTATTCTGTTATTTGCAACAAAAAAACTCACTAGCTGAGTGAGGTAAGGCTATTTAAGGAAATGCGGTCACTGAACTATACAATGACTATTTTGGCTGCCCGTGAATAGAAAAAGTAGTCATAAAATCAAATCGTGTTCTGGTACCTTTACTACTACTTTAAGCCATAATAAAAATAAGTCAATTATCCATGTCTCTAAATGCTTGTATACAAATAGCTTGGTGTTTGGAGGGCCTGCACACCCATCAAGTGTGATTTAAAAAATAAAAATCCTGGCAGCTAAACCTTGTTCTGAAAATGTGTCTGGGAGGAATGATGACATAATTTACATGATACTGCCCCACCCTGAGTCTCTGCGCATGGCTTAGCAGGCAGGCTAGGTGAAGAGCCTCCATTTTCCAGTGATGCTTTAGCTCCGCCTTTGTAGTCACCTTGGTAACAAAAGCCACTATTGAGTCCTGTAATATTTGTTGCATTAGTTTAGCCACTTTGAATATTAACTTAATTGGTAAACAGTTTTTTGTAAGTACAAAAATTTGCAAATTTAAGTATATATTTTAAACTGTTTTGGTTTAATTAAAGAGAATGCGTTGTTTTACAATTTTTTTTTTTTTTTAAATACTTGATCTACAAATGACTGGCCCTGCTGTCCATTTTGAAAAATCATATGGGGCCCTTGGAGCACAAATGTTTGCCCAGCTTCTGCTCTAATCAAAATTTAAAATGAATATCATTGAGAACTTGAATTTATTTTGTTGTACTGTTTGACCTCCTCAACAGATTCAAAACAACATAGAACCAAGAAAACATTTCTAATTATACATTACCAATGCCATGTATAATTTTAAATAAATCTGAGCTTCCATTCTCCATGTACACTTACAGAAATTATTACAAATAAAATGTAAAAGAAAATATACAGTGAACCCCCACATATTTGCATTTTGTTTTTTTTAAATGACAGGGAGGGGGGGGGGGGACCATCCGTTATATGCCGTTTTTGCACTCAGGCCAATGCCATTTGTAATTTAAAATATTGCTTTGGTGCCAAGCAACTGCTGTATATCTTTTTGAACTGAAGGGAGGAGCTTCATTGAGTCAGGCCATTGCCTTGTGCAAGAGGAAAAAAAACAAAGTGCTTTGCCGCCATCTTGTGGAATTTATAGGCAAACGTTTTGGGTGGCTGTTGATTATTCGTGGAAGGGCTCAGCCCTTCTTGACCGCGAATAATGAGGGGTCACTGGAGTCAACTTTGAAATCCAACAAAAAAAATATTTTTTTGTAACTGGTAACACTTGAGGTAGAACAAGTAATAAAGAGTGCAGTAAACAAAGTGCATTGCAAAGTCACTTGACCGGGCTCTCGCATGCTTCTGATGCAGAATCACCTCCTCCCTCTTCATCTTCCGCCATGTGGACCACACGCTGCTTCTTTTTTTGCTCCAGTCCATCAGCCACGGGCACAGCCAGCTTCCTCTTGAGCACCACCCGGACGTTACACGGGTTGGCCGGTCTTTCCGAGGAGCTCTCGGGCAACCGGGTGTCACGGTGGAGTCGGCAGTGCACTTGGATGCCCGCCGCTGCCGCTTGGCTGCCGGTCAGATCCTCGGTCAGCTCGCACAGCCAAACCTCAGAGTCGTCCACACACTTCATGTGCACATCCACAAGATGACGCCCCTGTTCCCTCACTCTCTCTGTGGGTTCCACCATTGGTCTAAAGGCAGTGGAATGAGGAGGGTGAAGGATAAAACGCCTGCTCCGACGTTGGAAGCGAGCCCCGTGCTGCCTGGTTCGCCTGCTCGGGGCACTGGGGTCCATGTTAATGTCGTCAGAATCCTCAGAGCTCCCGTCATACGGATCCAAAAACTACAATCAAGCAATATACACTATTAGGGCCAGACAGTTTCCCTTAGAAATATCAGATTTTTTAAATATCAAATCACCTTTTTGAGGTCTTTCTGATACAGTAATCCATCGCTATATCACGGTTAATTTATTGTGGATTCAGTGCAAGTTTTTTTTTTAAAGGTCAGTGCATCAAAAAAAAAAAAAAACTCACCTCGGCATCTTTACTACAATCAACTTTATAGGCTAAGTGAATTAAATGTGGCCGTGATGACTCACAGTGCTCCTGTTCTTTGCAGAAACAGAAAACTTACTGAGAACGTTACCCATTTAAAAACAAGCCACAGTCAGTTTTATGAAATTCACAAATACCAAACTTAGCCTGATGAATAGCGAATGCACACACGTAATATTGACAGGAACAAATGCAACTAAAGGGCAATGGTTAGCTTGATTTTCTACAAGTGTCAAAAATCAACTACAGTTACTATATTTTAAAACATCGCCGCAATGGATTCTGGGTACCCATAAAGTTTTGCCAGGACCACGGTCGCAAACGGCACAAATGGTTAACCCAGGAAATCGCCCGTTCACACCATGTCCACATAGGCCGTTGTTCACGTCATTCAAGCAGGTCATGCCCAATAGGCATGTGCTTGTGTGTGTGTGGATGGTGAGCTCAAGTGGACAAATAAAATGAACTGAACTTCTCTCTCAAATGCAGTTTCACAAATTGGCATTTAAATGCATATATGAAACATAAATTAAAAGTTGAGCCCCTGAAGCCAGTTTCAATTAAGAACACTAAATCTGGCAGGCATGTCTATCATCGGTTGACCCACAGAAAAAGTCTCCTGTGCTTTGGGGGTGCAATGGCCCACTCCCTCCCCATTTGGTCAAGGCCCTCTTGGAAATCGCTGTTAACTATCCCTTCCAAGAAATTCATTTTTTTTAAAAACAGGCTAATGGCTTTATTCATCTTACCAAAGAGTAACATCCCTGGCGTCCTGCAGGGTCGTGCACCAGTGGCAACGTCCGTCTTAAGCTGCCACTTTCTGGGGCGCTGCTCACACATTCCTGCCAAACACTTAATGTTTTTTAACAAGTTCAACTTCAACTTACAAGTGACCTGACTTACGAGTTTGCTGTTTTTTGCCTTGAATTGCGAGCATAAATTTTAGTTCAGAAAGCTAGCTATGGTGGCAGCGAACTTCACAACAGTTTGGCAGATTGAGACCAAGTGCTTGCTTCAAGCTGTTTATTGCCACTCCTATTTGAGGTTTCCTTTCAAATTAAACAGAAAAAAAAGATAGACTACCTTAATGCTAACACATAATGCGAAACACCATAAACTAGCATCCACGTCACCTTTAAACAACTTCAACACATGCAGACAGAGGTTACAGCAATACTCACAGCCATTTATGCTTTATCCTCTGCGAAAAACAACTAATATTAATGCAGCGGTCTTCTGTGTTTCATCATCAAATTTGTAAGTAGTATTTCTGTATGTATTATATTACCCCGTGGTGGCCAAGGCGCGCGCGCACACACCAGAAGGAGCAGCACAATACCCATTGAATTATCATGATGCACAAACTGGTTGATGCTTTACTTTCTGTTAAATGATGTTATTGCTATATGTTTAATGAAGTAAATGCTATTTTTCTTATAAAAGACACATTACAAAATACATTGGCATTTTTTTTTTTTTAGGCGCTGGCATTTCCATTCATTTTAATAGGGAAAGATGATTTGAGATGAGTGATGTTTTGAGTTGAGAGTGTGTTCAAGGACTGAATTAAACTCGTAGGTCAAGGCACCACTATTTAATACAGTGCGGCGTATTCAATATTCGATCATGTATTGGCTTCTAGTACCATAGTGCTGGTGTCTGACCATCTTGGACTAATCTCAGAGTCAGAATCAGTACTGGACTCCACTTTACACATCTCCTAAAAATCACACACAATTTCAATACTTTAAAAAGTTAACACTGGTGATTTTAAAGCACCTAAATTGCTGATAAGGGACAACTGGGTCACCTGACCTTGTATTTGAAGGCGAGCTGCTCCATGTTGCTCGTTTTGCCACTGTCACTGGGGTCTAAATGGAGGAAGGGAAAATCACAGTTTAAAAAAACTGCTTGTGTTGAGGTATTTACTTCAAAACCAGTCCATCTTCAGAGTGGTATCAAGTTATTACCTGGGTTTAAATGTGGTCGTCGTCGCCTCCGGTGAGCCATGCTTTCGATGGGCCAGGTACAGCGCGCGCGACTCATTTAAACCATGACGTCACACCTGCCGTAAACGGGCTGTGGTGTCGTAAAAGATTACGTCACTAACAATTTACGCAACACGGCGCTTTGCGTTAGTTTTGCAACAGGTGATTTTTTCTTTCTTTCTTTCTTTCTTTCCTCACTTCAGTTCACGCTTGGCTCACAGTGATTGACTGGCGAGATTTCCGGTATTTTATGTTCAATAAATAAATACATAAAATGGAGATCATGATAAACCCTAAGTGTAAGTATATTACTATTTCCAGACGTTGCTGCACCTAAAACCTATGATTTCGAACTCAAAACTAATATTTGTGAACCAGTTCACAGGACATTTTGATCATGTTTAACTCTTTGAATTCCGGGGTCCCGAAAGGCACCTCACTGTCACTTCCTATCACATATCACAGATGCCTTCAAGGAATCAGAAATCAGATGCAATCAGAAATAAAACTAGTAGCAGTAATAATAATAATAATAGTAGTAGTAGTAGTTCATGCTCTTTTTTAAACGTGCTGCACACTTCACATTGATTCCAGAAGTGTAAAATAAGAACACAAAGTTGCCAGGGGGGCATTGTGAATTAAATCAAGAAAATAAAGAGAAAAAAAAGGGAAAAGGAAAAAACAAGCAAAATTGTATACATATAAATTTTAATTTACACATGCGCTCTGTTTTTTCAGGATTCTTATTTTGGCAGGCACTGATCGACCGTAAAATGTAATTTAAAGCCCTTGTACAATTAAGAATGTAAAACGTCATTATAATACTTTGAAGATTCATAACATGGACTTTTTCAGTGTCATCTTTACAAAAGAAACCAAACATGCTCACAAAACAGTAAAAAAAAAACACACACACACAAATAAGTCTTACCACATCCTTCCATATTTTCGTAGCCAAAAATACGCGATAAGAGTTCCAGGACACACTGAACAATTAGTATCAATAACAACTCTAAAACCTTTCATGAAATGCTGTATAAGGTACATTTTATGTAAATTTTTAAGGAAAACCCCTCTAACTTTGTTATGATGGCATATGTCGAGCATGTCGTTGTTTCTGAATTCCGGGGGTTTCTGAAGGCACCTCACGTTCTATTCTCCACCAATTTACGGAGACCATTGTAAGGTGCATTTACCGTCCCCGGGAATCAGGAAAACGAAAACACCGTGGTGTGGTGGGAGACCCGCACTGGCCCCACTCCTCTCCGCCCCCTCCAGTGCGTAAGATCCGGCTTGGAGGAAAGGGATGAATGTTAATTTCAAAGATGGCGGCGGAGGGAGGAGGGAAGGAGATGAACGAAATCAAAACTCAATTCACCACCCGGGAAGGCGTCTATAAACTCCTCACTCACTCCGAATACAGCCGCCCCAACAGAGTGCCTTTCAACTCGCAGGGCTCCAACCCGGTCAAGGTCTCCTTCGTCAACGTCAACGACCAGTCGGGCAACGGGGACAGGATCTGTTTCAATGTGGGCCGTGAGCTCTACTTCTACATCTACAAAGGCGTGAGAAAGGTACCGTGCCCGTGACACACGCGCTCCCTGGTGGTGCCGCTTCGCGTTACCCGAGCCCGTAGCCTTCCGTCCGGCCGCTCAGCTCAACTCTGGCGGCTGTGTGACCAACAGGCTAGTTAGCTTCCAGCTAACTTACGACTGACTTGACAAGCTACTTCGAGGCCACAGGGCACAATTCCCTGCGCTCGTCAGTTTTAAATGCAGCTCTTTGTCAGTTCTGGCGCTTTTAAAAGTAGCTGCGAGGAGTTTGTGGTTGACCCTGACGGCTCCCTGCCACCTGTCGACGCCCCATATTCTGACAGCTGTCCGCTTAGCACTGCTATAGTTGGAGTGAACCCAGTTAGCTTGTAGCTGAGTGGGCTCCATGAAGACAAAGTCGTCGAATGTCACTTAACTCTCACATACTATTGTGTTAATTGAATTGTTATATAACTAAACCACTAGTAGTATCAGAACTCTTTATGGAGGGGCACTCTGGCGAATACGTTTACTGGTGTTGGTCTGGGGGAAAAGGGGGCTAACAAACATCCCTAATAAATTATCCTAAGGTCATTCTTCACCCTGACCTTTCCTCAAGTGACCAAAAAAGTCATTCATCATCCTTTTGTGCAGGTGCTTCAAAGTGTGTTGACACTGAGATTGTTTTGTGTCAAATTCAGGAAATATACAAAGACCCACCGCTCCCATCCCCATGTATAAATGCAAACGCACCCAGACAAATACACACACACAATACCTATTGACTACTGCATGTCGTATAGAGACATGGCACGGCGCTTTGGATCCTGTGTGAGGGGAAAAAAAGACAACCTGTGGGAAGCCATCCACACCGAGAGGTGCCACATCCCACAACCGCAGAGGATGCAGAGTATTGCAGTAGTCTAAACGATAGGAGATAAAAGTATGCATCACTATGTTATCGCGAGATAGAACTCGGCGGACTCTGCTATATTCTTAAGATGGTAAAAACCTAACTTAGTTAACATTCTTGATGCTTGGATAGAAAGTCTAAAATGGCGCCTAGTTTCTTAACGCATGGTCACGTGGGCAACGCGGCCAATCTTGTGTGTATCTTAGCGCAGAAGTTTCTATTCTGCCACTAGTGTAGTGTAAATAATCAACCCAGTGCACAGTTTCTTACCATACATAAAGCATCCACTTGTGTTGGCCACCATCATGAGTTCCTGCCATCGTGTGCCCCCCGTTTCCTCACAGGCCGCTGACCTGAGCAAGCCCATCGACAAGCGCATCTACAAGGGGACACAGCCCACCTGTCATGACTTCAACCACCTCACCGCCACGGCCGAGAGCGTTTCGCTGCTGGTGGGCTTCTCTGCCGGGCAGGTGCAGCTCATCGACCCCATCAAGAAGGAGACAAGCAAGCTCTTCAATGAGGAGGTAGGGAGGGCTGGTTGGTGTTTTAATGACTTTTTTTGTTACAGTCTATGTAAATTTTTCCAGTCGGCCTGTTTATTTCTGTAGTTTGAGGTGGCAATTATCATGAATAACTGGTGAGAGGAGCCATTGTATAAAAAATATTTTTACTATGGCTCCTTTCAAGTCGTTCTTTTTTTATTTCTGTTGTGCAAGGTGGTGAAGATCATGAATAATAATTGCTAATTGGAGCCATTTAAGCCCTGTACATGTGGCTTCTTCTTTTTTTTGGTTGTTGAATTTATTGATATTAGTGTGAGGTGCCAGTTATTGTGAAGATTAGGAAAGAAGGAGCTGTGACATGACAGTAATTGACCAATCGTGTCTGGCCATAGCCCACCTTTTCCCAGAGGAGGGAGAAGTGTACTGCACTTGAGTACGCATCAGAGGACTCACACTTGCCAAATGTACTTTAATTGGATTCAAATAAGACAACCTTTATTAGTCCCACAATTGGGAATTTTACAATTACGTTAGCTCTCTGGTCAACTGTTTACATGTGACGTGATCTATTCCGATCGGGTATATACGTTTACTACATATAATCGGAACAGCCATGAAACATGCGCACATCGACGTGACCGTCACGTCATTTATCAAGATGGTCAGTCGTCTCTTTAGCACAGTAGTTGGGATTGTCTTACAATAGCTTGATAAAAACCAGTTACAAGTAGTTAAAAAGAAGATTTTTCAAAATTGACTGCTATGAAGGACAGGCTGAAACAAAACTCTTTTTAAATAAACATTCAAACAAATATTTCACCTACGACCGTAAAAATCAGGATGTTAACTGGCTTAAGCCCATTGTCTGTATGCGTTTAACCTCCTTTATTTGTGACGGGCAGCCTTTGTGTGGTGTTCAAATGAAACCGAAGAAGTGAGATACAGACTGATTTGGGATGTTCTTGTCCTGTCCTTGTGTCACTCCTCCTCCCACCAGAGACTAATAGACAAGTCCAGGGTGACGTGTGTGAAGTGGGTTCCAGGCTCCGAGAGCCTCTTCCTGGTGTCGCACGCCAGCGGCAACATGTACCTGTACAACGTGGAGCACACGTGCGGCACCACCGCACCACACTACCAGCTCCTAAAGCAGGGTGACAACTACTCTGTGCACACCTGCAAGAGCAAATCCACGCGGAACCCCCTCCTCAAATGGACGGTGGGTGAGGGCGCCCTCAACGAGTTCGCTTTCTCCCCGGACGGGAAGTTCCTGGCGTGCGTGAGCCAGGACGGCTTCCTGCGGGTGTTCAACTTTGACGCCGTGGAGCTGCACGGCACCATGAAGAGCTACTTCGGCGGCCTGCTGTGCGTGTGCTGGAGCCCAGACGGCAAGTACATCGTAGCGGGCGGCGAGGACGACCTGGTCACGGTGTGGTCCTTCCTGGACTGCCGGGTGATCGCGCGCGGCCACGGCCACAAGTCGTGGGTGAGCGTGGTGGCCTTCGATCACTACACCACCAGCGTGGAGGAGAGCGACCCGCTGGAGTTCAGCGGCAGCGACGAGGACTTCCAGGAGCAGGTGGCCAACTCGGGGCGGGACCGCGCCAACAGCACGCAGTCGCGCCTCTCGAAGCGCAACTCCACCGACAGCCGGCCCGTCAGCGTCACGTACCGCTTCGGCTCGGTGGGCCAGGACACTCAGCTGTGCCTGTGGGACCTCACCGAGGACATCCTGTTCCCGCATCTGCCTCTTTCACGGACACGCACGCACACAAACGTGATGAACGCTACCGTCCCGCCGGCAGGCCCCACCATACTCACTTCTAGTACTAACGCCACCAACGGAAGCACCAGCGAGGCCAGCACTCCTGGCGTGAACTCTGTCTCCAGTACACTACCGCGTTCAAATAGCCTGCCCCATTCCACCACTTCCGGCACCACCGCAATAACCACAACTACGACAGCAAATAACACTAACAAGCCGAGCGGCGGCATCATGGACAGCACCATCGCCACGGGCGTCAGCAAGTTCGCCACGCTGTCGCTGCACGAGCGCAAGGAGCGCCACCACGACAAGGACCACAAGCGCAACCACAGCATGGGCCACATCAGCAGTAAGAGCAGCGACAAGCTTAACGTGCTGACCAAGATCAAGGCGGACGCCGCCAAGACACTGGGCACGCCGCTCTGCCCGCGCATGGAGGACGTGCCGCTGCTTGAGCCGCTCATCTGTAAAAAGATAGCGCACGAGAGGCTGACTGTGCTCATATTTTTAGAGGACTGCTTAGTAACTGCTTGTCAGGAGGGATTTATTTGCACATGGGCCAGGCCGGGCAAAGTGGTAAGTTCTTTTTAACCCAGGGCCAACCCAAGTGTGTCTCTCTCTCTCTTTCTCTCTCTCTCTCTCTCTCTCCCTCTATCTCTCTATCTATCTCTGGGCCGGAGGCGGCGGGTTGCAACTGACGAGCTTGTAGCTAGTCTAGATATGAGTCGCATATCACATGCCCCAGCCCCCGCCTCCACCACCTCTGCTCCAATGCCAAATCATGAGACAGGCAATCCTTTTGTGTTAGCGCAGCCTGAGTGCAGTGTTTCCCAACCTTTGAGCCAAGGGACGTACTTTATATTGCATAAATCTCACGGCACACCACCAAATAAATATGTCACAAAAAACAGTGATCCCGGCCTCGCCTGTGTGGAGTTTGCATGTTCTCCCCGTGCCTGCTTGGGTTTTCTCCGGGTACTCCGATTTCCTCCCACATCCTAAAAATATGCGTAGTAGGTTGATTGAAGACTCCAAATTGCCTGAAGGTGTGAATGTGAGTGTGAATGGTTGTTTATATGTGGCCTGCGATTGGCTGGTGTCCATTTCAGGGTGTACCCCGCCTCTCGCCCGAAGATAGCTGGGATAGGGTCCAGCACGTCCGCGACCCTAGTGAGGATAAGCAGTACAGAAAATGGATGGATGAATATGTTAAACAACTCAGGACAGAGCACCTTTTGTTTGAAGCCCACCCACCTTTCATGTAAGCAAAAGTATTGGAACATACATTAAATTAACTTGGCATAACCCTTACTTGCAATAACTGTCTCAAGCCTGCGACCCATTGACTTCACCAGAGTGTTGCATTCTTCATTTGAAATGCTTTTACTGCAGCCTCTTTCACTTCTTTTGTTTCTAGCGGTTTCTCCCTTCAGTCTCCTCTTCAGGAGGTAAAAATGCATGCTCTATTGGGTTAAGGTCTGGTGATTGACTGAGCCTTCCAGTTTTTCCATCTGAAGAAGTCCTTTGTTGTGTTGGCAGTGTGTTTTGGGTCATTGTCTTGTTGCATGATGAAGCTTCTCCTGATTAGTTTGGTTGCATTTTTCTGTAAATTGCCAGGCAAAATGGTTTTGTAGACTTCAGAATTCATTCTGCTGCTATCATCATGAGGTACATCATCAATAAACACTAGTGAGCCCGTTCAAAAGCAACTATGTGAGCCCAAGCCATGACATTACCTCCACCATGCTTCACAGATGAGCTTGTGTGTTTTGGATCATAAGCAGATCCTTTCTTTCGCCGTACTTTGGCCTTTCCATCACTTTGGTAGAGGTTAATCTTGGTATCATCAGTCCGTAAAACTTTGTCCCAAAAGTTTTGTGGCTCATCTTTGTACTTTATAAAATCCAATCTGGCCTTCTGATTCTTTCTGCTGATGAGTGGTTTGCATCTTGTGGTATGGCCTGTATAATTCTTCTTCTTCGAACAGTGGATTGTGATACTTTCACCCCTGCCCTGTGGAAGTTGGCAGTGATGTCACTGACTGTTGTCTTTGGGTGTTTCTTCATTTCTGTCATCAACTGCTGTTGATACCCTTGTCCGACCTGTTCGATGTCTGTTGTTCAGTACACCAGAAATGTCTTTCTTTTTCAGGACATTCCAAATTGTTGTATTGCGTATGCCCAATGTTTGTGGAACAGCTCTGATTGATTTTTCTTCTCTCAGCTTCAAAATGGTTTGCTTTTCTCCCATAGACAGCTCTATGGTCTTCATGTTTGCTTAATAGCAAATTCAGTTTTCACAGGCGAAATCCAAAGCCAAAAACAAGCACTATCTGTTTAAGCAATCACTCTAAAAGGCAACACTTGAGCAACTAGAAACACCCATCAGTTTCACATGTTTCAATACTTTTTCTCACTTGAAAAGTGGGTGGCTTCAAACAAAAGGTGCTCTGTCCTGAGTGGTGTAACACATCTAGATGTAACTACAATTAAAAAGCTGGAATTCTAAACTTTTGTCTCATATTCATCTTTTGATGAATATGCTGGATACACGTTAATTGTACCTTCTGACATCTAGTGGAAGACCCTTTAATTGTTCTGTCTGTCCCTATATGTCGCTGAAATAGAGCCATTATTTATAGTAAATAAATAGTTGTTTTCAGACCAATCAAGTGATATTGGATAACTTCCCGCGATAACTTAGTGGTTGGGAATCACTGCACTCATCAGTCAACACGCTCAGCTTCTTTGCTCTGAACAATCTTGTATGCACTTCTTCCTGTGCTCACAGCTAAAGTCAGTCTTTTCAGTGGGGAAAAACACCTTTAAAATATATATATATATAAAAATTAATAATAAAAAAAGTAAAAAGTACTTCCATCAGGGGTGAGGGATGACCCAAAGAAGAACCAATTAATTTTTCACATTGAAAATCTGTCTTAATTTCTCAATGCACAAACCTTAAAGAAAAAAAAAAAAGACATGCAAAATACGTAAGATCATGATAAAGTATAAATTGAAAAAAAATATTATTTTTCTATATTTTGAATATGTGCTATATGCCATCATTCCAAATAAAACCATTGGCACTTTTCTGAAATACTGGCCTTTCCCATTATACTCAAATGTATACAGAATGCGTCGTCGTTTTTTTTTTTTTTTTGGGACGTGTGTACTGATTGGAGCAGAACAAGGAGGCCCAAAAAGTATGTTTTTAGACCATGATAAAAATCTTTTTAATCCCCCAAATCTGTGAAACCTCCAGAGTGGCCCAATTCAGTGTTGTCCGCACACCTGAGGATTTGCCATTATAAAATGTTGAACAACTTTAACATTTCCAATAATATATTATTTCTAAACTGATTGGGTTGGGAAAATCCCTCATAACACGGGCCACACCATTGGATAATCACTCATCTTAATCTTTGGAGACGTCTGACAATCGGGAAGCGACTCATTCTCTAATTAGATAAGAAGTATGTCTATTCACTGTTTTTGTGCTCTGACCAAAGCCATGTCTAATATAAAAATATTGTTTTGTTTATGTTGAAGTGAGGGGAGGAGCTTCATTTACTTAGTCCAGAGCCTTGTCTAATAGAAAAAGTGCCATCTGTCAGGACGGAGAAATGTGCATTACTACTTCCTCTTACATAGGTTTATCACTGGTACCCTTCTGTGGTGGCATCATGCAAAATAACCAAAGAAAATGCAGTTTTAGCGGCAGTTTTTCCCCCCAAAACTTTTGCTTCAATTTCAAATTTTGCTGAAGGCGTACAGTGAACCCTCCTGCCTTTTGTGGGGGATAGGGGCCGAGCCCAGCTGCGAATAGCAAAACTGTGCGAGTAATTAACGCCCAACCTTGGCCCAAAGATGGCACCAAAGCAATACTGTTATTGCTTTGGCTTGAGTGCAAAGGCAATTTCAGCACATAACAAAAGATGGAAAAAAAAAATAAAAATCAAATGGGCAAATTCACATTTGCCGAGCCGCAAATATTCACGATATTTGACTTTGGAGGTTTCACTGAATTCAAGTATTTAGACTTGGAATAAGCGACCTTTGACACTCACTTTGCACCCAACTCAAGTCCCCCTCACCCCCCATTTCCTCCTCTTCCAAATGCAAATCTCCTTTTTTGTTTTCCTTTTTCCAGGGTTTATTGTCCTCCCAAAACCAAGCCAGCTCTCCCAGTGGAACAGTAGTATAGCCCACAACACATCTGCTGCTAAAAAAAAACAAAAACACGCAAGCCACAGTCTGATGCTGCTTTCCACTTCCTCTGCGAGTGTTGCAAGTTTCCTTTCCTTTTTTATTTTATATGTGATTTTTGTATTATTAAATCCCCTGCCTTCCTACCTGCCTTTTTTCTATTGAGCACTCACTTTGGAGCAGTGTTTCCCCAACCTTGATTGAGTCAAGGTGTTTGTTTTACATTGGAAAAATCTCACGGCACGCCACAAACAAATGTCACAAAAAGTAAATTTACTGGAAAAAATAGTCAAGCTACTCTACAAATTGATTTACTTATTTACCCTTTGTCATCTAGTGGAAGCTCGTAATTAGATCTGCCTGTCACGATACGTCGGTGACATAGATGAACAAAGAGACATTTAAATATAAAGTAAATATATTCAACATCTGTTGACCTATTAGGTGAAATTGGACAGTTGGGAATCACTGCTTTCGAGGCGGGGTGAACAACCTGCGCCCAAAGACAGCCTGCTTTGGGGGCAATCCCCCCCCCCCCCCAAAAAAAAAAATTTAACCACAAATGCCTATAATACTTCTTCCCCAAAATATTTTTTTTCCATAGGAAAAAGGTTGCCCATCCCTGCCTTAAAGAGGAAGACCGCATCAAAAAAAGAAAAAAGTGCAATGTGGACTGTTGCTCTACGTTATTAGTTTTTAACTAATTTTTACATTCTTATATTATTAAAGCATCTTTCTAGAATGTCAAAACTCATCCTGAGAGGATGGTTCCATAACACTTTTTTTTTTTTTCTTAACTAGAAGTGTAGCCTAGACTGCTCAGGGTTATTACAATTGAGTGGAGTTTTTTATTTATTTCTTTTTTAACGATCAAGCGAGCATCTGGCAATGTTGCATCCTTTACATCTGCCTCCCCACTAATGACTTTTGCACTGAATCTTTTTTTTTTGGTATTACTACTACTCTGTTGGAGCAAAGGATATAAAAAAAAAAAAGCAGGCAGGGGACTGTTTTAACATCCTCATCAGAATCATCTTTATTCCCCCCTCCCCTATAATAGCGAAAAACTGGATGCTGCAATTATGTAGTCTTTTTAAAGCGAGAGAGAAAAGTTTGCACTTGTTTGTTAGATGGAAAAAAAATGGCTTTACATGTTTTTGTGCTGTGCTCACAACTCACAGATGGCTAATACAGTAGAGAGGAAAATACTAAAATCTTTTATCTATTGAGCATTTATTTTAATATTGTGTTCAGATTGAAATGTGCTCTGTATCATATTGTGTATATTGTAATTAATTGATTTGATGACGGGGGAGGGCAAGCTTACCATTTCCACTGTGGGAAGTTTTGTCATGGATTGTTATATTTCTAAAGCCTAAAGTATACATATTAATAATATTAAAAATAATCTTGAATACACTGTTTTCCTGTTTTTTGTTTGTTTGTCCATGTGGTGTGTTTGCCAGAAAGTTATCAGGCAAATGCAAAAAATCTAATAATTTTTATTCGTATTTATATCTTGTATTTATACAAATATATCGGTTATTAAATGTCATACATTTGAATAACACAATAATAATAATACAATACAAATGTTATTCCATTTTATTCATATAGCTTAATAGATTTACTTACTTTATTTTTGTTTTAAGTGCAAAACCCATGATGTTTTAAATTTTATATATTTGTTAAAGATTTTCATTATTACATTAGCCCATATCTTTTTTTATTATTATTTGTATAAAATAATAAATGTAATTTAATTCACATACGCTCTCTAGTGTCAAGTATGGTTTAACACCTGAAATTTTGCTCATTAAAAAAAATAAAAACTATTTTCTGATGATGGGTATTCAGATACGTTTTTGTTTTTAAATACATGATTTTTTTTAATGTCCCACGAGTGTGTGCAGAGAATACAAACAAATGATACCTGACTTTTTAAAATTATTATTATTTGGGTCTTACATCACATCTATAACACTGTAAAGTGCAGATTAATGAGTCCAAAGAGAGGCTATAAAGGTGCCTGGGAAGCTACATTGTCAACATTATAGTGCTAAATAACTGCCTGTGTGTGTAATAAATCATAATAGTGTCATTGCACCATTTGTCTGTGTATAAACAAAATGTCTATTGCATCACAATACTGGACATAATGGATGATAGCCCTTCATTTTAAAGCAGAGTAACAAATGGGCTACTGGTTAAACAGCTTTATTACACTTAATAATAAGAATAATATGCGTTTGTGTGTATCGTCAGTAGCCTCCTGTCCAGTGGAGACGTGAAGCACGTGTTCAGGCCCGCTGGCTGTGACTTGTGGTTGGCCTGTGTGGACACACGAAATGAGGGCATTCAGGTAATGAAGTCACAAGACCGGGTTCAAAAGTACAAACACTATTTTAGTAGAAGTACAAATACTTGGGTTAAAAAAAAAAAAAAACTCTGGTAAAGGTAGGAGTACTGATTCAACCCCTGTTAAGTAAAAGTAAAAAAGTCCCACTGTCATTTATATAAATACAGTAGAATGTGCTTATGTAGAAGTACATTGAACGTGAAAAAAACAATGTTGCATGTTGTTTAAAAGCAAGTAATGAATGTGATTACCTTGGCCAAGTGTGACTAGCACTTTTTAGTGACTATGGCCGGCAAGGTGCCCCGGCGGGTGAGGGTGAAGGCGCGTGGCGCGGAGCCCGGGAAGGAGCGCTGCGGCCCCGGGTTGGCCATGTTGAGTTTGGGCAGCTCGTAATGGCCGGCGTTGCGTCGGCCCAGGGGCTCGGCTACGTGCTTCGGGTTATGCTGGACAAGGGGTACAGTAGAGGTGCTTTTATTACATTCATTAAAGGGAACATATAATGGAATTTGGGCAGCACTGTGATGTAGTAGTAAGTACATCAGCCTCACAGTTGAGGGGGTTCTAATCCTGTGATTGGTTGTCCCCAGGGTGTTGTTGATATTATGGAAAATGGGACTTTATAATTGCTTGTCTACAAATAGTGGTGTTGCTGGCTAATTTACATTAATAGCTGTCCACACACCAAGTTTCTCCACGCATGAATCATAGACTGGGCTGGGTGAAGATCCACAGCCATTTTCAAGCGGACTACACTGTTTGAAACACTATAATGCAGAAACATCCACATTTGTGAATTCCTTCCATTTTGTTGATTTTTTTTTTGGGGGGTGTGAGTGGGGGGAAATCCTCCATTATTAGAAAGTATTATGTCTCTTTGAAGTACTTACAGTAATTAAATGGGTGGGCATGGTGTGTCTCCCCCTCATTTGTCTGCTGAGTCTCGTGGGTCGCCACAGGAGGTCTGAGGTGATGCGAGGTGTGTTTTTTTCCACGCCTTTAAACAGCCCACAAATTCCAGGAAGACGTTCACATTTCTTCTCTGCCACCCTGACAGGAAACAAGCACAATTTGCTCTTGGTGTCGTCGTATAGACATATTAAGTACACATTCCATTGTTTCACGTAAAAAAAAAAGAAAAAAAAAGATGCCCATTTTTTTTCTCATAAATCAAAATACATGCATTTATTTATTTTTCAGTCTATCTAGGTATATAATAAACTATATGCAATTATACAAATACATTTATGCCAAATATATACAATGGCACATTTTATATAATTCATACTGCAGTATGTATACATATACATACATCAAATATGAAAGAACTTGTGAAAGAAGTAGTGTTCCCACATACTGTAGTGAAAATTGCTCCAGTATTTTTGGTAATGATTGCGGTGCACTGCTGTCACGGCTGTGTGCTCACCGTATCTCCCGAAAGTAGGTGTGCCTCAAGGCCGTGGTGGCCGTGATGCGTTCGTCGGCATCGTAAGCCAGCATCTGGTAGAGCAGTGACACAGCAGGAGTGGCGCAGTTGGGCAGCAGACGCGAGATCCCGCTGCCCTTCTTGGCGGGGAAGTTGAAGTGCATCGCTCGAGACCTGGCCGCAATAAGGCCGGTTACAAACCACTGACTTTTGCTTTTTATTAACATTTTTTTATCTGAAAGCTGGTACAGCAGGGTAACAGTGTGATGATAACAAGCAAGCAATTTGCTTTTTCTCTGCCTTTTGTATGCCACCACAGGACTAGTGTGATGATGAAACCAAGTGTAATGTGTTTTGCTTTTTGTGAGCTTTTTGTGATGCCACCATATATGGATACTATTGTGATCATTGCAAATATGTGTTTTGCTTTTTTTTAATGCCATCACAGAACCAGTGTGATGATAAAAACAAGTTTGGTGTGTTTTGATTTAGCTTTTTTTGCTGTGTTTCTGTGATAACTCATACAGTCATTCTCGAAGTGTGGTACAAGTATCATTAGTGGTACGCGAAAGCATCAATGCCTATGTACAGTTCAGCCGTATTTAACTTTTTATTATTATTATTTTTTTTTCCTATATTGAAAAACAACGATGTTCAAACTGCATAATGTTACATTGGCTCACAACGAAGCTCAGGCCGCAACAACCTTGCCCTGTCGGTAAAAAATATGCGCTTCCACGAACCGGTCCGAGGTGGGAAAAAGGTTGGGGACCACCGGTCTAATGTATTAATTCCAGCAGTAGCTGTAAAAGGCTACTAAATAGTGCTATAAAAAACATCTTGCTGTTCCCTCTGTTAACTCTGTCAAGCTTTTTCAAAGGGTGAGTAGTTTTACTTTATCTTACTTTTGACTTGGTGTTATCACACAATAGTGGACTTATTTGTACATTTGTATGACAGTGAGGAATGTTAAAATGTTACTTTGGTAAATCACCAGTAAGATTAATATCAGTGATGACAAACATCGGCATCAGCGTGACAACCTACTGCTTGAATTTGCGCAGGACGCTTTGTTCGGGAGTGCCCAGCACATCGTGGATCTTGGCGATCTGGTCCAGCCCGTTGGCACCAGGGAAGAGAGGATTCAAGCTGAAACAAAGGCACAGGCTAAAAATACAACAAAGAGAAGTACATGTTGTGTACTGAAAACAAACAGCTGCCTAAAGAAAGGCCCTGCTAGCTTAATGCTAACATACAATGCAAAATGCCATTGACACGCTAACATCTAGCAGCGGTAGTTGCGGTTTTAGAACACAGCATCCCAGAAGGAGCAGCACAATGAAATGAATTGAAGCAATAAATCATGATTCACAAACTATTTAATTATTTACATTCTGTTTAATCGTGTTATTACTCTGTTTTTAGAGAATAAAATACTATAGAGTACTATTTAAATATAAACGAATAGTTTGGGGTTTTTTGCAGGATGCGAACTGAGATGGATTCTATGTATATCTAAAAGTATTGCAATAATAGTATTATATTTAATTTCCATCCATTTAAACAGGGAAAGTGTTTTGAGTTACAAGTGTGGTCACAGAACAAATTAAATTTGTGCCCTAAGGCACCACTTATTTTTACACTTGTGTGACAGTTAATGTTATTTTAGAATGTTTATCTTTTCTTTGGCTTTAGTGGCTTTTATGAGCAAGACCGTTGAGTTGAACAAGACAGTGTTTAACTTTTGTACTTATTTTTTTACTGACTGATACCACTGGCTAATTTACACACGTGTTAAGCTTGTTTCACTGTTCATGCTATTTTAAAAAGCGCATGCGTTATTCTTTTTCTTTGGCTTTTTGTGTCAACTTATTCCAAAAGATGGAGACAAACCAAATTGTGTGACTGTCAGTCTTCTTGATCAGTAATAATGGGGGGAAATGATTACTGTATTTCGCCATTCTTGGATATGGTTCAACCAAATATTTTCTCGGCCTGCTCCATTCCGATATCTAGAATTCGGCCTGTTTTCCTGCCGCTTGCCCTCACTTGACAAATGAAAGAAGTTAAAGTTCCCCAGACCACTGTTGTGACACCCAACTGGGGTCAGTTACTTCATAATCTCAAAGAAGACACAGCCGGCGCTCCAGATGTCCATTGTCAGGCTGTAGTAGCCGTCGGTCAGGAGGCACTCGGGGGCCCGGTACCAGCGTGTGGAGATGTACTCTGTGTGCGGCGGCTTGGAGTGCACGCTCCTGCACGAGCCGAAGTCACCCAGCTTCAGAACGTTTTGCTAGAAAATAGCATGTGTCAGTTTTCATTGACGCAAGTACTAATTTCACAATATTAATGTTTATTATCCTGCTTTGCAGTGGTGTACAACTGCGCTGAATCATACCGAGAGCTAATACAGTAACGGAGCCCTGCCACGAATAGCGAAAAATAATAATAATAATTGACGTCCGCCTCTAAAAATGTTTATACTGTAATTTCTTACCTTAATAGTCTATAAACCATAAATAGACCACAACTACGACCTCAAAACACTTCATGGATGATTTGAAGTGAAGATGTGTCACTTGGACATGTTTCTTTGAGACTAATTCCTATTTAGACAAGGCTTTGGTGCTTTATGTCATCTTAGAGCTTTATTGAAAGAACACAAATACAATTAGGTGAGTTTTTCAGCGACTTATGGAGGATTTCACGACTAGGCCAGGAATTAGTCTAGTGTGACCCTCTCAGTATGATGCACTGCAGCCACAATAGTAAACACGTTGTTAAATAAATACCCCTCAAAACTCTGCGTGATTATCTCGGTAAAGGCAGAATTTTATACAAAAATAATCTCACTTTGATAAGAATGTTTTCCGGCTTCACGTCTCTATGGAAGATCCCGCAGCTGTAAAGAGTACAGTTAGAAACAATTGAAATCATCTGGCGCCAATGGTGACAACACGATTCATGTTTTTTTTCTGTTCAGGAATGCAATTAAATGGGTACAATTTTAATCAACAAATAATAATGTGCTTCACTATTTATTTTTTGTTTTTTTGTGAAATGGTTGACATAAAAAAAAGATGGCAAACAATATTCATGACATTGAAGCATTAAAATAAAAATAAAATGCTGTTGACGTAGGTCAGCTGATGCATATTTTTTCAGCACTGTACATTTTTAGATAGAAAATAATGATTTTTTTTACGTCCTTTCTCATTCTTTTCATTAACATCCACTTCCATCACTTCAAAAAATATTTGGCTCTCTAAGTCCCACAATCATGACCAACACTAAAATACAGCAGGCCAGTGGGCCTGTGTGTTCGTCAAAATGAGACAGGTTTCATTCCTAAAAAGAATATCTAATGTTATAGTAAGCCACTGTAACATTATTGAATATTAATAATGCGCTTAAATATAGGGAAGTTCAAATACAGTACTTAAATAATGATTCAACTGAAATATATTGCATATAAAAGTTAGATAAAAATTGTCCCTAAATGAATGTTTAAAAACAAACACTTCTGAAAGATGAAATTGACATGTATTGAAATAAAAAGTTAAATACAACTGAACTGCAGGCACTCGGGCAGTGATTTTTGTGTGTGTGTGTGTGCTACTAGTGGTACACATACTGCACTTTGCAAATCACTGGACTGTGGCAGACTGTTACGCATGATATTGAAGTTACCTGTGTATGTGGTCGAGTGACTTGCACAACTGGTACATGTAGTATCTGACCGTGTGATCAGGCGGCGGCGTCTGTCTCTCTGCAACGAAGCATCAGTCAGTCAAAAACTTGAAAAAGTCATGTTGATATTGATTTAGTGAAGTCAGGCCCACCTCTAATAAACTCGTACAAATTCATCTCCATCAGCTCACAGATCATCGAAACCGTGCCCGTTTCCTTGTCGCTGAAACGATGAATTGGGAAAATGAGACGTGATCCAGTATATTGTAATTGAGACCGACTGAACCGAACCAAAGTACAGTCGAACGTCCGAAGTGCAACGCGATCCGTTCCTTGACTTCCAAGTGGTTGGAATTTGTACCACTTTTGGAGCATTGGACTTTGGAGGTTCCACTGTAATAAGTGAATAAAGTCACTGTTGTCAGAGGACTCACAAAATGAGTTCATGCAGGTGGATGATATTCGCATGTGGGCTGAGCCTCCTCATCGCCTGAACCTCCCGCAGGTTGTTGGCCTGTTCCACACTGCACAAGATAGGATGCAAGATTTCCTTCCAAATGCTCAGAAAATATAATAGTTAACCTTTGTATGATGTGATCTCACCTGTTCATGGTCTGCTTCATAGTCTTGCATGCGTATGTCTTGCCGTCCTTCAGACTCTGAGTTTTGACCACCACGGAGAATGAGCCCTCGCCAATTTTCTTGATTATTTTGTAGCCTGTAAAAGAAATACAAGTCTTTTCTATTTTGTGCACGGCAACAGCAGGAAAAGTCTTCTGCCTGAGAAATTTCTGCTCGTTAGACAGTGAATACAGTAGAGTAATAAACCCCTCATGGACAATTAGGCACTTGCTTTTTAGGGAATTGGGATTCAGGGGAAGGACAAAGAGTGCATTCCTTTGCTCTCCTTATATCCATCCATCAATCCATAGAGAGTAGCAGGAATTCAAAAATACATCATGAAAAATCTCAATACAGTATATTTCCTTCTCCCAGTAGCAATAACTCAAAATATGTAATAATCAAACCAATATATTTTACCCACATTGCTCGATATCAGTGTCTTTAAAATGAAATACAATCATTATTATTATTTTATTATTAGATATTAGATATGGCAGCTTCAAATACAAGAATCTAAATATGAATTGACTGTGTCTTCAAATCATATTATCATTAATAATAGTAATTCAACAACGTTGTTAAGAATGCTGTACTCTTCCTGTGATTCAGTGTAGACATAAAAAAAATGCAATGAATACTTCTAACATGTAACGTGTATACAAGAATAGCATTATTCATACAGTATAGTGTTACTAGTAAACTAGCATTGAAGTGATTCAAGACACAGACGGACGTCGCCCAAATTCAAACTTACGGTGCATTTCTTGACGGCCGTAGCGGGCATTACGACTGCGACGCGTGACAAATCAAAAGTCGAGTTAGCAACTAAAAAGGCGTCTTGGGCTAGCACGGCTGCTAGCTTGACCGTCGCCTTGGCAACGGAGCACGCCTTCGCCCTCCCCTCTTGACCCAGCCGGCAACCGGCTGCAACGTCTTCCACCTGGGACGGTGAAACGCGACGGCTTTGAAGTTGTATGGCTCGCAAAATGTGGCGAAATGCTGGCATTCTTACCAAAAGGCCCTGATGTTATTTGACGGCAAATGGTTCTTTCTTACCCTTTTTCCAGAGGTGGGCGGTGACCGCAAGCTCCCCCGTCTTGTCGCCGGGCTCGTAGCTTCGCTTTCTCCGGTCGTCGTTCGCCGCCGTCTTGCACGCATTGCGAAGGTTTGCCCTGTTTTTAACGCCGATCAGCCAGTTGGAGTAGTGCATCATGAGTGCACAAGGGTTTGCGAGATGAAGTCTAGCATGGACTTAATGCTTTAAGAATGTCGTGTGAAACAATGAGTGTTTGTGTGTGTGTGTGTGTGGGGGGGACATTTTAACAAAGCCGTTGAAAATCAAGTCTGGACAGTGACAAGAGAGGGCGCCATATTGTTACCCAGCTTCACATAATACTTCCAAAATATAAGGGATATTTTCCACAAAAATGTCATAATACATATTTTTGGGTGCTAATGTGAGAGTGTCATCGTGGTGATTTAATGACAAATAGGCTGTAATTATTAAACATGTTTTTTTTTGTTTTTGTTTTTTGGGTTCGTGCCTTGGCGAGCACCCCCATTAAAAAAATATATCATTTTTCACACAAAATAATCATTAAAAAAATAATTATTATTACTCGTCTCTTTAAAGCAGTTATGCTTAATTACTAATTAATTATATAGGGTTTACCACCCACAGGCGTTGTCTTTGTAGAATTTTTAGGAAAATAATGCATCTTCTCGGCTTGTCCGGGATGAGTGGAACAGCCTACAGCCGCACAACCAGGTAACTTGCCCCCCCCCCCCAAAAAAAAAATACACTTCAAAAGGCCAAAAACTGTTCGCGGGTAATTGCGAGCCAATGCCGGGAATTAGAGACAACATGGCGTCCTTGAATCACGTGACGCTGATTTAGCCAATGCGGAGTAGTGCGCCGAGTTTAAATAGTGTCCCCAACATTGTTGTCTCCGTTTAGGTCATTTCGCTCTGCCTCGGCTTCCGTACCAACGTGAAAGATCTTGCGCATGCGTACTAAATCGTCGACGTGCTGCAAGTGTGGCACGAGCCGCTCTTAAGACTCTTACGCCGTTTTTCCTTTTTGTAAGACACTTTTAAACCATCATGAAAACAAGGTTCACCACGGCGGACATCAGGGCCGCTATCGCCGAGATAAATGCCAAGTAGGTGACGTTTGTTTTCCCCTTCATCCGGGGTCTGCTAGCCAAAATGCTAACGTGTTTTCTATATTTCTCTTGTTATACTTATGGGTGACAGCTACATTGGCATGAGAGTGAACAACGTGTACGACATAGACAACAAGACGTACCTCATCCGGCTACAAAAGTAAGCACCGCTTTCTAAATCCACTCATCACTCGAGTCGTGTGGGTGCAGAAAAGTTTACTACTGCACTTTTGCCTCTCCAACATAATTGAGTGACGTCAACAAAGACTGAAAAGCTATGATGTTAATGACGACCTATATTATTTTGTCTTTACAAAACATAATAATGCCGTCGGTGTGTTGTGTTACTGCACTGCACCACGCTGACAACCGTGCCTAATATTTTGACAGGGTCCAATTGCATTTAGCATCTGCTTGCTAAAAGTTAATTTGTCTATGTTGTTGATATTTAAGTGGTTGGTCTGTGTATTCTTGCGTAGGTTTACTCCAATGGCCTCTCACGTTCCAAAAACATGCGTGTTAGGTTTATTGAATACTCTAAATTGTCCAGAGGTGTGAGTGTGAATTGTCCTTGGGTTTAGGGCTGCACAATATTGGGGGGATTGACATTGACATTTTCTTTAACCTTGTGATATATTTTGCAATGTTAAAAAAAAGTACAGGATAACATTCACGTAACGTGAAAAACGGCACACATTTCTCTTTTTCCCTGTCTATAACAACTATGCCCATTAGAGCACAAAACTATTACATTTGTTTGAATACTACCTGTATTTAAATGAACTGTAGTATTGAGCAATAGTCCAGCCAGACATTATGTTAAAATCCTTTATTTTCATGGCTAGTTATACTGTAGAGTCATTGGCACATTCCTAAAACAATTCATCTGTTTTAATCCATCTGTTATGTTACACCTATGTTTTAATGTATGCATTACTGTTTCTATATTTCAGTGCATTAGCAAAACACTTTGTTGTGTACACCTGAAGGTTGTCCTTCAATAATGCTGTGGCTCTCTCCCCTCTCCCTGAGTTTAATCTGTTGCAATTTGCATTCCTTCGTCATATTGTTAAGATAGATGAATGCAGCCTTGTAATTGTTTCCCGTCTCCTCATTAATAGTTATCAGACAGCAAAAAAAAAAAGTGTACAACACTCTGGGCTGCTCCGTGTAAGGTTGTTTGACAGGTGTAATTTACGTAACATTGGTGCTATGTCCATCTGCTGGTCACTTTTGCATATTACAGTTGATTGACTGCATATCAATACACCAACATAGCACAGGACCCTGCGATGTGACTATTGCGCACACGTAGATTGCGATGACGATGCTCAAACGATATATTGTGCAGCCTTACATGGGTTATATGTGCCCTGTAATTGGCTGGCAACCAGTCCAGGGTATTCCCCCGCCTGTCGCCCAGTCAGCTGGGATAGATTCCAGCTCACCTGCAATCCTAAGGAGGACAAGTGCAATAAATGGATGAATAGATGTCAGATGTACAGTACATGCAGGTGTTCCTGATGTTGTAAAATGTCACTGATTTCACTTTGTTTAAAAAGGCCTGACAGCAAAGCCATTCTGCTGCTTGAATCCGGCCTTCGGATTCACTCCACAGACTTCGAATGGCCCAAGAATATGATGCCTTCAGGCTTCGCCATGAAAGTAAGGTCCTTTTTTTTTTTTTTTTTTTTTAGCAAATCTTATATCAAACAGCATTATTGTTATTAGTAGTAGTAGTCGTCGTCATAAATAAAATACAAAGAAACTCGAAATATATCTTTTGCACATCTTACTATCAGCGTGTCTTTAAAATCTATTAAATAACAAAAAATTCAAATGAAATGAAAAATATTACAATGTTTTCAACATTTTTCTAACCAGTTTTTGTTTCAATATCAGTGTCTATTTAAAAAAAAAAAAAAAAAGACTCATTCAAAAGTGTCCTTGCTATTACGCTCGAGTGTGTTTTGATAACAAATCCACACTGTGTTTGTAGTGTCGAAAGCACCTGAAGACGCGGCGGCTGACGCAGGTGAAGCAGCTCGGCATCGACAGAATCGTTGACCTCCAGTTTGGCTCTGAGGAGGCCGCGTACCACCTCATTGTAGAACTCTACGACCGGGTGAGAACACGCTGCTGAGTCAATATTACCATTCAGTTGCCTTTGAGACCTCACCATCTCACCCCCAAAAAGTTGCCGTTTCACTTTATATTCATTGTATTAAGCTCCCTGTTACCTGCTATATGATCAAACACACTTATCTTGATTTACTCTATAGTAACGTACAAGCTGTGTTTCCATCCACTCTGCAGGGTAACATCATTCTGGCAGACCACGAGTACACCATCCTCAACCTGCTTCGCTTTCGCAACGCCGAGGCTGAAGACGTCAAGATCGCCGTGAGGGAGCGCTACCCCGTGGAGAGCGCCAGACCACCAGAACCTCTCATCACGTTACAACGGTAACTTGTTGGGTCCATAGACCACTCAGTCCTTATCGCCTGTATTTCCTTGTGGATTGGCCTGAGCTTTTTATTTATCCAACTGCAGAGAGTACCAAGTGCTTATTAGGAGTGTTTATGAACTATGGAAATCAAATTATAATTTTCTTTGGTGACATGTAGCGATTCAATAGGTTGTGACACGTAGTCACTACACAATCTTGTCTTGTGTGCGTCGCATGTTTATGCGCCGGGTAGCGACACCGCTCCTGTTGCACTCTCCCTGATATCCTTTTTCTGTAGTTTTAAACTCTACTTTCACGTCACATAAATTTAAATATACCAGTAATATCATCTAACTTTCCAAAACACTTTTGCATAATCGTCTTTTCTACCTAATAAAGGCCTGCCACCTGTTAGCTTTAAAAATGACACTTTAAAATCTAAAACTTCAAATTTATTTATTCCACAAACACTCTGTAAGTGATGAAATTGTTGTAGAATTTAAAAAGACTCAATTCAGTCACTTTTTCTTTTTTAGTCAGAACAAAAAAAAAAATCTGATTTAAATAGAGAAAATAATAGTTTCATATTTTTCATTGTATGGGGGCAATATTTCTTCTAATAAAAAAATATATAGTCATGGTAATTACAAGCGCCATGTTATTGTTTTGTGTGAAAATAAAGGCATCTTTGATTTGAATGAGATGTGAGAAAATTTTCATCCCCGTCACTATATACTGTATATATATATTTTTTTATTTAAACCAATTTCCTCGAACGTAGACTCACTGAAATAATCAGCAAAGCACCGAAGGGAGACCAAGTGAAAAGAGTGCTGAACCCTCACCTCAGTAAGTACAGATACAATTTGATTCACCGTCACCTCTTCCTAATCGTCTTAGTGTGATCCTATTGCTGAAGTATATTTTCTAAACTTCCACAGCGTACGGAGCCACTCTCATAGAACACTGTTTCATAGAAGCCGGACTGTCGGGCTCAATGAAAGTCGACAGTCAGGTAGATGCTTCCCAAGGTACTGTAGCGAGCTTATATTTGTGTCCAGTGAAGGGATTGAATATGACTTTGGGCGTTTCTGTCTCAGTCGCACCCAAAATCCTAGAAGCCCTGCAAATGGCCGAGCTGTACATGGAGAAAACGGAGAACTTTAGCGGCAAAGTATGTCATCTTTAGTTAGTTTTTTTTGGGGGGTCTGAAATTTTGAGGTTTCAAAACATTAGCTTTGTTTTGTTGAAGGGCTTCATCATTCAAAAGAGCGAGAAGAAAGCGAGTTTAACGCCTGGGAAAGCCAGCGAGGAGCTACTCACGTAAGTCGTGGCACAGAATAGTAACTGGGATACTTTGTTGTTGTTGATATTTTCATACAGGACATAAGGTTAAAGCTTTATTAGCCTCAGAACACAATCATTTTCAAGAAAGTAAGTAAAGCAGAACACTTTATACCGTAAAACACATGATTGATACATACACTGTATATGGAGTGCAGTTGTTAAGCGGGATAATAATGATATTAATATGATAAATATGGGTATAGTAAGTTCCATCGGTTAACGTACATAATATTTAAATGTGTAATATGGAATCAGGTCAGTCACTAAATGAATAATAATAATGCATTCTGGATTTTACGGCGATCTGAACGGTGTTACCGGTATCGGCCGATAGCATTTTATGCTGATCGGCTGGGCTTTCATGTCATAAATCGCCGATCCGATCGATGACGTCATCGATTGGCTCCACACAAGACATTCAATTCCGTGTCTTCGTCGCATATGAATCCAAAAGCTAGTTTATTTTTAGCTTTGTCACGTGTCTTGCTGCGCAGTACTGTAACTATCTGACGGCCAATAAAGTTTTCTCAATCTTGTCGGTAAAAAAACACTTCGTCGGTGTGGGACTATTTTGCGGTGTTGTCTCAGACAAACAACACCTGAAGTTATGTGCAGTCTGTCCACAACTGAAGTACGTCGTGGGGAACGTCATCTAAATGCTTCAACACAACAAATTTGATCGAGCACCTGAAGAATGTACACGCCCCCCACGCCGCATTCAAGCAACGCAGCGTGGGGGGCGTGTCAAACGGACTCGAACTCTGGACAACACCCGTCCATAGAGCTGGGACAGTGAGAAAGTTAGAGTAAGAATGTCATTAACATTATTTATGAAAGTAATTTAATTGCAATAAAGTAATTTAATTACAGTCAGTTAGCACCCATTATTTCTGTCATGTAATGTTGATTTGACCTAAACTTAGGTCAGTGGCCAATCCTTGAATGTCCCCTAGAGGTCATTGGTGTTTTAACTTTGGTCTAAAATACTGGAGAATAATTGGAACTGGGATGGGTTCCCGGACGTCCGCAACCCTTGTGAGGATAAGCTGTACAGAAAATTGATGGATGGAAGGATGGATACAGTATACAGTACACGAGTATATACAATACATGAACAACTCATGTAAATAGGCACATTGCTCCATCTTGTGATCGGTTATCGTTTTTTTAAACTTGCTGATGGGTGATCGGCCCCAAAAATCCTGATCGTGTAAAGCTAAAAGCATACTAAAAATATGCGCTGCAATCATAGTCCGGTTATTATTTACTGATGAGCTAGAATATGCTAAAAACTAACAGTAGAGCAATCCAATGATTATTTATTATGTGGTGGTAATTATTAATAATAATACCAATAAAATATTTTAATTAATCGCTTGTATTTTAGCAATAATAAAAATCATTATGATTTATTATCAATACAGTAAATATGTATATCATATTATTTTTATATAGTTTTGTTATTGGCATATATATTTTTAGATATTTATAATTATTTATATATTATATAGGTAGGTATATAGATTGTATTAGATAATGTAAAAATTGAGCATATTTATACATTTTAATTATTTTAGCATTTTAAAATATATATACAAAAATAATAATTACTATAAATGCATGACGATTTTTATATTCATCGCACAAATGGCATTAGACAGAATTATTACATTTTAGACTGGAAAATACATATAATTAAAAATAATCTAGGCAAAGAAAGCGATTTTAGGATTTATTGGAATTATTCATGCATAGTCATTTGTAATTACAGATATGATGAATTCCATCCATTCCTCTTTGCCCAACATTTAAAAAGTCCTCACTTGGAGTTTGAGTCCTTCAACAAGGTAAATAAAGATATTGATCACATCTCATCTGTTGTTTTCTACTGCGCTCATGTGTCACAATGTTTTCTTGTCAGGCGGTGGATGAGTTCTTCTCCAAGATGGAGAGCCAGAAGATCGACATGAAGGCTTTGCAACAGGAGAAGCAGGCCCTAAAGAAGCTGGAGAACGTCAAGAGGGACCACAAGCAGAGGCTGGAGGCCTTGCATCAAGTTCAGGTGAAGGCCAAGTGATGACACCTGGGATTTAGAGTCTTCAATGCATGTTTTAGAATGTGGGAGGAAGCTGGCGTACGCGGGGGAAAAGCCGAGGGAAGCACAGGGAGAACATGCAAACTCCGCCGTGCTGCTGAATCAAACATTAATTATATATATATATATATATATTTATTTTTATTTATTTATTTTTTTTTTGGGCGTCTTTGAATATTTTTTTTAGTGTTTATTATTGAATTAGTTGGCAAAAGGTTGCTCCATGCTTTGAATGGGGAAATTAAGCGCCATCTGGTGGACAGATACCAAAATGTCATTTTCAATTCTCATTTTTTGTCGCTGCCAAGTAAAAAAAAATTCTCAACTCCATCTTATACATAGAGCACTTTAAAAAAAACAACAACTGCAGTGCTATATTTTAACCAATGACTGAACAATAAACAATAAAACAATTGGCCTATGGTCACAACGTGTATCAAGTTGGTCATATTTCCTAGAAGAGTGAGAGAGGAAGAGCCGTGTGCGTCCTTCACGTTAGCAAACTGGAGGTCCAAAGTTTTTACTCCCTCTCATTTCACAGTGTTAACATTTCTGTCTTACTCTCACGTGGGTCACGCGGCAGGAAGTGGACCGAGTGAAAGGCGAACTGGTGGAGATGAACCTGGCCGTGGTGGAGAGGGCGCTGCAGGTGATCCGCAGCGCGCTGGCCAACCAGGTTGACTGGACCGAGATCGGCGTGCTGGTCAAGGAGGCGCAGGCCGCCGGCGACCCCGTGGCGTGCACCATCAAGGACCTCAAGCTGCAGACCAACCACATCATCATGCTTTTAAAGTGAGACCAACGTGTCGACGCTAAACAAACTGTCTCCTTGCTCTCCTTTTAATTTTTTTTATTTTTTATTTTTTCCGTCTTCTAGGAATCCTTATATCACTGAGGAGGAACAGGAGGAGGAGGTGGAAGCCTTGAAGGAAGCCATGCCGGAGAAAGGCAAGAAAAACAAAAATAAAGACAAAGGTCAGAACAAGAAGCTGCAGAGGAACAAACCCATGCTGGTTGATGTGGATCTCAGCCTGTCGGCCTATGCCAACGCCAAGAAGTAAGTCACCTTTCGCTAAGCCACACCCCAAGCATGTTCACTGGCCAATCACATCGCAGTACACAACAGCCGTTTCACACTTTCCCTTAAATTCAGTAATACATTTTCAAATTTTGTTTGTATATATGTTGACTTCTTGAATAGCTAGTTGATCTTAAACTATTCCGATATGATATTGTGCCCAACTGGCCTTATTGGACTTTCCTTGCATGCTTTGAATGGGAAAAAGGAGTGCCACCTGGTGGAAAAATATAAAACTGGCACTTTTTTTGTTGCTTGGAACAAATGTGTCAGCTTTTGTGTAGCTTTGCCATTTTAGGGTAATTTAAGGAATTCTTCAAAGGACAATAAAAAAAAAAAAAAAAAAAGAATTCATAATGAAAAAATAGCTTAAAAATAAAAAGTGAATGGCACAAAATGTCCCTAGGTTGCTTTAGGGTTAAACCTGCATATACCCTATTTTTTAACCCCAATTGTTAAAGCCTGCATGTCTGGTTTCAGGTACTATGACTGCAAGCGCAGTGCTGAAAAGAAGGAACAAAAGACCGTTCAAGCAGCAGATAAGGTAAGAACAGCCTTCTAACCTGCTTTGTTTGGTGAGACGATTGAAAATGCTCTTCCGACTTAATTGAAGGCGATGAAGTCGGCAGAGAAAAAAACCCAGCAAACCCTAAAGGAGGTCCAGATGGTGACCACCATTCAGAAGGCCAGGAAGGTCTACTGGTAGGTGGCCACTTCACACCATTTATTTAGCAATTATCTGTGCCCTCTCAGACATGTGTTCCCTCCTTTGGCAGGTTTGAGAAGTTCCTTTGGTTCATCACGTCGGAGAACTATCTCGTTATCGCCGGGCGGGACCAGCAACAGAACGAGATGATCGTCAAGCGCTATCTGCGGGCCGGTAAAGACGCTTCCACTCAGCTTTAACGCCATACAGTGTTCCCCTGCTATATCATGCTTCATCATTTGCACCCCTGCTGTATTGCCGATTTTCAATGAATGGTTTCATGGGTTTTACAGTACAGTACAGTCGGACTCAAATAAAGAGAATTACATGTTGTGTGTTTAAAAGAACCACTTAACTCTGTCTTTAAGTCCACTAGCTTTACGCTAACACATAATGGAAAAGGCCAAACACTGGCTAGCAAATAACATTGGTGTTGCAGCATTATAACCCTTCAAGCAATGGATATTTGAACACAAATGATGGAGCAACACAGATAATGCAAGAATAGTCACAAGCAAATATTCTTTATCCTCTTCGAAGAATATCTTATGTTACTGCTGCTTTCTTAGCGCTGAACTCTCTGGATTATACTGCCCTCGGGTGGCCAGGGGAAGGAGCAGCACAATGTTCATTGAATTGAAGCAGAAAATGTATCTTGAGTTTTTTTTTTTTTGGCAGGGGACATCTATGTCCACGCTGACCTCCACGGCGCCACCAGTTGTGTCATCAAAAACCCCTCAGGTGAGTCCACTCACGTTTGTTTCATTAGCGATTGACGTCTTCGTCTCCGCCCTCCCTCCCAGGTAATACCGTCCCCCCTCGCACGCTCACCGAGGCGGGCACCATGTCGGTGTGCTACAGCGCCGCCTGGGACGCCAAGATAGTCACCAGTGCTTGGTGGGTCCACCATCATCAGGTGAGGCACTGAGAACAATATTTCCACCAGTTGAATTAATTGAAGAAAATAGTTCATCATACTATTTAATAATCATCAATCACTAATCATGCTATTTTTCAAATTTAAAGCTTATTAATGAATCATTATGTAGGGAGTACAGGTAAAATACCAAACACCATGATAAACTTACAAAATTATGTATATATTTTTAACCCGCAAAAAAATACCATGTCTAAATAAATGTTGTAAATGTATTAATAGTTTACTAAATAAAACAAATATATACAGCTAAAGTTAAAGAAAAAATATTTACCACCAATTTAATAATAAAATAAAAATGAATTGTGAAATAATAAAAAAAAAGATGCATTTCAAATTTCATCCATAATGAACTTCCATATTTCTCCTGCTAATTTACATCGTAATCCTAATCATGGTATTATGTTGAGAAAACAGCTTAAATATGTTGGTAATATACCCAGATAAACATAATAATAGATAATTAAAACAAACCAACCAAAAATATATTTAAATGCCGTAAGGTGCTGGAAAAGCTCAAAATGTCATCTTGAAAAATGCTTGAACTTGACACACAGATCTTAATTATGGCTTACAAGTGTTTCTGTTGCGTTTTAGGTGTCCAAGACTGCGCCGACAGGAGAGTACCTGACCACTGGCAGCTTCATGATCAGAGGTAGGACCACTTTTAAAACATTTGTTTTACTCACCAAAGTAGGTACTGATTGCTATTTTGTTTTCCTCAGGAAAGAAAAACTATCTGCCGCCTTCCTACTTGATTATGGGCTTCGGCTTTCTCTTTAAGGTAAACCATCAAATAAAGCTACTGCTGTGGACTTGCTGTCATGTTTCCGTGCAGGTAGATGCTTTGCACTGCATATTCGATTACAAATCAGATTTGTTATTCCTCAAGAGAAAGTGAAGAAAATATAATATCGGGCTGTTCAAAAATAACATTTACTCTATACACTGAAACATGCTGGAAGATTTTGTGTTCTGTGAACAGGCCAAAATTCAATTTTCTTTATTTTTTCTAAAGGAACACATCTGAAACATTTATTCATGTTTTTATTTGTAACAGAATGTGAAGTGTTCCCAATGTATTTGTTTGGAAGCACATGAAAGCTATTATTTATTTTTTTAAAACACACTATCATTCTGATCACAACGTTCATATCCTTGGACCACATTTTGTCCCCTCTCAGGTAGATGAGCAGAGCGTGTTCCGGCACAGAGGCGAGCGCAAGGTGAAAACGGTGGAGGAGGACGTCGAGGAAAGGGCGTCCAGAACGGCCGAGTTGTTGGAGGAAGGGGAGGAGCTCATCGGTAACCGCTGATACTTGTCTACGTTTACAGTAATCCCTTGCTATGTTGAGGGTCATGTTTTTTTTTTTGTAATGGATCAATGTAGTCCAGATACCTGCACATCTCTGGTGCAGTTAGCATTATTCTCTATATGACTTTAATGTGGCAGCAATGAATCATAAGCACAAATTGGCTCTTTTACTTTACAGAAAAAAACTCCACTAATTTCAACGCATACATTTGGTAAGTCACCAAGTTGCTTAGCAATGCGGTGAACATGATCAGAATGTCACTGTTTCACACACAAGCCACAGTCAGAATTTCGTGAAACTAATTCCCAACGTAGCCTGTCCAATAGCTAATGCACACACTCACAACAATAAGGACAAGAACAAATGCAAGTAAAGAGCAACGTTTAGCTTAGCTTTCTCCAACTACAGTAGTGTAGTTAAAAAGGGAACCAGAAGGGAATTCTGTAAAACAGCAGGATTTGCCGGCCCTATTTCCCATGATTCTTTGTGCTGCCTACACGCCGTGATGTCACTGTGGAGCACAGTACCTCCTGCTTTAAAAAAAAATAAAAAATAAAAAATCCCGTTTACCCCATGTCCGCATGGGATCTTGTTCACGTCACTCAAGCAGAGCACAACCCGCCTTTTATAGGCATGTTTGTGTGGAGTGTATAGAATAACTGCATTTCTTTGAAGTATCACTGACTGACATTGAATTGCATATGTAAATTTTTTCAATTTATATAAATAGTACAAAAAAAATAATTGGTCGCTACTTTAGATTTTGTCTATTGTGGGGGTTTTCTGGAATGTAAACCCTGTGATAAACAAGGCATTACTGTAACAATTCTAAGATGACCGTGATCACCTCCGTAGGCGACGATAGCGGCGCTGAGGATGGAGCAGAAGATGAGAAAGAGGAGGTTGAGCCAGGGGGCTGCTGCGGAAATGATCCAGTGGCGATTCCGGACACGGACGGAACGCCGTTGGAGCGGAGCGACCCGGAGAGCGAAAAGGAAGACGACAGGAAGGAGGCCAAACGGGAAGCCAGCGAGGAATTGAGCTACCCCGACACTACCATCACACTCACTCACCTGCAGCCCAACAAGTACCAACACTGAAAAAACATTTTACTTTTCAGGAGCGTCAGGATATGTAACTTATAGTCGTTTTTTTTTTTGTTGTTGTTGCTCCAGGAGCTCCCAGAACTTCACTGTCAAAAAAGAAGAAGCCTCTCAGGTTCCCTTGCTTGGGCACGTTTTTCACAGAATCACATCTTGCGGGCGCATTAAACAACGAATGTCTCTCCAGGCTGACGTCGACACGCAAGGGAGGAAGCACATGACGGCTAAGCAGAGAAGGTGAGTCAAAGGATTGCCTGTACAGTTGTCGTTGTGTATGAAAGGGCCACAAAGCTTTCGCGTTTGTCCACAGTCCGTGAAGGAAAAAGAGGCACAGAGTGAGATGTGGAAACATTTTCCTGACACGGCCGACAGTCGGGATAAGCTGAAAGATACTACAAACAAAAGTCTGCAAAGCCTGATATAATACAGTATGCAGTGTGGCCAAATGGCTCGCTAAACTGCACCGTCAAAGAGTTGAAAGAGCGACCTTCAAATAGAAGTCTTAACAAGTGTGAATTATTTTGTTAAGTAAATATTTTGTTCGTTCATCCTTAATGCCGAGGTATCGGATCGGACTGTGTATCTGCCCATGCTCAAAATCAAGTGACTCTAGTTGGACTCGGGTGGAAAAGAAAAAAAAAAAAAAAGGGATGCGTTTAGTTACATATATATCCCTGTTTATTTTACGGCCGGATGTCTGTGTAAAAGAGTTATGGTGTCTTGCTTAGAGACGAGAAGAAGAAGCAGAAACAGGAAGCGAGTGAACTGGAAAAGAAGACTGAGGTTGCGCCCGCCGAACAAGAAGTGGACCGCGGATCCAAAAGTGGCTGCGTACCATCCCAGCAGCCGCTGAAGAGAGGCCAGAAGGTGAGAATTTGGTCATAACAAGATGCAAGTTAAACTGTTTCACGCAACACATGACAGTAAACAAACGAGCCTAAGAAAACATCGGAGTCTGTTCGATGCGCTTTTAAGAGAATTGAGATCCTCCATTAATATGGCGGCGTGAGAACAACGTCCGAGGTCGCGGTCGAAGCAGCGAGCAACGTTGCAATCGAGAGAAATGAGATCCGCCCACATTGGGTGCTGCTGTTTTGGCAACAGAACAAGCTGAAGAAGATCAAAGAGAAGTACAAGGACCAGGACGAAGAGGACCGCGAGCTCATGATGCAGCTGCTTGGGGTACACGCGCGCGCACGCACGCACGCACGCACATGCCATGACGCACAACACAACACAGTCATGCAAGCTCTCCTGGTCTTCTCAGTCGGCCGGTGCGAGCAAGGAGGAGAAGGACAAGGGTAAGAAAGGCAAGAAGGGGAAGGGCAAAGAGGAGCCCCCTAGGAAGCCCCCACCTCAGAAGCCCCCTCCCAAAACTCCCCAGGAGGTGACCACCGCCAAGAAACCGCAGGAGACGGCCGTCGAGGGCGAGGAGGCGGCTTCTGCAGAGCAAGACGATAAGGTACTAGCTGCAATATCACATGATTTGTGTGTTAAATTAGCGACTGAATATGATTTTGGGGAGTTGTTGTGTTGATGTTTGTGCGCAACGATATATGATAAGGTTTAATAGCAACTTGCACAATGCGGTGTTTGGAAACTCAAGCAAGATGGCTCTTTTTTGGGGGGATTTCCTGAAAACATCCGAGGATTGCGCCCATGAAGCTTGTCGTTGCTGTTTACTAACTTTGTATGGTTTTCTTAGTAAATAAAGCGGCATAATAAGCACCAACTGGCGAATAGATGTCACATTCTTACAAATTTGCGCTCACGCAATAGTGAATAGACATAAAAATAAGAGCATGAACGAAGGCAGATACATTGTTTTAAATAAATTTTTTTGTATAAATACTTCATAGATTTAAGTAAACAGCAGTTGATGAAGAGGAAGAAGCACATTTGAACTATAAAAGAACATTTTGACATCTTGGGTTTGTTCTTAAGATATCGTTATTAACATTATTGTTAAAATATTACGGTAGCATCCTTATATTATTAGTTGACAGTTATTGTTAGTTTATGCTTTGACAGTTTATGCTTTCGAACTTAATGTATCTTGTTCATTAAATTATTGCAATGTCATTTAATAGTGTGATGTTAGTCTTTTAAAAAAAAATCTGAAAAATCTAATAATATTGTGATACTCTTACCATATTGTAAATAATATATAACTCCAATTTGTACCATTTCAGAAGGACTCAACCTTGGAATATATAATCAGATTTTAGAACAGACGTGTACTAAATTGTGGTCGTCTTTCAGGAGGACGACGTGGATCCAGACAACCCCGGAGCAGAGGTGACCGCATGTACACCGTTTCGAACTCCTTCTAGCTGCTCAAACTTTTTCACACCAAGTTCCACCTCAAAACTAACACGTATTGTGCTTCAAAGTTAAAGTAAGTATAGTAATTGCGTTTGCATTTGCAACCACTAGGGGGAAGCCCACACAGCACGACTACACTTGTGGAATCCTTGCGTCGCTGTTGTGACAGGTTGTGTGTGTGTGTGTGTGTGTCAGGAAGCAGAGAACCTTCTGACGTCACTGACGGGCCAACCTCACGCCGAGGACGTGCTGATGTTTGCGGTGCCCGTGTGCGCCCCCTACAGTGCGCTCTCCAACTGCAAGTGCGTAGCGCCATGCTCCAGTGGACTCAATGTGTTTCAAGCAGTAAGGGAAGTATCATGTTTATTTTTTATTTGTTTTTTTTTTACACCTACAGGCACAAAGTTAAACTGACACCAGGCTCTCAAAAGAAAGGCAAAGGTAAGAACTGTTTTTTGAGACGACCTTTAAGTGTCGTTATGTGAACCACTATACTGCCGATAAGGCAGACAAGACTCTTTGGGGTTCTGACACATTTGAGATTTAAAAATTCCACACTTATTCCAGACCCTAATTTCCAGAGTAATTTGCGACATTGGAATAAATAGCTTTATATTCCATTATGTCGGAAAATAATTTCCAGAAGATTATATAGCTAGGTAAAATTGCTGATGCAAATAAAGACCAAACCCAGATGACAAGACGACAGTGCTTTTTCCTCTGAATATGATGAACAACTGCCGCCTCTTATGTTGGCGTGCATTTAGTTTAGTTAGGTCTGTTTTGAAACCCTAACCCTGTCTTGAAACTCTACTTTGAAACCCGAAAACTATCTTTAAACCCAAATTGGAAACCCTAACCCTGTTTTTAAACCCTAATTTGAAACCCTAACCCTGTTGTTGAAACCCTAAGCCTATTTGGAAACCTAAAACTGTCTTTAAATCCAAATTTGAAACTCTACTTTGAAATCCTTAAAAAAAAACAACCTAGCCCTGTTTTGAAACCCTAAAACAGTCTTTAAACCTAAATTTTAAACTCTAACCATTTTGAAACCCTACTTTATATTTCTGTGACGGTTGATTTATTTATTTTTTGTTCCTTCCAGCCGCCCGCACTGCACTTTTGAGCTTCATGAAAGCCAAGGAGGCTTCTGTGAGAGAAAAGGACTTGCTACGCAGCGTCAAGGTATCTAATTCAACTTTGCTTTATGAATTGGAACCAGAAATAATTGTTTTGCTTGTGCTGCAGGACGCCGACCTATCCAGGAACATGCCCGGCAAGGTCAAAGTGTCTGCCCCTAACCTACTGGCTGCCAAGAGAAAGTAAGACACTGACGTACGCAAAGGAAACACCATCTACTTCTGGATACTTTTACATATGAAGATGGACTTTAATGACCAAAATTATTCTTTGAACAACAAAAAAAAAGTGACAAACCCTTTTCTGTTGTACCACCTTTTATTTTCACTGGCCACAAAATTAGGTACAGCAAAATGTTACTACTATATTAAAAAAAAAAAAAAGAATAATCTGTCTTGATTGACATGCTCAAGAAAAGTATTACTGTACAGCTAATAAAGGTTTTATGATGGACAATACAGGTTCACTTCCTATTAGGAAAATTGCATTGACAGAAGTAGAAAACAACTGCATTCCATAACATTTATTCATTACAGAACACACTTAAAAATACAACAAATAATAATTTCATGTACAGTGAAAAGAAAACATTCTCCTTATCGCTTTTAAAGTCCTTGAAGTTTGCTGTGGAGACATGAGAGTAATGTTGTTTTAATGTAATGTTTAAATACAACAAATGTACAGAAAAGTTCCAACCTGTCCTCGATGGTTCTGTTGGATGGATAGTACACCTTAAATGTAAAACCACTTCTTGGGAAAGAGCCCTGGTTTAGTGATTTTGGGGGGGGGGGGGGGGGGAATAAAAAATCGTCAATAACATCACAGGATTGAAAATGAGTATTTTACCCGGTAAGCTTGCATACCGGGTTGACGCAAAGGCAGTCGGAGTGCGTGATGCTGAAGGGGTCGCACTTGTCAGCAAAGACCACGACGTCGGGGACGGGGTACACGCGCAGGGCGTAGTCGTACGCCCAAAACACGGGAGTAACGTAGAGAGGCAGCGGGGCCAGGTGAGCCTGGGACAGGATGGTCCGGACAAACTGGCAACAGCAACAGTGACAAAGTGGGATGTGGTTTTTGTTTGTTTTTGTTTTGTTTTTTTTAAATAAGAAAAAGACTCACATGGTTGGGAATGTCCAAGTTGCTGTTGGGCAAGCCCACGCAGTTTCTGCACATTTTGTTGACCAAGTCTTCCCGGATGATGATGAGCTCCTGGCTGCAGTACTGGATCCTGATAGAGAAATACGTATTTAGCCATAACCACATTAACGTTGTTATACGAGAGTCTGCTCGCTTAACGCTAATATACAATGCAAAAAGTCATAGATGGGCTATCAAAACTAGCATCAATGTCACAAAAATCATAAACCTTTAAATAACTTATTTCAACACGAACGGTTGTAACATATGCATACACCAGATACAACAGTACTCGCGTATATATTCTTTATCTTCCGAAGTGATAAATGGCACTACTAATTGCATTGCTTTAGCTATTAAGTATAAGAAATAATTTTCAAAAAGGTACTATTACTTTCCCTGGTAGCTAAATTTTTGAAGGTCCTTCAAATAATTTTCTGAGAAAGTAATTGGTGAATATAACTAATTACTTTTTAGTCATTTGGCCAAACACTGAGCCTCAGTGAGCCTTTGTTTATTCAGGTCTCGTGTTCTGTATTACAAGTTTACAGTTGGAACTAGTCCACTGCACATTTACCTGCATGGGTTGGTGGTGAACACGGAGAAAGGAACCCTCTCTCTGAACTCCTCAGTGATGTGATCAGCCAGTGGAGGTCTGTGGGCAGGACATAATTCGATAGTCGTCAATTTCTTGGACTTGTTTTCAGGCAAATAATAATAAAAGAAAAAAAAACGGACACATTTTTCATTTGTCGGAGTTCCATTCCTACAGCGACGATGTAACTACAACTTCAGAATTTGACCTAAGGCTATCACAAACTTTGTCTTATGAGTCGACTAGTAAAGTCAATATTTGGAAGAAAAGCACTTCTCGGCCATACAAGCAAATGAAAATCAAGTACGACAGTAATTGAAATGAGTTGATTCTGGCATTGCCTTGGCCAACTAAGGGCAGTATAAGACATACATTACTGTACTGTAATGTACAGTACCTGTCTCTGCTTCTCCATATGAGTCATATTAGCCCTTCTTCACAGAGGATAAATAATATATGCCGGTGAGTATACTGATTATATCTGCCAAAGTCCTGAACAATGCATTGAAAAGAAAAAAAACTTAAGAAAGACGTAAACATAACTGTGATAATTGTGCATTTAAACGTGTGCACACCTGCTTATAAATTGGGATGTAGCTGTTTAGAATTAACTAGTCACATTCAACAATGTTAACTGGGAGTGGGCACACACCTGCCACCATTTAAATCACCTCTAATTAACACCAAATGAAGTTCAGATGTTTTAGCGGCCTTTCCGTCACATTTTTTTGTTGTTTTCTAGCAGAGGCCTGAAAGTTTTGTGCTGCATTTGGAACAGTTCTGCCATGCTGCACTGTAGGTATGGTGTTCTTTCGGTGACGAGCACTGTTGCGTTTGCACCAAACATACCCTTTGGAACCTTGGATTTATCGGAAAACAACACGTTTTCACACATGCAGATGGGAGATTTCAAGTGTGTTTTGACGAAATGTAAAAAGGCTTTTATGTTTTTCTGTGTCAGATAAGACTTTCATCTTGCAACCCAACAAGTCCCTCTGCCCCTACCCCAGACAAGCTGGGAGATTGTTGCCACAGCTACTAAACAGCCCGTACTTGCCATAAATTCCTGCAGCTCTTTCAATGTTGCCGTTGACCTCTCGACAGTCTCCCTGATCAAGTTTGTCATCTTTTCATCAATTTTGGTGGAACTTACACTTACGAAACCACATTAGTTCAGTTTGTTTTTTTACTTCCCCTCTCTGAAAGATTTTGCCCAATTGAGTCGTACAGGTTATAGGTCATATTAATGGAGGAAAAGGTTTTGCAATGATTTATCTTGGTCTCATTTTTGGTCGCATTTGAACAGGGCGATGTAGAGCTCTTACCCACAGTTTTATCCAGTGGGAGAAGAAACTACTTGACTATCACTCCGTTTGTCCCCATTTGCTTTGTTTACTGTATTTTGCGCCTTTTCTGGAAATTGTCTTCAGTTCAGGCTTCTGATCAACTAAAATGAAAGGGCAGGGGTTCTGTTGCAACCTGTTGCTTTGGCATTTATGTGTAACGGCCACGTTAATTAATGGAGATTTATTATATATATATATATATTTTTTTTTATTACTAATAATACCGTGGCAGGATGGTGCCTGGGCCTGGATCTTCAGGGCCGGGAACGAACACAAACCGGCTACTGTAGGAAACAGAAGAGGAAAATAACAGTGAGACAATGAGGCAAATGTATATAATATAAAAAATAAAAAAATGCATGCATGACTGAAAATGCTTCTATACCTGTTGTGTATGTTAGGATGTGCGCATATGTTGTCAGCTAGCAATTTGAGCGACTCTAAAAGGAGAACAATATCGATGTGAAATGCTGTATTTTCTCAATTAATTGGAACTTAAAAAAGAGTTGAAGAACTAACCTTTGAGCGATTTGATGTGACTTTTTCCATACGGGACAGAAGAGAAGTTTCCACAAAGGATGAAACATGTGGGCGGCATTGCGGCATAGCCTGATGACAACAATGTTAAAATCGCTATAAAGTAAACTAATAAATATATCCTCAGAGAGTATCCGGTGGATTTACTTTACTGCAGAAATTAGCACTCGATAACAGTGGCTCTCAATGTTGTTAACCTGGGACGGTTGGGCTTTTTCTTATTGTTGCGACCCATTTTCATAGAAGTTAAGCGCAATGAAGATTTTGTTGTTGTTTAAAAATAGCCTCTGAAAACACAAACAGTATGCCGCATGATTTTCAGCCAAATAGAAAACATTTTTACAGTGTGTGTGAGTGATAACCTGAATCTGAAACAAAAACCCACATTTAAAAATGTTATATATTACGAGGTATCTGTAAAAAAAAATTTTAATGCATAGAACTAATATATATATCATTTTCAAGGATTTAAAAAAATAAAAAATAAAAATCTAACTTAAACATTTTAGTCGGTTAATTGAAGACTAAATTGCCCGTAGGTGCGAACGGTTGGTTGTTTCTATGGGCCCTGCAATTGGCTGGCGACCAGTTTAGGGTGTAACCCCCCCCCCCCCCCCCCCCCCATTTCGCCCGAAGATTGCTGGGATAGGCTCCAGCACGCCTGCGACCCTAGTGAGACTAAGCGAAACGGAAGATGAATGAATGAATAAACATTTTAATTCACAACATATTGAAAATAAATGGCATCTTGTGGTGGCGTGCCTGAACCCGACTCATCATTTTTGCTCGCAATACAAAGCAAAAACACAATTTACCAAGTGATGGCTCGTGTCTCGAAATACTCCCAAAGTTGGGGTGATTCGTTTATTTAAAATAAATACATATTAATTAATAAAAATATTAATTGCGTCAGGGCATTTATTGGAACGGAGCCGCTGGGAAGAGTGTGCACCTGAAAACATGAGGTTGAGCTTTTCCATCACTTCCACGCTGTCCAGCCACACGTCGGAAACCATGACAAACATGGCGTCCTCGTTCTCCTCCTCCAGCTGCTTAAGCTTGGCCGACGCCTTCACCGACGTAGTGGACGGACCGCCGAAGAAGTTCACGTTGCCGAAGTAAGCCCTGGCGGTAGAAGTGGGACCGAGCGCACCGTGAGGACACGGGATGCTCTCGTCACAACACATGCGTGATCATCACATTGCTCAATTCACTGCCGTAGTGAATTTGTAGCCATTTAACTCGGGGGTGGAAAAAGTACGACCGGTTATAAACGGTGCTCCTTCTGTACTTTAAACTGGCCTACCGAGTATTTGCAGTATATTAAGAGTCCTGGAATATTTGTTGCATTACCCAAGCAGTTAGTTTTCCCAAAAATTGATTAATTCATTATTCACTTTTTAATTATCTCGTTCAATAATTTTTCAATTGCTCTACCGCAAAAAAATAAAAATAAATAATATATATAAATATATATATATATATATATATATATATTTTTTTTTTTTTTTGCATTTCGCAAATTTTTTAAATTACAGACACTGTAATACAATTTAAAAATAAGAATGAATTACTGGATTATTTGCAGTTTTATAAACCCATGTGGGCTTGGGTGTTTGTATGCATAATGCAAGAATAAAATTCATTCACAAAAACAGTTTTATTTGTTGCATTAATTTAAAGGGGAATAATACAAATAAAAATATTTACTGAGGGCACTTAAAATGTAATTGTATATTTATTAAACAAAAAAAAACTGCTATTTTCTTTCGGAAAGCAAATATATTTCTAAGTGACCGCCGCCTTTTGAATGTTAGAGCACATTAAAAATGTTTTATTAAATAAGTAATAATATTAACAATATTAGTACTGAATTTTATTTATAATGCACTTTACATTTCAAGAAATCTCAAATCAGTGGTTATTAATTTTACCTTGTGGCTGATGAAGGCTCTATCGGCGGAGTGCCAAACCCGTTGACGTGGAACACCGAGTCCTCGTACCAGCCTGAAAGAAACGAGGTAAAGACAAAATATTTAGCACAATCTGTATTTATATAGACACAACTATGCGACAGGAGAGGGGTATATTACAGTGGACCCTTATAGGTCGAAAGGTCATTGCATTTGATCAGAGATTGACCATCATCATTATATTAATAAATGGATACCGGTCATTATTTCAGTTAGTAAGGCATCCTTGCAAAAAAAAATAAATTGGAAGGAGAGAAATGTTGCTGCATACTTAGAAATAGTAGCCCCACCTGGTGGACAAATGTAAAAATTAAGGACACAAAAGATGAACGTGAACAAATATGTATTGTCGCTTGGAATAAATGTGTCTATTTTTGCGTAGGTTTAGAAAAGCAAAACTTTTTTTTTTTTTTTTTTTTTAAAGATACAGTTAAGGCAATTAATAGTACAAGTAGTCTCTCCGGGATGCAAGCACCTATTTATTTTTGTACTGCATGTTATTAATTTTGGACATTTTCACCATTTTTGTATACATTGCTCTTGCACTCTCCCTCTTTCAATATATTCTGTGTTTAAATGTGTATGCATTGTTTTCCAAGTGTCTTTGAACACCCTAAAACAATTTCAAGTATTTAAAAAAAATAAATCTTTTTGTTGTTTCATATTTTCAATATCGTGGATTTTCCCTTATTGTGGATGGGGTGGGGGACAGTTTGGAACGTAACTCCGGGATGGAGGGGTTTACTGTATACACACACATTTTCTAGGTTAGACATTTGGACCATATTTCCCTTGCAATTTTAACTTGGATCCAACCCCCGCTGACTTAAAAACACTTAAGGCAGTTGTACAATACACCATTGCCAACTATGTAGCTACAACAATACAATTTATTCATCTTACCCTCAGCCAGTACAAAACTGCATTCAGTGTAAAGGCCGTTATGAAACTGGTGCCAGCTGAATTAAGGCAAATAGCAACTGTATTTTTATTTTTTTAATCAATTCAAAGATTAAAACTAGATGAAAGGATATTGCCTTGGACATATTGAGCTCTACTGTTCCGGTTGGATCTTCCAGGTAGAATTTCCCCTTAAAAAAACAACAACAACAACAACAAAAAACAGACATTTTAGACACTGACGCACACAAACATACAAGACCAACGCTTCCTCGTGATTCTAAGTGGACTCAAACGCATGCCGCCTGCCACCTCACCTCTTTTAGTTGTGTGATCATGCCGAGTACGATCACACCCCCCAGTTTGGATGCGCTGCCAAGTAAAGCTTCGATGGTCTTTAGCTGCACAAAACAAGAAAGAAAAAAATAAAAGCTGGTAGTCGACAAGATGTTTCCAGCCAGCGTGGAGTTTGCATTTTTTGACAGCAAGACCTGCTTCAAAAGAGATCGAATTGAGTCGATCATCGCTCGCCAAAGACGATACGAATATCGATTGGGGATTTAGGGGGCCGAGTCCAAGCACTAATATATAATTTTTATTTTAGAGTAAATGTATGAGTTTAAACAAGAGTTAAGAGATTTGCTTTTGCTCTCAAGCTATTTTCAACACTTGAACTTGGTTAATAACTTTTTAAAATAACAGAACACATAGGGACTGACCAATAGTATCAATCTGTGACAAAAACAAATTTAGCTACACAGGGTTTCCACCTAACAGCGACGATGTGAGGAAATCCACTTTTAAAAATAAATAAATAAATAAAAAAGTAATAAAAAGAAAAAAAAATTGGATACCTGAAATTTGTTTTGATTATGCACTACAGCAGCTCCTATGACAGGCGGGGTGAACAGCTCATGTCGACGTGTGCGCTGTCAACAAATACATTAAAAAATAAAATAAAATAGAAAATATAAGTACCACATAAAAGGAATACCAACAAGAGTGAAAAGAGTCCAAAAACAAACCTGCTGTAAGATTGTGTAGCGCTCCCGAAAAAGTTCCGCCTTGTCTCTGGCGACGCCGCACAGGCCTGGAGCCGAATGGTTGGTCATACTGATGCTGAGAACAACACAAGCTGGATCCGTTAATTGTGTCACAGGCCTATTTTCCTCTTATTTTTCCGTCGTCTTTAGCGATTCTACTCTACAGTTCGACATGAACGAGAAAGAGAAAACAATGACGTTTACTTACGGGACAAACTTCTTGCGCTCCGCATTGTAAATGTATCTGGGCACGTCGAACGCTCCGATGATGTTGAAAATGTTACTTCTGGAAAGGAGTCCAACGCCTCAAATAGTGAGAAATGTCACATTCTAAACTAGGAAAAAGACACATTATCGTGGTCAATGGTGTCAGAGCTACTTACACGGCCTCATCGCAGGATTGAGAGCAGTCCTGCACGGCATTTTCCACCACCGATAGCTCGATCATGCTAGAAGACACTTTTGGACGACCACCATCGCATACAGGAAACAACAATTGGTGCGGGTGATAAGGCCTTAGAATAAAATCCATTTTTTTCCTTCCACAAAAATCCCATAAATCCTACTTCACACTATTTTCCCCCTTCACTTACAGAGAAAGCAAATGATAATTACTTCTTCAAAACTAGTTTGGAGAATTAGTTTTTTCCCTTCTGGGATTTGATTTACTTCTCCTGATAGCAAACAAGCCTTGAAACTTGAATCAATTTTAATTTCCAAAGAAATAATGTAATTATTTTCTCTCTTTACAGATAGTGAAAATAAGTGCTTCCTCTTGTCAAAATGTTCAATCGTCAATAAGTGAACATCATAAAATGATTTGTCAAACTGAGTTGTACAAGGCGAACGCTAAGAAGTAATATTTACAACTTGGAAGCACATTCATCAGGTCAAAAGTTTCTGAATCACTGCAATGTATAAATGAATGATATACTGTACGTCTGTATTTTTCAGAGCAATGGACTGTGATTGCCTTCCATCTCGCTCTTGTCATTCACAAAAACAACATGCAAACAATACCGCTCGTGTTGTCTGTTTCTTAGCATGAATTAAAGTGGCCAATAACTCTTTTGAAAAATAGTCACCAGAGTGGTAATCAAAAGTCACTAAACACTGCGTCCAAATTGCCGATGTGGCAACACTGACTGTGCTTTTAGCAACTCCTCTCCCTTTGCGGCCATGTTGTTGGTGTAAACAGTACACTGAACTACGGAAGCTGCTAAAATAAAACAATCATCATAACAACAATGTGCAAACATAACGTACATTATAATAAAAACGCCTCACATGGTTGCTTCTCCACAGCATCCAGCACTCTTTCGATGATGTCATCCAGCTCACCGGGCTTGACAGACTCCAGGACCTCCATCAGGTACTTGGTGGCCTCACTTGGACAAGATTCAAACAAGCCAGGAAACTTAGCAACATTCAGCTTAGACAAAATGCGCAATAGATCCGCTTACCGTGGGGGTATATTTCATCACATTTGATATTTATGTATCTGCTAATTATTATTAGAGTGGGGCATTTATCTTCGTTGGGAATCTGAAGATTCGATACTTTGGATTTTGTGGTAACAGTGAAGTGAACCTAAAATAAAAGGCCATATTACGCAGTCAATTGACACTTAGTTGGGAGAAAGAGCAAAATGGAGTTGGAAAGCTATCTAAGCCTCTCTCTTGTGATAGATGATTACTTGTGGTCATTAATAAACGTCGCGAAGACAACTATGATCGTCACAACAGCAACTAAAATGAGATACTTAACACTAGAAACGACTTGGTTATACATACGGTCGGAGAATGAGTCCCCGCATTTTGAAGTCTGTCGAAACTCTGGACTTCATTTTCCGGGCGGCATCCATCTTTGTTGACTTTATGGACTTCTGGTCAGTTCTCAAGCTTTGGCGCCAAATGTTTTACTTCCGCTTAATATTTATGTCGTCACTTCCAAAAGAGTATAGCTTTTTTTTGCGGCGAAATACAGTTAATAGATTACTGATAATACATTTCTGTCAAGCGAGCTAGGAGTTACATGAAAATCATGTGAAAAAAAAGTAGATTCGATTTTGCCATATGAAGCCTCAAGTATGTTACGTAATTGTCTGTGACCTTTTATTTTGTCACTCTGTATTGCTTGATGCATAACTTCCTGTTTTGAATTTTAGTAACTTTATTATGGAAACGTTAAGTTCCCATTTAAACTTGTGGACAATCCATATTTTGTTTAAATAATATTTTGTAAACATCTTTTAAAAATTGTATTAACATTTTAATCGCTGCGGATGCATCCTGCACGTGTATGTCAAGTGCGTCTCTTTACATAAAGACTAATATTCAATTCCTAATCCATTTCGTATTTATTTCTAACAATTCTACTAACATTTTTCATATCTGCAGGAGGATCACATGTGGTTGAGAGGTAGGTTTCTACACACAAAAACAAATATTCCTTATATTCTATTTTTTTAATTCTTTTAATCATTTTAATATTTTAAATTTTCATCCTGGTATTATCCAGATAATTATATATAAATATTGTACTACTTTTTTTTTTTACTTTTTCCCCCCACGCTTTGTCTGTAAAATTTGGGTGAAATCAGGTATATGTCTCTGTGTGTGACATAGTGGGAATAAAAGGAATATTTGCTACAAAATAAACTGCACAAATTAGACATTTCTGCCCCTTTTAGTCACCTGTGGTGCTGCTGGGTCAATGTATTTCAAATACCATATGTAAGGAAAAGTTTTCTCAATATCTTCCCAAAGTTTAAACACGTGGGTCAATTTGAACACCAATATAGTGTAACAGGATGTAAAAATAACTAAAATTGTTCTCAGCTTCATAGTTATTTGTGTTAAGTTTAACTTATTTTACATTTTCTTTGTACCCAATCAATTTGGGAAATACACAAACCCCCCAAAATGTATGGCATGAAAACCACTAGAATACAAGAGACGGTTTACTGTAGCAACTGAATCTTTAATATTTTGTAAGATATAAAAATCTTCATCTTTATCATACACACAAGACACACCACACATTTAGTCAAAGGAACAATGTTTTTTGTTTTTTTTTGCCACCACCAAGAAAAAAAATGACAGAGCTTTATGATCTCTTTTGAGGTAAGAAACCTGGGCGGACAATTACGGAGCCACACAACTCTTCCCTTCTTTTATGCAAAACATTCGACACGTTCCCCACCAAGTAGGCCTTTAGGCACCGAGCTGAGAGCAAGACCTACCCTGGGAAGCGTACACTTGGATGTCATTGAGAATTTAAAAAAAAAAAAAAAAATGGAAAGTGGAAACAGAGCAGTGTCTTGCAAACAGTGACTTGACAGATACACAACCCCCACCCCCCAAAAAGTTAGGAATATGGCCTTTCGGGTGAAATATTAGTGACTCTACCAGTCCCGCTGTTGCAACCTGCTGATGACATGCTAAATTTAGTGGCCATTTCCCTATGAGATTAATCCTGTGTACTGTTTATCAATTGTTGGGTGTCATCTAGGTCTCGTGACATCAAAATGCGAACGGCATGATCAAGAGGACAGTTTACATGATGATTCTAATTGAACCCGGAAAGTGCTCCGTCGATTCATGGATCAAAAACCTTTTGTGAATTTTAACACAAAGGGAGACTGGAAGAGTCACAGAAAGTCAATGTGGAGGCCCTTGGAAATTTGAATGGATTAAATGCCTGTTGTGGATTTTGAAGTTCAGCTCCTTTTTAGAGAACAGCAAGTTGTGCAAAAAGGGCTTCAAGAATGAAAAAGTGAACATGTACAACTGTGCATTCCCAAATTTAGAGGTCAAATTAAGTTCAACTGTAAAGGTTATATAGTGCAAATTAGGTTAATCCTCAAATTTTCCCTGAAAGCCCAATACTTCTTTTTGTGACTAGTCAATACAATATATGAAGAGAAAAACAGGCTTGACACGAGACCTTTTTTTTTTTTTTTTAAAAACACATGCATCCAATGTGTTCAAGTTTGTCTTGCGCTATTTTCCATGGACAAAAATCAACACCGAAAGCAGCCAGCACAGGAAACAGCCTTCAAAATGTAATTCGAAAAAAAGAAAAGAAAAACACAAAGCCAATATAGACGTTTAAACATGCCAAGTCTCTTTCTCAGAACGCCACCAGTGTACGAAATGTGTCGTCAAATAAAACTGAGAAAGAAACCGCACACACTGCAAGTCATGCAACTGACACTGTAAAAGATCGACATGAACAAAAAAATGGACATTTGCCAGAATGTTCTGGCACTACCACAGCCAAAAGAGGCATTTATGGCAGAAATATATATTTTTATATATTCTTTTATTCACATTACTAACCCCCCTCCCCCCACGAAGAGAAAAAAAACCAACAAAAAAACAAACAGCATTTTGGACAGTACTGCAGCCTTTGTGCTGGCGGCACAGAGGGATTTAGCAGTGCAAAGCTGCTAATGTAAAGCTCATCATCTTTACACACACACGCACACATGCATACACATACAGACAAAAACAAGCAGATAGATCAACGTGCAGCAAGCTGAACGACTTCCAACGATGGCTGAGCGGCCTTGTGTGGCATGGTGGTCATGCAGGAATACACACACAAACACACACACACACACACACATTACAAACCTCCCCCCCCCCCCCCCCCCCATCCATATTCTTTGGCTGGTCCACTACAATGGCGATCAGCTAGCCATCACAACATGCGTTCTTTCAGGGGGGTTTCAGGGTCACGGTCAGTGTTCCTTGGCTGGTAGTGCCCTCCCAAGCGAGCTGGTTGGTTAGGTGGGTGGTTGGGTTGGTGGGGTTCTTTCTCCCAGCAGGGGCTGCGCAGAGAGTGTCTACAGGGAGGTGGACGGAAGTTTCTTGACACGACGCTGTGCCAGGAAGGAGCTCTCGATGGGCTTGAGCTCGGGGGTGGGCTGCGAGTTCTTCAGGGCCGAGTATGTGGCGGCCATGGCGCCCTGGAATATTAATAACAGCGCTGTGATGAGCAGGAAACTCAGTAGTGACTTCCAACCTTCTCATTTTTATATTTAATATGGCACTGCTTTTGGCGCATCATGATTATGTTCCTTAAATCATTGATTCCAGACAACTTTGCGACACGGGATCATCAATTGTGCCGTGGGAAATTTCACTTATTTAATGATTCCCAAAATTATTTATTTACTACAAATAATCTAATGGGTGTGCCCAAAGTCACTATACACTTCCTTTTTTACATTTTGTTTCCATCAAGAAGTCTAACAAAAGACAACAAATTGGGGGGAATAAAATAAAAATCTGTGATTAGGAAAAATTGCGAGGGTTCACTGTAAATATAAATTGGATTAGTTTGCTAGCGACGTTAGTGTGATTTCTCTCCTTTGAGGGTATTTTGCGAGAACGAAGTGAGGCCCAGTCACCTTGACCAGTTTGGGGTCCTGGTGTGGGAGCTGGCTGTTGGGGAGTTTGTCTCTCTGGACGATCCACGGGTGCCTGAGGACCTGCTTGGCGGTCAGTCTCTGATGCGGGTCGACGTGGAGCATCTTGGACACTAGGTCCTGCAGAATGGAGTGCACTTGAAATAAGAGTCAAGCTGCAGGGAGCGAACAATAAGTGAAGCCATACCTTAGCAGCGTCGGACACAGTGTCCCAGTTGCCTCCAGACAAACTGAAGTGACCGTTGCCTATCCTGTTCAGGATCTCATTGGGAGTGTCCTCAGGTCCGTTGGCGAATGGAGTAAAACTAGTGGAAGAATGCAAGAAAACAGGACAGTGTGAGTATGGAAACGGATGTACACTCTTAAGCGTGTGATTATTTACCCGGCCAGCATGGTGTACAGCAAAACTCCCAAACTCCAGATATCACAGCCCTCATCATAGCCTTGACGCTTCAACACCTACCAATAACAATGTTATTTTAGCATTTTCAAAAGTAAAAAAAAAAATGTTGATAGGTGCACTTTTATGTGACAAATACATCATTGTGCTCCAATACAATAATCCCTATTTGTTGATAACTAGTCACAAATTCACCTACAGTGGTGCCTTAAGATACGAGTGACCCGCCTTGCAGGTTTTTCAAGATGCAAGCCATTATTCGACTGATTTTTTTGCTTTGACTTGCGAGCGCAAACTTGAAATACTCAATTCAACTCATTCCACAATAAGCAACAGTTTGTCAAATATTGAACAATTCAAAGCAGTAAGATCAAGGTAAAGCTTTTGTTATTTTTACGATTAAGAGTGGATAACTTCGTCATCACTACCCTGCTGGTTTTGTAACAGACCAGGACAAGATGTGCCGGGCTCACCTCGGGAGCCACAAAGTTGGCGGTGTAGCACGGGGTCATGAGCAGGCCGTTGTTGGCGCGTAGCTGCTTGGCAAAGCCAAAGTCGCAGATCCGAATGGACTCCGGGTTCCCCGACTCGTCCACGTAGAGGATGTTGCTGGGCTTCAGGTCTCTGTGCACCACCTAAACACAAAGGAAGAGAGGGAAACAAAAAGCATCAGTACATAATCTAATGAAAGATTCTGCCTCGGTTGAGAATTTAGCTTGGTTCCTACAGCGAGGACATAAGCTGGATTTATTTGAAAGTTGGAATGCGCGTCAGTCAATGACTAACCTATGCTAATATCTAAATATCTATCAAAACGACGGTAAATATTTGAATGGAAAAACATTTCTAGGCTATAAATCTAAAATCATCGCATAAAAAACTATGTACGGCGGGAACTGAGTGTGCCTTCTTCTGCCACGGGACCACGCACAGTGGTGCCTTGAGATATGAGTTTCATTTGATGATTTAAGTACTCAATAATAATATTATTATATCCACTATTCTTAATACTCTTTGCTTCTGCAATGACCCCCAACATGCATATTTTTGGAACGTAGGTAAGTGGAAATGGAGCACCCAGAAAAAAACTCACGCAAGCACAAGGAGAACATACAAACTTCACACAGGAAGGCTGGAACAAGGATTCAAACTCAGGATTTTTCGAGTGCGAGGCAGATGTGCTAACCACTCTAGCACCATGTGGCCCCAAATGAAGTTCCCAGTCAGAGTAAATGGAGAGCTGAATGTGGCTGCATCCTCACCCCCTGCGAGTGCAGGTATTCCACAGTCTTGGTGATGGTGTGCAACACGGCGCTGGCCTCCCTCTCCGAGAAGGACTTCTGCTTGAGGATCCGATCTAGCAGCTCTCCTCCGCGCATCAGCTCCGTCACCAGGAACACCTGCCTGCCGGTGTCGTACACCTGCGGCGGACGTGGGAAAAGCCATTTGGTATCATATTATTATAATATACGATTGATAACAATACTATATTTACTATAGTAATTCATTTATAAAAGATACAAAAAATCTTCTGTATCAAACGGTGGGTCAGAACTCGAGATACGAGTTGGTGTTACAGGCCTACGTTACGTAGATTTATTTATTTATTTATTTTTTTTATGCATCTATACTTTACTTGAGTACTTATTTTTTCTGAAGACTTCTTACTTTTACTCCCCCACATTTGAAAACAATGTATCTGTAATTTCAACTTTGTCCGATAGATAGGTCCGTTACAACGTAAAGAAAGATCTCAACAGTGAGACAAAGTCAACCGCGGTTGAGATCTTGATTGATTGAGATCTTGGGAGTCTCATAAGATGGGAAAAACAGCAACAGCGGCGACACGTAGGAAAGTGAACCAGGTAGCAATAACAAAGCTGATGCAACAGATTAGGAAAAGCAAGATGATCCCCATCCGTGGCCTTATTCAAGAGAATTGTTTGACGCTGTCAGCTACTTTTACCAGACGTCTTTGGTTACACGAGTATCTGTACTTCTACTTAAAGGTGCCATGTTTTACCAAACCAACTTTTGCTAGTCTTTGGAATGCAATATTGGCTCTATGGTCGCTCAATCAACGTGAAATATGAATTGAGTTTGAGAGACCTGAAATGAGGTTATTCGAATTTCTCGAGCTTATCTACATCACTAGCGAAGACACTCCGCCGACCTCTCCGCTCCCGAGCCAGCGGTCTTATGGACAAAGTGGATACAAAACTGGGTCAAACAGAAGTAGCTGTCAGAGGGGCCTTTTCTGGACACTTGTTTTTTTTTTTAAATGAAATGACTTTTATACTAAGTCCATTTTAGAGAGACACTCTATAGAGGTCTAACTAGCCAAAATACGGGACCTTTAAGCACAGAGTATGAGTACTTTTGCCACCTCTGGTTAAATGTGATGCGTGTGATTATCCTCACATCCTTCAGCGTTATGATATTGGGGTGCTGTCCGTATCGAAGCAGGATCTCGATCTCCTCGGAGGGGTCTGTACTGGTCTTGTCGATCATCTGTCAATCACAAAAACGCAGCTCAGATTTTGGATTGTACAAGGGTAAGCGTCATTGGGTGAGCCGCTTGTACCTTGACGGCGTATTCCGTGTTGGTGGCCTTGTGGATACATCGCTTACACACAGAGAAGGAGCCCATCCCGATGTCCTCCTTCAGCACGTAGCCATCGCTGAACAACAAGTTCTTCCCATGCAGCTGCTGCAAGTGGACAGGATTTTTTATTTTTTAAAGATGATAATTAGTGGATAAACTTTTTTCAGACCGAGGAGAAGTAGTTACATTTGAATACTCGGCCATACAGAAAACCGATACTAGACACTAGCGCTAAATCTATTTTTTAATAAAACTTTGTTCAAAACACACACTTCATGTTATTGAAAGTTTCAATCAAATAAAACAATGTATTATTATTATTATTATTATTGTCATATGTCTGTCTGATCTTTATTATGTACAACACTTTGTTACGGCTGTGGTTGCATTTCTTTTTAAAAAGTTAGAATTAGCATCTGGTCTCTAAATAAAGTTGAGTTGATTTGTGTCCTTATACACACAGAATAATCCCATTCCATTGCCTGATTGGTTAATGTGCCGGTTCTGTAGTGCATCCCTTAGCCTCCATGACAGCATTGTAGTGCACACATATTGAACGCATGTAGATTTGATCATTTTCACAAGGCTCAGTCCTTATACCCGCGAATAGCGACGTTTTCTGTCTTATAGAGGGGGTCCTTGGTTTACAATGAAGTTCCGCTCCAACGGGAACGACGTAACCTGAATTTGTACGCAAGTCACAGCATGCTGTAGTCCATCATTAAACTACACTAATGCGGAATTATAATATTTGAATATTTGTATGGAAAAACACTTAAAGGCCACAAATATGAAACAATTAAATAAATAACAGAAAGTAGGGTAATAACTGAGCATGGCTTTTTGCTACTAGTTTATTAATCAATGTTCATAACCTCAAAATGAACATGAACCATAAAAGGACCCCCTGTGTATCCCTATGTCACGTACTTTATGTCCCAGTGACTACCTACTTACCTGGACCACTGGGTGCGGCGGGGGCTGCACAGGCTCCGATGAACCTTCCTCCTCCAACAGACTTGACGCGATAAAGCTAAAGCCTCGGAAGAGCTGGTGAGCTCCGGCACTCGGCGGCACGCCAGGAGAGTCTGTATGGATAAGAGGACCAAAAGTTGATCGGTGTAAAACAAGTCTAAACTTCCAAGGCGTTTGCTCTACTCCTTTTACCTTTAGGAGTGCGGGAGGTGAACTCAGAGTCAAAGTAGAACGTGTCGTCGGGACGCGCCACTGCCGGTTTGAATGGAGGTTTTACTTCTCTGCGGAACAGTTTCTGGTGGGCGTGAGAGCAGTAATAACACAGTACTCCAATTCATTGGTACTAAACAACACAGGCAACGATCGGTGTATGTAATTAATCATAACACTAAAACGTTATAAAACAGATGCAGCGATGTAGGTCAACGGAATGGCTCAGGTTCGTTTTCCTGCTGTGCCACTAGATGCTCGGGCTCCACTGCCACATAAGGAGAAAGGGCAAGGAGATACAGCACGAACAGTCAGACACATGGTATTATAAAAATTGTTAGCTAGGTTCCCCTCCAGAAATCTGCAAATAGGTGAATCCACGAATGCCAAACCATGACTATGCTTGGGTTTACTGTACCGTAAATCACTTTAGGACGACTGTGGATTAAAGATTATGTAATTTAATTTCGTATTTACAGCGACTACTCCAAGCAGTTACCTAATGGAGCGAAATTACATAAGATTTGGATCAAGATGCTCCCAAAAAACTAAAATAAAATACATATATATATATCATTAAACAAATACAAAACAAATAGTAATAAAAAACAATATTTATGATGTGGCTTAAAAACAACAACAACAACTTTACACTCACATTCCAGTCAATGTTGGAAAACCATCCATGACGTTTGATCTCCTCTGCTCCGTCTGGACCCGATCCTACAATAAAACCATAAACATTGGCAATAATTTATTATCTTTGTTTTAGTATACAGCACTGCTTATGTAAAGATCACGTTTTAATGATTACATTTTAAATGAACATAAGGTTCATACCGTCTTTCTTAGAAGTGTTGCAGTACTATTTAGGATTCTTTTTATATGAAAGTGAAGAAAGGATTTTGTAATTCAGTATTAAGGCCGAGAGGTTCTGGGTTCGGTCCCGCCTGTCTGGAGTTTGCAAGCGCTTCGCAAGTTCTTAAAACATGCATGTTAGGTTCCTTGAAGATTAAATTGTGCATAGGTGTGAATGTGAGTGGGAATGGTTATTTGTCTGTGTACCGATGACGCACTTTTGCATTGTCATGAGTTGCCTCTAGCCCACTATATAAGAACTGAGCGCCTGCGTATGCATCAGTGGCTGTCCGGCGCAATTGCAAGTTACTTCTTCATAATGACTTCATCCATTTCTACCGCTACAAAATGCAGTTATATAGGTAGCTAGCGAGCTAGCTAAGCACTGAAAATGCATCGGATACCAAAAGTTACAAAACAGCTCGGTGTCATTATTGAAATTCCTAAGTGTTATGCATTTTGTTTTATTCAGGCTCTGCAATATGTTGGAACGCAAAGCGTTGTGGGTACATAACTAGCAAGAAGTATGTGCTCAAAGGCGTGGTTTCATCACATTCAGCGGATACACCCACAGCGTTCAAGAGGGGAGACAACGGCTTAATTTTTCACGATTTTGAAGCCTGATGAAACAGAGCCAGCCTAGTGGGTCAACTGGGCGCACTGAAGTGGATCACCGACCCAGTCTGTTGGCGGGGTTCCTCTTGAACAGAGCCCTGAGCAGAGACTGTGCCTCTGCGCTGAGGAACTGAGGCATTCCCAGACGCGCCCTGCAAGAGAGAAAACTCAACCCTCATCACCTTCATCATAATCATCGGCACCATAAATACTGGCGAGGGTGAGCAGTTGCACTCACTTGAGAATCATGTTCATCGTTTCTTTGCGATCTTTCCCATGAAAGGGCAGCGATCCAGTCAACATTTCAAACTGGAGGAGAGAACATAAAGCTTTCATATCACGCTCATATCTATCATATTGATATTGCATTATGTACAGTGGGACATCCAAAGTGCCTTAAGTGGAAAATACACTACTTACAAATACTTTGGGATATTGGGCTTTCTGGTGAAATTCCAGGATGAAGCTAAAATGTACTGTAACCTTTACAGGTGAACTTAATTTGACCTCTAAACATTTGGGTGCACATAGGCAAGTGCTCATCGGCACAAATTGCTGTTCGCGAACAGCAAAATTGACAACAGGTGTTTGATCCATAAATAATCCATTAATACATTTCCTGGTTCAATCCGGTATACGTGCAATTTACCTCAGTATTCGGCAAAACGGATCTACACACTTTCTCCCGGTTCTGATGAATGGCGAAGGAGCAACAGTAGGAACTTTAAATGACTACAATCTTTTTATTTTTATTTTTTTTTATAAATATAAGGTGTCACAACAGAGCCACCAAAAATTACAATATTTGATCTTTAGGCTTTGTTCATTTTTTCATATATCTTACCGTATTTGAAGAAATAAACGATGTTCATGTATTTAACGTTTGTCTGAAGACACAAGCCATAAAGATTTTTTATTTTATTTTTTTCAAGTTCTGCTTCAATTAATTATGTAATCAAACCGTAGTCATGCTTGTTAGCGTAGCATGCACAGGGAGTCAGCTATCCCGTTTTCGGGGTTTGGTCATGGAAAGTGCATTGAGTCAATTTCCCATAATCTGTCCCCATAAAAGGTTCAACCATACGACTATAGTGCTTTCTTTTACTTACCATCAGTACTCCAAATGACCACCAGTCGGCGCTGTGGGTGTGTCCTCCCCTGTTGACCACCTCAGGTGCCATGTACTCCACAGTGCCACAGAAGGAGTAGGCCTTCTCATGGTGGTCAATGCCTTCTTTGCACAGACCAAAATCTGGAAGACACCAAGGAGAGTTTTCTAATTCACTTGTGGGGTGAAGTCCGCCATGTTAATGGATACATAACCATATTATGCATTTGAGGATTTAGGAGTTGTGTGATGGCACTTCTCACTATTTTCTAACCTGTGAGTTTGATGTGGCCTTCCTCATCCAGGAGAATGCTAGAAAACAGCAGTAGGAAATGTTAGCAACATGACAAATAATCCTAAAAAACAATATCATAAACAATATTTGGACTTTTCTTAATCTCTGTAAACCAGGGATTCTCAAACTATTTAGGTACCTTTACGGTTTACGACAGAGTTCCTATCAGCGACATAGCCTGAATTTGTACACAAGTCGGGATGTGCGTCACTAGTGCAGTACTTGTCATAATTCCTGTAAGTAAATGTATGAGAAAATATAATGTGAATTGTATAAGTGTGTTGAAAATGAAATAAAGGCAAAGTAGCCTTTGTGCATAATGTGCAAAATCTGTTTTATCTGGAAATGATCAAAAAGACATTTCTACAGGTCATGTGAAGATGGACGATCATGGAGGGGTTGCTGGACTACCCTGTACTGCACAAGTCGAGCTTTTCAGTGAGTTCGGTCAGTCCAAGCATTAGCATAAAATCTGGGGAAAATAGCAACCAGAGAATAACTGAAACAAGAGTGACCCCCGCATATTTGTGCTGCTGCAGTCGTAAATTTGCATATTTGCAAATTTTTATAGGGAACCTGTGTTAGCTGAAAAATTCACATGCTGTAGCTGTAGCCAAAGCCATGTCTAACATAAAAATATTGCTTTGGTGCCATCTTGTGTCATCGCGGGTCTCAGGAACTATGTTGAAGTGAGGAGAGGAGCTTCATTTAGTTAGGCCATAGCCATGTCTAATAGAAGAAGAAAAAAGAGCTTTCCTACCATCTTGTGACAACTATAAGCAATTACAAACCTTTTTTGGGTGGACATCAATTACTTGCAGATTTTTGCTAGTCATGGCAGGGCACGGCGCCTAACACTGCACTGTTCTTGCATTTGGTTTTCTCTGAATATAAATTCAATTTAATTATCCATCCATCCATTTTCCGAGCCGCTTCTCCTCACTAGGGTCGCGGCGTGCTGGAGCCTATCCCAGCTGTCATCGGGCAGGAGGCGGGGTACAACCGCTCAACTGGTTGCCAGCCAATCGCAGGGCACAGAGAAACAAACAACCATTCGCACTCACAGTCATGCCTACGGGCAATTTAGAGTCTCCAATTCATGCATGTTTTTGGGATGTGGGAGGAAACCGGAGTGCCCGGAGAAAACCCACGCAGGCACGGGGAGAACATGCAAACTCCACACAGGCGGGGCCGGGGATTGAACCCGGGTCCTCAGAACTGTGAGGCTGACACTCTAACCAGTCGGCCACCGTGCCGCCTCAATTTAATTATATAAGTTATATAAAGAGCAATGAGAAAAAAGTGCGTACAAGTCACAGAAGGACTGAAGTTTAGAACATTTCACACTTAAGAAGATAAAGTGCAATGTGTACCACAACAGCACGATCGCCAGCTCAAGGTAATATATTGAAGTTAGCGGATTTAATCAAGCCATTGCTAGTTAGAAGGCATTATAATGCCCCTACAAGTGATCAAGGATACATGCAGCTGCCGGTGCACTTTTAATCGTTTTATTGAACAAACAGTACGAAAACAAAAACATAAGCACATTCATTCGAGTCATTCACGCCGAGTTTATCAACACCCAGTCTAGTTAACGGGTTAGCCAGTTAACAGCCAGCCAAGTCTACACTCTCATTCGCTGACACACGCGCCACGCACCAGGCCTCGCCTTTTAAAGCCATACACACTTAGTCACAGATACTAAACGGTAGAACGTGAGGATGGTGACCCCAAGTGGACAAAAATAATACCTGCACCTCATAAGCACAACGTTATTGTGTTTGATGATGCAAAATCAATTTATCTGATTACTCAATTAATTGATGGGATAATCGGTAGACTACTCAATTCTAAATACTGTATATTCACTAGCTGCAGCCCTAGTAGACACCTCGTATTACAGTACCGTCCTAAACACTCTGTATTCCATTTGGGATTGTGGTAATTCAGGTAAGATCATCATGTACTGATTTATTTTAATGTGCACTGATGTCGTCAGTCATCCCGAAACCACACAAAATAAATCAGTAAAATATGCAGTTGTGTTATTCAAAATTCAACATGTATTACTTTTCAGGCTTCAGGTCTCTGTACATAATGCCGAAGCTGTGGAGGTGGTCAAGGCCCAGCGCCAGTTCTGCAAGGTAAAACTTGACATCCTCCTCTGTGAACATCACCTGTGAGGCACAAACAGATGGAAGGATGCTTCTGGAAGTATGACGCATGAAAACAGAACATGCAGCATCAACACAATGAGGGACTTCCTACCTCTTTAGACAGTCGGGTGAAGAGATCGCCTCCCCGGAGGAAGTCAAGGATCAAGTAGAGTTTGCCTTCAGTCTGGAAAGCTACAAATCAGATATAGGTACAGTGAACCACTGTTCATTTTGGGGGGGATATGTTCCAGATCCACGCACTATAGGTGAAAAGCCGCAATTTTAAAAGAAACATATATATATTTTTTTTTTACCCCCAATACAGTTTAAACACATTTAAACTTAAAATACAAATTTTAAACACATATTACAAGTATTTGAACACAAACAAAAAAATGCAAGCATAATATTTATAGAAAATACTGTACGCACTGTCATGTCTGTGTGTTAGATATACTGTTTGCACGCACCTTTAAGAGGCGGGGCCTGGTGGGGTGTGTGTGATGTTTGGGAGTCTGTGTGTGAGTGAATTTACTCGTATATATATAAATTTTCCCCTTTGAAATGAATTGGAATGCTATTTATCCGTTCCAGCCCCGCAAAAGCCACCACATTTTTTAAAATTATGTTTTTAACCAAGAAAAATAGCACTGTATTGTATGAAAACAAAAAAATAATGAAACGGAATATAAAGAAATAAATTGGTGTTTTAAAGTGTCATTTCTGTATCTGTGTGTTGGATGTGTGCCTTTAAGGGGCGTGGCCTAGTCAGTAACACTGGAAGCTGGAGCAGGTTAGTTCGGTGTGAGCGTCTGGGTGTGAGCTGTGGCCTACAGGATGAAAGCGCAACTGGATTCGGTGAGGCTGACTGACCGTAGTGTAGCTTGACAATGAACGGGTGGTTGACATCAGCCAGGATGTTTCTCTCCATCTTGGTCCTCACACGATCTCTCACTGGTGAAAACAAACAACAACAACAAAAACAGTTGTTGACGTCAATGCAGCACTTCAATTGTCTGAAGTTAAATGGTGTTTTTAAGAGTTGGCTGCTGTACAGTAGTGTACACTAGTCGCCGCACTGCTGATTAATGGTCCCACCGGCCAGGCAAGAGCTGTGGACTTGAAACATTTCCATTCATGCTTGCCCAGTAACTGCAAGGTTATTGGTGAGAAAATAACAGCCAATCACAGAGAACTAAAACAAAACAGAACAAAGAGCATTTGAGGATTCAGGACTATCGTTATTGCACCCTGCGCGTCCCCAATGTGAGAATAAACATTGCACAGTGGTTTCTAACTGAATGAGGAAGCGATTTCTGTTCTGCTAAAATACTGTTTGATATGGGCCAGTTTACCGTGGTAATTGCTACAAAGTCAAGAGCTGGAACCACTGATTTTTATTGATAGAAAAAAACAATAATAAAAATCCATGGTGGTAGATTTTTCTTTTCCTCAAAAAAAATCTCCAACCCAAACTTTATGCCGTGTTCTATATTCAACATGTATTGCTTATCTCACCTACACAAGATCAGAGGTATATATTATTTGTACAGTTAATTCTTATAAGGGACAGAAATTATAATTCCTTTTTACATCTATATCTTTTTATATCCTAACAATATCACTAAAAAAAACATTTTCGATAAAGAAAAAATAAATAAATAAATAAAATAAAAATAAAAATCATCAAACCTGCCAAATGTGGGCCTGAAAAGTGATCGATGCCATGCAACTAACTGTATGGCCTGGTGGTCTTATTTGCTGGAGGACATTATTTACATGATTGATGGTTGGGGTCATTTGAGCTATTACGCTGGCCCTGCTCTGATTTCACTGTTCAATCACAAGATGCTCTCTCATACCCTTGAGTGTGGCCTTCTTGAGGACCTTCATGGCATAGAGCTGGTTGTCATCAGGAGGAGTCACCTTGCGCACCAGGAACACCTAAAGTGAGTAGTGAAACACAAGCAACGTCGGGAGTGAGAAGCAAAGACTGGAGAGGATGAAATGAGCAGCAGCTAGGAACTTGTGGGCTTTACCTTCCCAAAAGAGCCTTGACCCAACACTTTGAGCAGTTCAAAGTGAGAAGCGTCTGCTTTTTCCGAACCCTCTTTGACCACATGAGTGATGTTGATTTCCTTGATTTCGTCATCGTCCTGTCGCGTGAACAAAAGACATGGATTAAATGAAAGAATCCAAAATGTTCCCAGTGATTATTTGACCTGAGTGACTCTCGGAGTGTGGTACGAGCACCACATATAGTGGTACATGGGCTTCCTTTACCTGGTGGTACGTGAAAGAATCATTGCTCAAGTACAGTTCACTTGTATTTAACTGTAGGTACATTTATCGCTTTCCTGTCCAATATATTTTATTTTAATCATTAAGTACATTTTTTATTTTACTATATTTAAGCGCAGTGTTTGAAGCTGAAGTGTGTAACTTTTTTTGTTAAAAAAGTAATTCCCTTGGATGAATCACTATAAATTATATGTATCCAAGTAGAATGCAATCGTAAAACTAATAAGGATTTATCACCTGACGAAAGTGATGCGATTAAACTTTAACCAGAGGGAAACTGATTAAAGAACTTTCTCGTGAGAAACAACAACAGCAACAGGATGCAGCTTTAACATACAAGCTCTACCACAAAAAACAACACACTTAAATGAAGTTTAAATTAGACGTTGACGTGGTTACCGGTGTCCAGTATTTCAGTGCAGGCAAAGTGTCTGCAGCCGCCGCCAAGCCTTTGGTCTTTTTGGACAGGTAGAAGGGGAGAAAGCGACTCAGTTTGAATCTCGCCCCGGGTCCCATGTCCCAAGTAGTTACACTCTAAGGGCCTTTTCAACTCGTGTGTTGTGCTCCTCAGACTGACTGAGTGCAGCTGAACAGGAACCATAAGTAGGCAAACAGGAAGGAAGAGGTTGCCTTCGTTTTCACAGTCCTGCACCAAAGAAGGCACACACAACCAAAACACTCCGAAAAAAATACAAGATTGTAAGAGTAGACACCTATTACAGTCAATGCATCGTCCTCAAGTCAAAACATCATTTTTTATTTTTAAAGTCAAAAGGCAGGAAGAGGAGACGCATCGGATCTCTTAATGGGAATTTTCCTGTCGGATGTCAGGCATGTTCCTCTCCTAATTGTCAAACCTTGCTCATCCTGTCTCCTAAAAATGGTCCTCAAGTGACCCTTGCTTCATCCTAATGCACACGCACTCAAATGTAAGCACTTTTCCAAATTTTAAAAGATGACTTTACAAGCACCACACGTGTTTCAAATCAGCGGTCCCCAACCTTTTTTGTCCCATGGACTGGCTTCATGCAAAGTAATATTCTGATAGACCAGCATAGAAAGGAATAGAAACTAATTATTGATACAAAAAAACACCCTACCCTTAAGCTGAATGTAGTTGTAATTAGTGCACGTGTTTCTCTTTAATGAGTCTCATTTTAGGGTAATGGGAGAGAACTAGTGATACTTTTTTTCTACGCTGTAATTTCGTTTTGGTTGTCATCATTGTAGAAAATCCCGCTTCACAAAGATACGATGTTGGAAATGGAAGCAAGGTGCTCAGTAGTTTTTTGGGGGGGCAGTTTTGAAGGCCTTTTGTGAGCCTGTCACCACATATTACGCAGCCAGCCTGGTGCGTGAGAATCACCTGTCCAGAAGGAAGGTGATGCACAACAAAACCCGCAAACAGTTAGCTGAAGACAAGCAATCTTCAGTGTTGTCCAATGAAAAAAATATATTGACATAAAATCACGGTGGACGACTGGTTAGAGCGTCAGCCTCACAGTTCTGAGGACCCGGGTTCAATCCCCGGCCCCGCCTGTGTGGAGTTTGCATGTTCTCCCCGTGCCTGCGTGGGTTTTCTCCGGGCACTCCGGTTTCCTCCCAGATCCCAAAAACATGCATGAATTGGAGACTCTAAATTGCCCGTAGGTGTGAATGTGAGTGCGGAGGATTGTTTGTTTGTATGTGCCCTGCGATTGGCTGGCAACCAGTTCAGGGTGTACCCCGCCTCCTGCCCGATGGCAGCTGGGATAGGCTCCAGCACGCCCGCGACCCTAGTGAGGAGAAGCGGCTCAGAAAAATGGATGGATGGATGGAAAATCTGAGCTGTGTACTCACTTTTGTGAGCTATTCTGGATAGCTAGCAAAATATCTAGACAGCTAGATGATATTGTTGCTTTTTAAAATAGTTTGACGGCTTGAGAGACAGATAGTAAGAGCAATAGATCACCATCTACCGAGGTTCTGCAGCTAGCTGTATACTGTAGCTAGTTAAAATAGGTTGAAAGCCAACGAGAGCTAGCGGGAGAGCAGTAGCTCGGAGAGAGAGAGAGATAGATGGCGAGAGAAAGAGACAGTTTGACATAATGATAGATTCTGTATATCAAAATATACTACATTGCCAAAAGTATTCGCTCACCTGCCTTGACTCACATATGATTTTAAGTGATATCCCATTCTAAAGCATATGGTTTAATATGATGTTGGTCTACCCTTTGCAGCTGTAACAGCTTGAACTCTTGTGGGAAGGCTTTCAACATGGTTTAGTAGTGAATCTATAGGAATTTTTGACCATTCTTCCGAGATCTTATTTCTGAGGTCACACACTGATGCTGGAGGAGAAGGCCTTGCTCACTGTTCGCTCAAAATCAACCCAAAGATGTTCTATCGGGTTGAGGGCAGGACTCTGTGCAGGCCAATCAAGTTCATCCATACCAAATTCTCTCATCCATGTCTTTATGCATCTTGCTTTGTGCACTGGTGCATTGTTCTGTTGGAACAGGAAGGGGTAGTCCCCAAAATCTCTTGGTATGCTGAAACATTCAGACTTCCTTTCAATGGAGCTCAGAGACTAATATTTTATATATTTTTATATTTTCAACTGTTTTTGAACAGTTTTGAACAATCTTGACCTTAAATCTATAGAACACGTTTGGATGAATTAGACCGAAGACTGAGAGCCAGACCTTTTCGTCCAACATCAGTTTGTAACCTCACAAATGCGCCTCTGGAAAAACGCTCGACGAACATCATATTAAACCCTGTGGATTAGGAACTGGAGGTCACTTAAATTCATATGTGAGTCAAGGCAGGTGAGCAAATACTTTTGGCAATATTATGTAAATTGATAGCTATTGGGATACTACAGCTCTCTTTAATGAGAGGAATATTCTGGTACATGGCGGATATATAGCTGGCTATCTACTAGCAAGCAGATAGACAGGCAGACTGCCGAATGAAAACAGCATTAAGCAAAGCGAACAAAAAACAAAACAGTACAAGTGTATTGTTATTGTGCCAGTTTTATTACAAGCTAAATGTAAAATCCGTATTATTTTTGGACGGTGTTATCTTTGTGAACATTTACTATATGTTGTAGCTTTAACTGAACGGAAGGAGAGTTTTCATTTAAAAGAGAGTGAAACAATATATATTGTGTCATGTGGCATGTAAAAACGGTGAGAAATGGGTGATGATGGCAGATAAGGGCAGATGTCAACATATGAATATTGTATATTATAACTGCTGTCTGATCAAGGGAGCAGCAGCACAGGTACACAAACAAAATGACTTACCTGGGCACTAATATGGGCAAAGTCCTTCTCTATCCACGTGATATGTGACTCGTTCTAAGTGGTGTTGGAATGGAGAGGTGATATTATTATTATTGTTTGGCTTTTCTTTTTGAAAATCATACCGCAAACATACACAGTGACAGAAGCAGAGGGGACAAAACAGGACAGGAAGGCGCTCTGTCTGTCCCTCTCTTGCCCTCCCTTTCACCATCTCATTTCCTCTCTCTCTTCTGGAGGTGACTTCACTTCCTTCCGGCTACATAAGGTCAACCTGCAAGCAGTGGCTGCTTTTCAAAGTCAAATACACAAAGGGGACAGCTCATGGCACACCGTATAGTACAGTAAAAGTACAAATACAAGTAGGAGTTTGACAGTCTCCATTCTTGTAAACCAAAGGGCTAATTACTGGACTCCAACGTAAGTTTTGGTCGCTTTTCCAACACATACACATTACTCTTGTATGATTATGACTTATTTAAATGTTTGTTTGTTTTTTGCATGAAATGACGGCTTTATTCTTGGAGTACACCTTTATTCTCCAAATTTGTCAACATGTCTTGTTTCTCGTGAAATTACCACTTTTTCCACATAATTGCCACTTATTCTCATAGCATTGCCACTGAGGAAGGTTTTGTAAAATTGCAGCTATTAATAGTTTTTCAAATACATTATTTCAAATTTTAATTCATATTTTAAGTATAATTTTATTTCCTTTGAATGTATTCAAATTTTGGGATTTTTTTTTTTTAATTCTCACTTTTTAGTGTTTTGGTCACTGGGACGCGAATGGAACGGTCCACCCTAGAATAAAAAAAAAAAAAAAAAGGTTCCATTTGCAATTTGTAAGACCTTACATCATCCGCTGCGAACCAGGAAGTAAGCTTATAACTGACAAATGGACGGACAAGATAACTAAAATAAGTCAATCTATGATTTTTTTTTTCGTCTTCATTTTGACCTTGCCTGTCTAACTCCAACCATTCCCGTTTGACATGTTGAAGTTAACTGGCTCTAAAAAGAGTCTTTACATATCACACACACAAGAGAGATATACGACTGGATCAAAGTTACCATTATTTCTCAAGCTCAACATGCTGAAAGCCCCCCCCACCCCCCAAAAAAAAACAAATGCCACTTGCCTCTCTCATGCGTGTTTTGGTGCGGAACAGGAGCCTCCACATGTCCAGATATTTCCATGTCACTTGGAGCTAGCACGCACCGGCTTACGACCGCATAATGTTTGAGTTGGCCAACTCGTTGTGTCAGATGTGTGTTAGCTCACTGGCTTTGCATACGCACACACACACAAAATGGGAAGTGAGGTTTTTAACTAAAAAAACGGATGCAGACTGACTGAATTGCTGAGAACTGTCCGCAAAGGCAGGGTTACAGTGGAACCTCTGAAGGCAAATGCCCCAATTCTGAATTTTTGTGAATGTGTTCCTTTTTCTTTTCCTGATTCGAAATTAAGCAGCCTCAACAAGGGGTGAAGGAGAAGAAGAAGAAGAAAAATACAACTGAAGCTTAGCTTCTGTGCAAAATAAGTGAATAAATCACATTCAAAGCAGTAAGACTGGGGTGGTGTTCCAATCAGTGTTAAAACAATTAAGAGTAATTCATACTATTAAATTGTTTAATAACAAATAGTCGAAGCAAATCAGTTATCAGTTGCAGTTATCATTTTCCCACATGGACTAATTTGTAAACAACTTATGCATCATTGCGTGGAGAAATACGTTGGCGTGATGGTGGCGAGCCATGAGGAAAGAGTACGCAAAAGGCAGAATGTCCAAAGTTTGGGATTATTTCACACTTAAAAAAAGAAGAGAAAGTGCCATGCGTCTACTGCAAAGCAGAAGTAATTAACCTATCTCAACAGCACATATAATAAAAGACAAGGATGTTATCTAATTTAATACAGCCTACCACTGCTAGTAAGAACCTATTGTAATGCCCCCACAAGTGGACAAGTATAGACTTAGCCGCCAGTGCACTTTCAATCGCTTTATCGAACAAACAGTAACAAAATAAAGGCATAATAAGCACATTTACATACGAGCTGCAACAAACTACGAGCTGTTACAGTATTTTACTTTTAAAAACATACTGTTCGAACACCCTTCGGGGAAATTTTTAATTTTTAAATTTGATGTGACCTACAAAATAACTGTTTACATAGCATTAAAAATAAATATTTCAAAACTGTCAAAATTTACTCCTACTTATGTTTCTACTTCTTAATCAATATTGTCGCAATTAAATCAATATTGAATCAAATCAAATTGCAACCTAAATAACTGAAATTTAATTGGATCGTGAGGTTTGCTGTGTCCACAACTCTGATGGGTTCAAAGCAGAGGAAAAATTGTGTGCAGCTTTTATGACAATAAAAGGTTCTTCTTCCTCTTAAAAGGGAAGTGATGTAATCGTGTTTAGAGACACAAGGGGGCCAAGTAACATGCTCGCTGCCTTAAAGCAGAGACAAGGTTGGCCAAGTAAGGGCATGTTCACTTTGTGAACTCGTAAACTCACAGTCCGTATAAACGCTAATTAAACCAAGCTTGGCACAGAGGAGATAATGTAGAGGAGGAACAAGTAAAAAGATGACTTGCAGGATAACAGTACAATGAATAACATACAATTACAACATTTATCTGCGGGTGTCTCGACGCAGCTTCTCCTTTCTCAGCATGTTTTCAACTCTGACAGTTGGAACAGAGAGCAACCAAGAGGCCATTAAAGTACAACCCCAACTCCAAGGAAGTTGGGACGTTGTGTTAAACAAAAAATAAAATAGTCAAACAGTTTAAGGACAATGTTCCTCAATGTACAATTGCAAGGAATTTAGGGATTTCATCATCTACGGTTCATAATATTAAAAGGTTTAGAGAATCTGGAGAAATCACTGCATGGAAGCGACAAGGCCGAAAACCAACATTGAAGGCCCGTGACCTTCGATCCCTCAGGCGGCACTGCACCAAAAACCCACATCAATGTGTAAAGGATATCACCACACGGGCTCAGGAACACTTCAGAAAACCAATGTCAGTAAATACAGTTCGGTGCTACATCCGTAAGTGCAACTGGAAATTCTACTATGCAAAGCAAAAGCCATTTATCAGCAACACCCAGAAACTCCGCCGGCTTCTCTGGGCCCGAGCCCATCTATAGTTGGACTGATGCAAAGTGGAAAAGTGTTTTGTGGTGCGACGAGTCCATATTTCAAATTGTTTTTGGAAATTGTGGACGTCGCGTCCTCCGGGCCAAAGAGGAAAAGAACCATCCGGACTGTTATGGACGCAACGTTCAAAAGCCAACATCTGTGATGGTATGGGGCTGTGTTAGTGCCAATGGCATGGGTAACTTACACATCTGTGAAGGCACCATTAATGCTGCTAGGTACATACATGTTTTGGAGAAACATATGCAGCCATCCAAGCAACGTCTTTTTCATGGACGCCCCTGCTTATTTCAGCAAGACAATGCCAAACCACATTTTGCACGTGTTACAGTCAAGACCTGTCTCCCATTGAAAATGTGTGGCGCATTATGAAGCGTAAAATACGACAACGGAGACCCTGGACTGTTGAACAGCTGAAGCCGTATATCAAGCAAGAATGGGAAAGAATTCCACCTACAAAGCTTCAACAATGGGTGTCCTCAGTTCCCAAACGTTTATTCAATGTTTTTCAAAGAAAAGGTGATGTAACACGGTGGTAAACATGACCCTGTCCCAGATTTTTTGGAATGTGTTGCAGCCATAAAATTCTAAGTTGATGATTATTTGCTAAAAACAATAAAGTTTATCAGTTTGAACATTAAATATCTTGTCTTTGTAGTGTATTCAATTAAATATTGTAGTGTATTCAATTAAATATAGGTCATCATTGTATTATTTTGTTATTGATGTTTAACACAACGTCCCAACTTCATTGGAATTGTGGCTATACATACAAAAGGACAGGATTGTCTAAACATGCAGCCAAACACTGCATTTGATTGTCCTTTCACTGCCTAAAAAAAAACCACACTGGACTCTGTCAATAGGGGCAAACACACACTGAAGATAAAAGACATTGTAAGTAATATTTAACTCACAGACCACCTGCACAATCTAATGAGATCCAATATAAATTCATTGAGAGCTTTTACAGATGCCAAATATATTTTTTATAGGATTTATGTTTACCTACTAATCATTCAATAAAAATAACTCTCCCCACCCTGTCTAACCTCCTCCAACCGGCCACATCCTTGTAAATTCAAACCCACAACGGGTGGAGTTCTACAAAAGCGGCACAGTTTCGAACTCAACCAACATTTTCTAGGAAAAATACCAGTATGCCTCAAATGTCAAAGAAAACATGCAAATCTCGAAAGAGAGACCTGGGCTGCTTGCTATAATAGGAGCAATGTAATTACCGATAAATACTGTATCAATTACAACATACACACATTAACTGGACCAAGCAGATGCAAATACCATGAAACCCTGCATAGTCGCAGTCAGGCTCCATTTTTCTTTTTCTTTTTTGGAACCTATACTTAATTATTTGCTGAAAACTACTTGCTTTATTTGTGCTCAGGCCAACGCACTAACAATACTGCTCTGGCGCTGTCCAGTGGCATCTTTACTGCAATTCAATGTGACTTGCTGTTGCCTTACAAAGACAAATTCAGAATTCAAAATAAATATTTTTTTTAAAAAAAAAGTCAACCAATGTGACGGAACAGATTGTCAGAGTTTTTGGAGGTTCCATTCTACTTTCGGGTGTGTTCAAGCAGAGTTAGCAGCTTGTGTGAGGTCTGCTGACTTTGAACCAATGTTTTCGAGTTCCGAAAAAGAGAATCTCGTGAGTGCGTCTTGGGTCCAGACACTTGTGCGGGTTGGTACCAGGACATGTCAGGTGAGAGGCGCTAACATTTACCAGTCTGATATTCTGCACTCTGCAGCCCGAATTCCCACCACACACCCTTCTTGTCTATCAATGCTGCATGAAACAAACTGAAGTACTGCTGGTTTTTCAACCAGTTCCTTTCACATTCATTACCTCGACAGAGCCCAAACTATGATCCCAACATACTTCAATATAATTTCAAACTCATCTTACAACATTACCCCAAAAAATAAATATGACTTCCGGATGGATGGATCATTTTGTTTCGCTTTTAAAGAGCTACTCAGCAGATTAAAAACATACACAGGCAAATTTATTTTTTCTATTTTCTCTTTTTGCATTTGCCAGTAAGTTCACTATGAACCCACATTTAAAAATGTTATGGGCCCGCTTTCTTGCTCCATTCTCGATATACCGTAAAGTAGCTCGCTAATATACAATAAGCAGAAAAATCGAATATAAATAGGGCGGTGCACAATTTTTTTATTTTTGTTGTTACATTTTCTTTTTGAGTTATGATTAAAAAAAAAAAAAAAAAAAAAGGTACAGTCCTGTCATACATCAAGATGAATGGCTGTAAATAAGTGGTTCCCAAACTTTTTACACCAATAGTTAAAAAAAAAAAATCTTGCAGTAGTAATGTAACCCACTAAAATTTTGCACAGTAAAAACACTGAGTAGAAATATAAATAAAAACATACATAATGACTCAATTAAAATGAATTGTACAATAAAGTTAAATAAAAAAAATGTATAAAATACATGTTAAAAAATAAACACTTCTAAAAGATTTTATGCAAATTTAGAAAAACAAATACTGTACGACTGCACCGTACTAAAGCAGTGATTCTTTGAAGTTCCACAAGAGGAAGTCCACGTGCCACTAGTATTCGCCGTACTACACAGCTGTAGATGACAGCGGAAGTAAAGAGGAAGAGGAGGAAAAGGAGGCGGGGAAGGCAATGGCGCAGACAGAAGTTCCCCTGCACCAAATGCAATCCTCAAGACATTAAAACAAGGCACTGTAATAAAAGCCTAGCCTGAAGCAGTCGGGAAGAGGTTTAAACTGCATGGAGAAGTCATAAGAGGAGACAAAGTGGGGGGGGAGTAGAGTCAAAGAGGATCCAGCAACACAGTGAGCAGCACTGCATAATGTAATAAAGTATTTACCTCTCACTGCTTAATCTAGTTTTCTCCATCGTTTTCAGTCTGGTTACTTTACTCGTCACAGACCAACTCTTCATTAGGTATGCATGCACACTACAATAACTTCATAAAATACACTCCAAGATATGATTTTTTTTCTTCTTCCTGGAATGCAAACTACTTATCTATACTATTGTCCATTGACATATAGGAACATAAACTAAAATATATTAAAGATATTAAGATAACAAATGCAATAAAGCAACCATGAATCAAAAACATTTACACACTGACAATCAGTGACCCAACAAATTATTATTATTATTATTTTTTTTTACCCCTGATGGATTAATTGCATTTTTATTCATTTCAATGAGAAAAAATTATTTGAGATACTAATGTTATGAGAAAGGAGCGTGATCACAAAACCAATTAAACTCGTATCTCTAGGCACTACTGTATGATATCCCCCGCTTATTCGCTTCCCCCCCCCCCCCCCCCCCCCCCGAACCCCCTCAATTCCTTGCTTATTTCTTCCCAGATTTTTTTTCCCATGACAATGTTGACTATTATAATGTAATAATGTTTGGCCCAATAAAGGTTGGAGAAACACTGGGCTATACAGTACAGTAGTAATACTCATTTGTGATTAACACTGTCCGAAAGGTTAACTCAACAATATGTTTATTATTGTGGTTGTATGTTGCAGTGCTGCACAAAGTCTAAACCGCGTCATACGGGGTTAAAATCCACCACAATACAATCTGAGGTTTGAAGCTCACCATTGCGAAAGACCAGCATTAAAGCGGAGAACCTTCTTCCATTTAGTCACGTCATTCCTTAATCTCTTGGCTTAGTTGGACATTCCAGACAGGAAGCTCGTCTATGCCTTCGGTGAAGTCTACAACACAGGGATAAGACCCTTCATTTAGCAGGACCTTCCATCTGCTATCTCATCATCACCAACACATGTGCCCAGCATAGTGCTGTTGAGTGACAGCTGCAAACGGTCAAATGGGTCCAGTTATTGGCTAACAAATTTCCACGGAAAAGTCACAGGAAATGTGGACGGGATTAGCACGGATGCTACAGGAAATCCTGTGTGGACAATCTGGAATATTAATAGCACTACAAACAAGGATGGCAGTAAGATGATAGGTAGGTCAACCAAATGACATGAGGCTTGTCAGTATCGACGAAGGGATGATGATGATGATAGAGTTTAAACGGAACTAACAGGCCGCTGTGGTGATCTTCAAGCAAACAATGACATCACAAACTTCCTATAACTAATCTTGGACTCTGCCTTCCTCGAGTTACTTTTTTCTGGTGTGTGTTCACAATCAGACTGAAATAGCAGCTCTACATCCCAGCCAATACTTCCTGCTGCCCACCTTGCATCGCATGCGCCGGACACTTGCTCAAAAAACAAACAAACCCATAAACAGCGTGCACAACAATGCTATGTCCTTCTTACGAAATCACAACACAACACCTACGTTGAGCAATTCCGAGCAAAGATTTACAAAAGCTGGCAGCAGCAACTACTTGGTAACACCACTGACATGAAAGAATGAATAGAAAAAGGGTGGAAAAAAAACCAAAAGGCAATTCTTCAGATTAGAAATTGCAGGTAATGGAATGCAATTATACAATAATATAATATGAATATTTTTTTTAATTTAGTTACAAATTATATTGTGTTATTTAAATCACATTATTATGGTATTATATTTGAATTTTGGTGAAACATTTAAATTAAAATGTTTACAGATGCAGAAGAGTTATCCCCACTGCCTCTAATGTTGCCTACGCTATGCTGGCACCGCTTTGCATGCTGGTTTGCAACTACCTTTCAAACGCGCTTTTCAAAAGAGGCAAAATCCACCAACACAATTCATCTCAGGTTTGATAAAAAAACATTGTGCCTCCTAAATTCATCTAATTCTATTTACTCCTCTCACAACGCGGAAAATGAATTCCACGTCGGTTTGGGTGCGCAATCAAGAATGTGCCCGTTTTTGTATGTGTAAGTCCAGCCTGAAGAGTTTTTATGAATGTCATGTTCGGCTTGATGGCTTACATGCACTCATTTTGTACAGGACGTACAGTGAAGCACCCCTGGGTTGTGCAATTCTCCATGCAATATGTTACAGAAAAAATTTCCACTAAAACGCCACACAATGTTGAAGTTTGAACCTCAGTTCAGCAAGAGTCAAAGTATCAACACGGTTTTGAATGTTTTTGGAAATTTGTCCTTCAGCAGCTCCTTGCCAGTGTTCTTTTTTTTTTTGTGTGTGTTTTTGACCATTTCTCCATATAAACAGCTGAAAGCGAATTGGCTTAATTGCTCCATTTGATGGACCTTAATTGTTCCATCCCCCCACCCCCCCCAATTCACTCGAGCAAGGGCGTATCTGAAACTTGCTTATACCTTGATTTTTTTCTTAAAACTCAAAAGAAAAAAAAGAAAATCGACCAAACAACAGCTCCTAACGTGAAAATTCTTAACTTGGAAGCTGTACTTGGCATTAGCGTGAGACAGAACCTCCTCCCCAAAACAGAGTGATTTGAACCAGAGTGTGACATGGCTGAATGTCAGGGACGTTTGAATAATAATTATAGAACATGTCACCGTTCATGAATGTATATGTTGAACGTTGTTGCTAGGGTACCAGTTTCAAAGGTTGTTTTGCTCCTGTGTTCAGCAATGGAGAAATGTGTGTGTGTGTGTGTGTGAGCAGAAGCAGACCGAAATCATTTACTGGATTGATTGAAAATAGAGAGATAAATATAATTTGTAGTAGGTTTGTGGAACAAAGAGAGGCAGGTAATCAATCACATGAGCATCCAGATTCGTGGTAAGCATAAAGGACAAGAGCAACCGGTTGCCACATTCTCCTCAGTCCACCCTGAGAGGCAGAAGTGTGAAACTATGGCAACTGTGTTCCTCGTCTTTGTGAGGAGTGGCTGCGAGGACGGCGAGACCGTGTTTGCGCAGGAAATGAGCCTGTACAGCAGCTTTCATATGCACCTTTGACAGATGAGCGCTCCCGTCCGGCACCTGAGTGGACACTCGTCTCCATTTTAATTCCTCTGGTCAAATACCACCATGGCCTTTAAAGGTTTTGGGCGATGGAGCTTGTGAATAATCACCGACCCTCTCCTAGTCTGACAAATGTGATGAATGAGGCAAACTTAAAGACAAAAGAGTTATGAATGAAACTCAACGAGCAGCAGGGTTTATGACTACCAAGCGTACGTGTGTGTAAAATAAATAAATAAATAAAACATTTCTACTATTGCAGGGCTTGGCGACGCTGAGGACATGGTAACCATGACGACGACGGCTCCTGGCAGCCAAGGATGGATGGAGGAGGAGCTGCTGAAGGGAATGGATGGATGGACAGTTGGAATTATTGGAGCTTTTAGTCTGCTCAGGGATGCTGAGAAACCTTTAATTATTACATGCTGACAGACTTGGAAAGAAAAACATGCTTGGAGACTTATTCATGTTATGCTGCATTGCAGAAAAACTGGGAAGTGCAATTCCTTGATTACCAAATTAAAAACGCAAATAAAATTATTAAGTAACCCTTACATAATGTGCCTTTTCAATGAATACTCTTGGCATGGAACGTACTCCATGCCAAGAGTATCTTCATAATAATTGTCTATATCAAATTATGAAGTACAATTTAAATTTTATCCTAATAGCCTGTTTGAATACTGGACTTAAAAACAAAAATTCCCCCCAAAACAGCAGTAACTTTAGTCTGATGGTTTTCAGCAGATTTAGGCCTCCCCACATTTATGTAAAAAATGAAGGGACTGACAGCAGCTTAGCGACAACAGAACGACGCCAGCACATTGCTAAGTGTACTTGTTGGCTTTGTGTTATTTTCTCGCAAAACTTGAAGAATTATGCAAAAGATATACATAACAGTATGCAGCAATCATTTCAATAATTCTAACATCCAAGATGAAGGGTTCTAGTTGGAATTTTGGAATGAAACAGCTTAACACCAGGATCCCTCGCTGTACAAGACAAACAAAAAAAACTTAATAGTCAAAACAGCAGGTGAGTAACAATTTTCAAAAGACAATGTATGACTCGTTCAGGAGAGGTGAGCTCGATTATTGTACCTCCAAACACGTACAGTATCAGTTCCAGAATATGGGACTTTTTTGTCTTTACGAATATCAAAATTGTCCCCAGAATATCATAGCACTTTCTACTCGTCCTCATGCTACTCACAGCAACATACTTGACAAACAAAATTACTGAGTTAAACCACAGTTGTGATCAACTTTTGCAGAAACACCGTTTTGCCAAAACATGATGTATGACAAAACATTTTAAAGGGTGCAACTGGAGTGATCGGTGCTATGCGTAAAATATAAGACAGGATTTAGAGGCTCCCGCAAGCAGAGGGGCATGGTGGGTAATTGGGTTATAAAACATCGCTCACTCAGTATGTGCGTCCGTACTCTTCTGTGCATGTGTGCGTGTATGTGTGTGTGCTTGTCCAGTTGCTCTGCAGAGCCACCTTCTACCATTAACAGCAGATTCTGTAGATGATAAACACACAAGAGGGCGTCTGCTTCAGTCGAATACTGTACAAACGTCAACACACACACAAAGATTTACAGCCTTCAAGTCAAACCTCGTATGGAAACAATTGTGTACACGCACGCGCACACACACATGCACGCACGCACGCACGCACACACACACACACACACACACTCAAAGCTCTAAAAAGCGTGCAGAAACAATCGAAACCAAGTTTGCAAAGACTAAGAAGCCATTTTTATTTGTGCTCATAATAAAACTCAATTAACGTGCCTTGTAAATACAACACGCGAGGTGTGAATGTGTGCGTGTGGACAAGCCCTGTTTTACATTGTGTTTGGAGCAAAGTCCGTAGACCTCACGCAATGACGCCAATTTTTCCGTCGTGTTCCAAGGGGAATTGTAGGAAGAAGACAAACACGTTTACAGGTCACTCATGAAAGGTTTAAAAAAATAAATAAATAAAAAAAAAAAAATAGTAATAATAATAATTCAACAGGCCTTCACAATGTCCAACTTCCTTCCTTCATGTTGAGCGGCCTCGCAGAAAACACTGGGACATTGAGAAGGCGAATGGCTCCAGACGTCTGGGGCCCTTTTAGCTAATTTCAATCGAAATCTAGGGAAAGGGGGAAACTTTCTACTTTCTGAGGTAGTAGAGGAATAACAGAGGTGTAAGGCCGCCCGTGTGTAAGGTAATAAGGTACTTGCGGGACAGAAGTGTGAAGCTGAACACTTGACACGAACTTCTGCTGCCTGTGTTGAAAGCAGTTGTCAACACAATTGGCCGGCATTGTAGTTTTCTGCAATATCTCGCCTTGTCTTGGTTGTGTGTAAAGGGCACAAGTAGAGGAATGTCCAGTGTTCTATGACGGCTATTATGCTGCACTTTTTCTTTTCAGGATCTGTGTTAAAGTAGCTATGGAGAACTGTTGATAATACGCCAAGTGATTTAAAACTTTAGGGTGAAGGTTAAAATAAAAAAAAATAAAAAAAAGTGTCTATATTAATGGCCGGGAAGAAATATTGATGAAGCAAAGCAACACATCAACTCTTGCAAAGAATTCTCAATAAGCTGCAACATTATATAGAGATATTTTTATTAAGCTCGAAAAAAAAAATAAGTGCGCCAAAGGAATGCCACCCCCTCATTGATTTGTTGATTAGCTTATGGGTGACCCCTGGACATTGTGCTACTCTAATTGAATTGGAAAAACTTGAAAGGGGGATATGCAATTTTTCAAAATGCTAGCAAGATTTGAACCTAGTCTCATTTTAGTCCGCACCTTTTAATAGTTTCTATTATGGATCAGAATAATAAATGCCTTATTGTATAACAGAGATATTCAATAGGTGGCCTTTGTGGCCCCTGAACTGTTGCGGCCCTTTCCAAGATGAGACGAGATCAGCTTTGCGTGCAGTTGACCACCTACTCACTGTATACAGTACGCGAGGCTGCGGAAGTATCAGGTGTCCGCTTGCCGCGTGGCAGGTGCTCCCTTATTGAAAAATGTTTACTTCACTGCTATTCATTTCAAAGGGGAAAGATGATTTGACAGTGTGTTTTGCATTACGAACGTGGTCATGGAGTGAATTAAACTCGTATCTCAAGGCACAACCGTATATCGATACTGGGTGGCACATCATAGTAATATGTTGTGAATTACTGTGGTTTTCTCTGGCTTCCTTCCACATTCCAAAAAACATGCATGGTTAGTTCATCGAAGACTCTTCACTGTCAACAGGTGTAAATAAGAGTGTGAACGGTTTGTCTATATGTGCCTTCTGGTTGGCTGGCGAAAAGTCAAGGGTGTACCCCGACTCTCGCCCATAATCAGCTGGGACGGAATCCAGCTCACCCGTGACCCGAATGAGGACAAGCGCTACAGAAAACGGATGGATGGAAATATCATGATTCCAGCTCCTGTGTCTACACACGTGTATGTGTGTGTCATCAGTGTCCCCTCCTTGTTGTCCCACTGCGCTGTGATTATAACCAGAGGCAGTTTTCCACCCGCTGTGGCAAACCACCCGCGATTCTAATCATACCAGGAGAAATTAAAAGCAGTAAATGGTGGTGGTCTGCTGCGGGTGCTCCTCATCACGGCGCTCGTGACGACATTCGGCGAGCTTGAGGATGGAGTGGCAGCAGGGGAAGGAAGAAAGGGCAGCCTGCAGAAGATGGAGAGCATGGTGGATGGCAGGGTGTCTTTGTAGACATACACCATTGAGGTCAAGCGCTGACACCACCACGATCATGATTTAACACGTAATGACAAGAGATACTCGCACATCTTACACAGGACCACTGAGGCCATCGTTTCCATTATTTTCATTAGGGATGGCCAATTGATTACCTTCCTTCATCAACTACGGGGACATTTTTACAGCAAATTAGGAGATGCTTTTTATTTTTGCAGGGATGAGAGAATGTCTCTGTGTTCTGAACTTCTGTTTCCATGCTAGTGTATCTGATGAAAACATGGGTGTCAAACTCATTTTTATCGCGAGCCAAATCATAGTGATGGTTTCCCTCGGAGGGCCTTTATGATTGTGAAAACCATATAAATGTATCATCACTTCATAAAAATATCAAACACAATTGATCATGCAATGGATTTTTTTTTATATATTACCAACTAAATATATTTGAAATAAGAAGTCATGGAAAATTGTGGCACGCAATGATATCAGTATACAAGAATTGTTTACTCATGTTAAGAAGGAATCAAAAATACCATAAGGCAAAAATTACACCATGATCTACACTCGATAAAAATGGAAAACATGAACGCATCATTGACAACTCCCCCCCCCCCCCCCCCCCCAAAAAAAAGGTTTACACTGTACTATAATTGTTTATAGGACTATGTTTGCCTAAATGAAGCTCCTTCAACTCACTTCAGCACCAAAGCAATACAGCACAAAAACAGTAAATATGTGAGTTTTTCAGAAAATAATAGAGGATGAGTTCCCCCTAAAACATCTGTGATTAGACGAATGCCGAACTGTGAATATGCGGCTGTGTGTTACATTTTGCCACTTAGTTATTAAACTATTGGTCAGCTAATTATGTTCCCAAAATCTACGCATCAATTTTCTATTCCGCTTATCCTCACTTGGATCACGAGTGAGCAGGAGCCTATCCCAGCTGACTTTGGGCGAGAGGCAGGATACACCCTGGACTGGTCGGCAGCCAACACATTTAGACAAACTCATCGACACTCACATTCCCTGTAGTTAAAATTATAGAGCAGCAGTAGAAATGCTGAACAGTGCAGAAAGGAACTACACATCTGTGAAATTGCGAAAGAATATTTTAGGGCTGGTATCAACAGGAAGAAGAAACACTGGTGATGTTGTTTCCCGCAAAGTTTGTCAGTTCCCATATGTCATCTGAGTTTACACGTGGTTCCACTTTAACAGTGGCACAAAGGATTACCGAGGTGCATTAAATACAGGTGACACTGCGACGCGAAAGCCAAAGTGATGCCATCAGTCAGTGACTACCCTGCTCCCCCCTCCTCCTGACCTTCCTGTGGAATGTGGAGTGTTTGGTTCTGCGGGGCTCTGAGGAATGTCTATGCTTTGTTAGTGCACGCCTCTCACACCGCTCGCCGGGAATCGCGGTATGTTTGACTTCAACACACACACGCGATCATCCTTACGCATAGCGGTTTGTCTGACAGTTTCCCAGTGGCGAGCCCGGCAGGAAAACGGAAATCTGGAAAGCGTGGCTCCAGCTGACCACCATCTGTCAGGAGGGTCGTGCTTTCCAGGAAGCATTTTGGTATTTATTTAACCTCTACAAACCGAGGAAACCCCACACAGAATGCCTGGATTCTTACAGAAACAGTCAGAAACCACAGAGATGTTGACCACAAGCAAAAAAAAAAAAACTAACTTTAAGGTGCCTGTAAAAAACACCCACCAGCCAAACCATTATGTACACCTGCAAAATCTGAAGATACCCAATACAATAACTGGATTCCAAAAACTTCCTTTACAAAAATAATCTCACAGTTTTGATTGATGAAGTGTTCATTTAACAATAGGTTTATTATTGTGGATCACAGCAAAATCATACCAAGCGATATTTTTCTGACATTTTTGCTACATAAAATAGATTATTTCTTTTTAAAGGCATATAAATTAGCAAAAAACTGGACATTATAATTGCATATATCTTTTATTTATTTTTTATTTTTTAAAGCATTTTTGGCACTCCCCCTCCAAAAAAACTATCAAAAAAATGTAAAAAGAAAAAAAAAATCAGTGGGCACGCAACCACAAATATGCGGGAGTCCACTGTACTTGTTGTAGTACCCTCGCCACTGGGAAAAGAGCCACAGTCACCGATGCACTTTTTAGCTCTTTACTGAATGATGGGAGAACAGTAAAAAAAGTGAGTCCCCTCACACAGGAGCTGCTGTTGGCCACATCTTACACCCAGATACTCACACGCCGACTCAGTGACTTTACCACCCCACCAGGCCAGGCCTCTTAAAGGGACATATCTAACAAAGACAACAATATAAAGTACAGTATACTGTATTTTTGTACTTGCAATTGTTTTTTTGTTCAAATACGTTTGCAATGTGGTTAAAAAGTGTCTTTTAATAAGTTTGTGTTTGAAGCACGTGGAAGGGGATTAAAAAATATATATATATATTCCCCCCCTACATTCCAGATTTTCAAGAATAGCGTATATACATCCACCGCAATAATCACGGGTGGACTCTAATGGAAGGGGTAATTTGGCAGAGGATTAAAAAGGAATAGTCCTCAATTCTGAAACTGAGAGCTGGGCCAAAGTTCCAAGGACAACACCGTTGCATCTTGGTAAGTATCTCGATAAAATCACAAATACAGGAGCTTATTTTTGCGTACTGGCATCAATGGAAGCATCCATGACATATAGAATGAAAAATGTTGTTTCATAAAATTTTCTCATGCCTCAGAATCAAAAATATTTACAGGCAAAACAAACAAATCCCCTGATAATAAAAATGTTCTAAACCCCTCTCTCTCGTTGCCATTATGTTGATGTGCAGCAAACGTGCGCATCATAATGCACAGATAATGCAGCAACCAGAATGACCAACATGTAATCTCATAAACGAAGATTAAAATGACGCCGTGACGACCGCTGGGGGGTTCAAGTGCAAGTCCTACCAACAGAGAGGTCACGTTTGTTGGCGACTCTAAGGGCCGTTCCCATGACAACCACATGCGCGAGCACACGCTTAGGAGTCTTATGGCTAAGTAATGAGTCGCCTTGACTTTGCAGTTTCCTGGCTTGCAAATCTACGCACTCACCCTGGGCTCCGACCGCTGGTCAAGTACGGTGCCTAAACACTCGCTCTCTCCTCTGGTAAATATTTAATCAGGTCTACAAACACTTGACACTGAGGCTGCTATGAGCCGTCTGATCAACATGGGCATGCAGGGGAATGCATTATATAGAACAGGGGACACCATTAGTAGCCTGTGGGCCTGTTCTAAAAATAGCTCACCAGTGATGGAACACTGTGATTTCCTCGGGATGTTTTAGAAGTCATCATTTGATGTAAACACTTGTAGAGACTTATAGAAACAAAGTGATATATAGATACTGTAAATGGCTGAAAAGTGCATTGGAGACTGTGGCTCTCCTTTTTTACATGCGTGGGCATTAAAGTATGTAAGCATACATTAAAAATCCATACAAAATGGTCACTTAAATTATTTTTTTTAAAATAGTGCAATATGGGGGGGGGACATGATCGATGACTCAACATAGTGGGGAAACATTGCGTGTCCAAAATAATATGTTAGCTTGTAAACTAAAATGGTGAGGTTACGCTATTGACATGAGGCCTCAATCCTCCTAGCTCGGGATTCAAAAGGTGTGGCATGCAAGCTTCCTCTTGTGGTACGTGAAAGAATCACGAATCACCAAACTGTGCATAATGTTAGAGTGGTTTAAACTTTTTATTAATGCACTACAGTACATCTGTTAAGTACAGCTCAGTTGTACTTAACTTTTAAATACAATTCGCATTTAATATTTTACTGTTTTCAAGTTTGATTTAGAAACCATTTTTATTCAACTTTCATGTGCAATACATTTTAATTTAATTAAGCACTGTTATTTTTATTTTCCCACATTTAAGTGCAGCGTTAATGTTGAAACTGTGTACAATGTTACAGTGGCTTACAATATTAAATATACTTATTGGGAGTGAAACCTCCGCCTCGTTTTTGATGAACAGTCTAATAAAAGCCTACTCTGCTTTTAATGTTGGTTATTATGGTGGCACTTGGAGAGGTAAGTATTTTTTGAGCCGATACTTGGTGTGCCACAAGAACCACTGCTCCAAGTTAACAAGGCTAGCTACGTGCTGCGGATTTTAATCACGTTTTACTTTTGAATAATTGTTATAGTATAATAGAATGCTAGCCCATCATTACAGGAAGCATGTTGCTCCTTAGGTCCTCTTTCTCGATTGTCAGTCGATGCGGTTTATGACTTGCCGAGCTGCATGCGTTAGCTTAAAACTTCTATTTGTTTTGCATCATTTCCTTGAGTGACTTTGCATTATGTAAGATTCAATCTTCAAAGGCATACCGTCTGATTCTGTCTGTAATTTACTTTGGATGATTTAAAAATAAAACACAGATTAGCTGACTGCCATATCTTCTGTTATGCTCTAATGAGACAATTTTGCAGAATTTCTGTGTGAAAGAGGTTCCAGTTTCTATACGCTTTACTCAAATTATTCCCACGCGGCCCTAAAAAGCTGAAGTTCGCGTAGATGTCGACCGTTCCTCTCCAGGATAACTCTTCCTTTTTCAACGCCTCATCATCTTCACTTATGGCCTTTATCAGCGTTGCACTGTGACTTCTTTTTAATTCCGCCGTTTAGCTGATTCTATTCGCTCAGCAGCTAACTGCAGTGGAAAAATAAGAAGCCATTAGCTACGATCTCTGGTGCATTACCTCGTTCTAATTTTTGCCCTCCGGCCTCATGCCGCAGTGGGGAGAGAATTATGTAACAAGGAAGGAAAGAGCAGGCCTGCATTAAACGGAAAATGAAGCATAGGTCAAATCGTGGTTGGTCACATCCATTATATGTTATTGTTTAAGTTAGTGGTGGAAAACCCTTTTCCTCTCAGTTGTGATTAAGTCAAGTTAATTTAACTAACAAATAAAAGATTTCCACCAAGGTTTAAACATTTATCACCAGCAAAAACCATCAATGAGTAAACTTTGGAAGAGGTAGTAACATTTTGTTCACTTGGCTCCTGGAAGGGGGGGGAAAAAAACAAAACAAAAAAAAAAGATCTGGATGAACTGGTCTTCTTCCTTTTAGCCATTAAGCATATCCATAAGCACAACAATATACCAACGACAACCTGATTGATGAAGTTTCACTTATTTTAAACTTTAAAATTCTTCAAACCAATCTGGCCAAGTGGTTGAACCCTGAAGTTTAGGGTTCAAATCTCAGCTTTGGCCTCGCAGTGTATAGTTTACATGGTTTCTTAATGCTTGTGTGCTTGCGAGAGAACATACTCATAAACCCTTCAGAGAACTATCAGCTAACTGGTTACAATTTTATTGGTTTGATTTCCTTTTACGACTGCTTGCAGTGCTGCGGTGTTCAGAGGAAAAAGCTCTAAATCCCCACAGTACACTCGCTGATGCTTAGTGGCTAAACAGACAAATAAACAGCAAAAAGACACAGTCAGTGACAGGATGGTGAGCACATAACGAAACACTTTGTGGCTAAAGAGCAGTACATGTTGCCCATGAGTGACATGAAAAACAGCACTACCTCAGTAGTTGCAGGAAACCGCGGCAAACACATGGCACTGAATGCATTAAGACACGCTGACAAACGACGACAATGGAGGCCACCGTGAGTCTCCTGTAATAACGTCTCAAAAAGTATAAACGATGAGACTGAGGGTACGCTGCAGCAAAATGGAGACTGTGGAGTATAATGCTGCGGACCTATGCCACAGAAATTGGGTAAGCTAATGTTCGCATGAGTGTTGATTTTTGTAATTTATCGCCGCGTATCCTCGTCGATGTGACGATGATGAATCCGATCAACTAATGAGCGACCAGCAATGGTTTACGTCACCCATATACTGTATTTTCCGAACTATAAGTCGCTCCGGAGTATAAATCGCACCAGCCAAAAAATGCATACTAAAGAAGGAAAAAACATAAGTCGCACTGGAGTATAAGTCGCATTTTTGGGGGGAAATTTATTTGATAAAATCCAAGACCAAGAACAGACATTTCATCTTGAAAGGCAATTTAAAATAAAAATAGAATAGAGAACAACAGGCTGAATAGGTGTACGGTATGCTAACGTAACACATTCAGCTAACGTTACATGACGCATAAACAACGAACTGAGAACGTGCCTGGTATGTTAACGTAACATATTAACAGTTATTCAGATAACTATAGCATAAAGAACATGCTAACAAGTTTACCAAACCATCAGTGACACTCCAAATCTCTCAATCCAATGAAATCTTGGTGTCACTTCTAAACAACTTCGCCAACTCCGGAGGTAGACGATGCGCCGCTTCCTCTTGTACGTCGTCAGTTGCAGTTCCAATTACTCCAGCCTTTCTGAATCCCGACAGGATGGTTTCGGTTGTCACTGAAGCCCATGCTTTGTCGATCCATCCAATGACTTCCAGGAAAGTTGCATGGCGGATTCTCCCGGTTGCCATGAAGCTGTGCTCTCCATCCATCACCCACTGCACAAGACTGCCTTAAAGCTCCGATTCACAGAGATATCAAGTGCCTGGAGTATTTTGGTTAAGCCTCCAGGGATGATGGCAGGTATGGAGTTGAAAACTTTTAATTTATTTTTTAACTGTGGCGTGATGCGCGCTCGTATGCTATCCATCACATCCGGACGCATAGTGTAGGACTTCGTAAGCCATAAATTCATCATTTCTTGATCCATCCACCCGTTCTCATTCACAGCAACTGGAACTGAGGGGGATTGAATTTTTGGCATGGTTTTTCATTTGAAAATGACCATTGGTGGCAATTTTGATCATGCCAGCACCACTGTGAAGTGCGATTTCTCATGACCAGTTGTTACTATAGTCGCACTCTTTTGCCCTTTCTCTGCGACACTTCGGCCCACGGGAATGTCAAACGTGAGGGGGACATCGTCCATGTTAATAATATGAGCCGGTGTCACGTTGTGCTCAGTTACATGCTTTTCAAAGAACTCACGGAAACTGTCGACCTTGGCTTGGAAGTCTGCTGGCAGTTTTTGGGACATCGTTGTCCTTGCTCTGATAGAGATAGCGACGCTGCGATTAATCCTTTCTGAGGCAACGTCAATGTCCTTAACCCATTACGCTGTAGAAAGTCAATCTCCCTGTAGCAGCATCGAATGCAGGACTCTTATAAAATAATGCAGAATAAGCAGGTCCAATCACTCAAGTGTTGTCCATTCAATTAGTGCAACATGTAAGACATGATTCCAGCAATACGTGGCAGTAATTTAATATTATTAAGAGTGTGTTGCAATGCAGGATAAGCACATTGGAAGTAAGGTATTAGATGTGATAAACGAAGGGCCACGTAGTAATAATTTGGAAATTTCCCCATGTGCTGACCCCAATCACAGGATGTCAGTATATACTAAAAGATGCTAGACAAGCTTCACATACAGTCCCCCACTCCATTCAGTTCACAAGGACTGGACACAAAAGCGAACATGAACATGGTGCCCCTGCAGAACAACACAGGAGGAAATAGGATCATGTTCCAAAGGACCAGACTATAATGGAGGCTGGGGAGGAGAGAAAAAAAAAAAAAAAAAAGGGCTGACTCACCCATTCTTTACGAGCACCGTGCAAGATTGTGCGTGCGCGTTTGTGACGTGATCATAGGCTAACAGGACAGCTGAGGACACTGCGTGGGAGCTAAACCTCAATGCATTGACCCTGATGTACCACCTGCAACACTATTGAGCCTCCAGTAGAGATGAATACGATCAGGGCATATCAAATTTACCTCCAATGTTCAACTAATACCTAAAAGGGACACATTTAGCCAAGTTTAAGTTGATTGCTGTTTAACTGTACATATATGCACTTTTATGTAATCTTATTACGTTGTATTGAACAGCTTTTGATTGAAGTAAATATGCTGCAAATTCAACATATGACTATTTTCAGTTCTTTAAAACCTGTCAAATGTCTTGAAGCATGTAATAATTTGGTAAAGTGCATTTTACATTTTTTGTTTTTCCAAACAACACTATTATTATTATTATTTTTTAAAATTATTATTATTTTTTTTATTTTAAACCTGTCCTGTTCAGCTGCATGGCCTTGCAGAATGGTGGATCTGTATGCCTTTGTGCTGGAACAGTTTTGCTGTGCAACAGCGTTGTTTGAAATACTCCCTCTGCTTAGTTTTAATTTTTGTTATTTTATTTTGATGTTTGTTGAAAATGCAGCCGGACAGAAAAGGGTTTATTCTGGGAGTTTTATTAAAATAAAAATAAAAATTACATTCTGATGCTTAAGGACTTCCGACTGTCATTTGTATCAACTATTTAGGAAAATCATAGAAAAATATAATTTGCAAAATAATATGGAACACAGTGTAATTAGGTGGGTGTTAAGATGCACATTTGATTGCTTGTGCGCGTGTGGGCATGTTCCTACCTTGACAGCAGATGTGACTCCATCCTCAGCAGTGCTCTGGCCATTCTGTCAGAGAGCAGAGTTAAGACAATTGTCAGTGTGTGTGTGTGTGTGTGTGTGTTTTGGAATAGTGCACAGAGCGTGCACATGCATACAAAGGCAGAAGACAAAGAACACGAGAAGGAGAACATTTGCAAGACAACGTGGGCTGCACGAGTCCGCCGTAACACTTTGCTCCTCCACTAACGAGGCTGCTAATAATCTACAACTGACAGAAATGTGCGTCCTTCGTGTCCTGCCTTGCAGGTGATCTGCGGTACAATGTGTAATCAGTGTTATGTACAGGAGGAAAAAACTGTGGAAAAGCAGCTGGTGATGTTGACATGTTCACAAACGGTTGGCAAACAGAACCTTCATTCTCAGAGGGCAACCATGCCGCTAAGCAAAAAAAAAAAAAAACAGTAAATGACCCTTCCGCAAATGTTTGTTATTGCTTATAGTAATAGTTTAAACCGTAAACAACAGTTTAATATCATTTCGAAGTCATCTTAAACATCAGCTTTAATACCAACAGCTTACAAATTATTTGATTGTAAAAAACTCAAACCGGATATGCACATGTTCATGCAGAAAGACTCGCCCTGATTTCCACTAACAACCCAGGCTAAACTTGGCTCCTCCCCTACATAGAAAACTTCTCTCTCAGTCAAGCTGTATCACCGCAACACGTTTCCTGGTTTCAACTTTTAATCTAAAAGGCTTCTTCAGTTCTAAATTGTGTGGAGTCTCCCCATACCTGTATATGCCTCTGGATAGATAGTGTGCCCCCCTTGGGGTGGTCACAATAGAGGAGGAGGAGTTGTTGTCTGGCATGCCTGGTGAACAACCATCCTGCATATCAACACTTTGAACTTTAGACCTGAAGAAGCCTATTGAATTAAAGGCGAAACATTGTCAAGTGACAAGAATCGTCTAGTTGCCACGATTTAACCTTTAGGAATTCCGTGAAAAGGTGCCATTTTCAGCAAATAGCTGGGGATAGATTTCTCACACACACAAAAAAAATGCATAGATGTGAATAGTTAACCTCATATATGTGGGGTTCCACCGTATCACATAATACATGACATCAGCATATCACCTGTGTCACTCCTCCTCACTAGACCTCATTTCAGGCATTATCAAAGCATGGTTTTAATGCAGAGGAGATTTTTTGTGACTGGTTTGCTTTTTGTAACTTTTAGCAACAATTTTTCTGGTGGTTAGAGAAGAAGAATGTGAGAAGAGAGTATATCCACTGCAAGTTACTGTGACGTAAATGGACAACGCAGAAAGACTCCGGGCGTGTCCCAAGTACTCCTGTCCAGCATTAGTGAGTAATTCAGTGTTGTAATAGTTGGAGATGATCGCCAGCAGTCATGTGGATTACTGAGTAGAAGAGATGTTTACTTGTTTCATTTTGGTAGGTTTCGACTTCCTGGTTTGTTCCCATTCCGGTACACATGTCAAATGTTTGGACTCTGATTTGGAGATTTTCTTTGATTTCCTGGCAATCTGATTGTACAGCTTGACAAGAAGGAGCACAGAGTGAAAGTTTTTTTTATTACTGAGGTTAGTTTTGCAATGATGTAGAACTGCAATGCATCCTACAAAGAGCTTTCTTGCATTGTGTCAAAACTGAGCATAAGCATATTTATAGAAGCAAATTTATTGATGAAGCTCTTGTATTGTATGTCTTTCAAACAGGTGACGAGCGAGACCATTTTTCATGAAAAATAAGAAAATTGCAAAGAGTAATAGAATAGCAGACTATTAGTCCCACAGCGGGAACATTCCTGTTTTACAGCAGCAAATTTGACAGTACCCACACACAAGAATACACACACAAGGCGTGAGAAACGTTCCTAGACCCGTGTCGCAAAAGATATATTTCAAATCTACCAATCACTGAGACAGTGTGAGTAAAAAAAAATCATGGGGTTTCAAAATTGCTATGTTTTGATTGTGACAATGACTTTTTTTTTTTTTTTTTTTTTTTTTTTTTTAATAAATGGTAAAAAATTAATAATGTATAGGGCAGACACCAAAGACGTGTTGTCCGGTCTCATTTAGATCAGTTAGAGTTGCTCGTGTTGCGGCGACCCCGAGAGACGCAATGGTACGTCAAAGACTGCTGACTCATGACATTTTAGCGGCGACTTTGCCGCTTTGCTGCCTCTTCACATTTGGGAGAATAGAGCAGTTGTTTACTCTTTGGGGGGCTCATCTTGAGAGGGTGATTCATGCGCCGCTACATGTCCAACTATACACAGGAAACATCAGTATGTGAGCATGAATACGCTAAGTATTACTACAGCATATAAGTGCTACTGTACTAAGGATATTTTGCTAATCATCTGATGTCACATTGTACTTCTTTAAGACAGTAAACTTACAATAAACAACGCCTTTGTTAGTTGCAACAGAGAAGTAACATTTTTCCATAGCTGCTTCAAGACACAAATAATCAACAATCAGTTTAACACAATTCAATGAATTATTAGTGATCATTCTAAGTGGAAAGACATTCAGGGCCATTAGACATTCTAATCGTCTTTGGAGATGTGCCCGCTGCATGCACCACATGCACAAATCCGCTACAGTTACAAATGTAGTTTGGCGGCTTGGTGATGACGCGTCTCCTCCACAAGCGAAAATACAATCAATGCTTTTACTGTTTTATGGGTGTTTGCCTTTTTCCTCACACACTAGGCTAGTAGTAGGTGCTAGCTAGCTACCATAATTCATAATCCTTGGGGTAATTTGACGAAGTTAATTAAGTTACCTGGGAACTGAAAAGAAAAAAAAGTCTCCTTTGATAGAAATGCATGATAAATTTTGTACTTTTGACACTGAAATGTGATTTAAAACAAAATGATTTTGCATACAAGAACAAAGAAAAACAACTTATGGAATTCTGCTCCCATTTTGGGCCAAGAATGCCTCCCTCTTGATGAATTCCCCAAATTCCACAATTCCACTTTTACTGCAGGCTTTCTGTATAAGAAAAACAGAAGTTGCTCCAACCCCGAGTTGAGACTTAATTAAAGCCACGACTAAAAGGGACGTCACTCAAGCCTTTTCCTCCAGGCAAACTTAAAAAGCCTTGTGACCACTAAATTAATTAACTTGTAAATCCAGTTAAGACATTCAAATGAGCACTGTGGTCCTTTAATGACGTACAATGTTGTAACAGTAATGCTAAATGGACCATCGCTGGTGAAAAATAAAACACCACAAAGTCAAATATTCTTGCGTGTGGCAACAACCTACATAGGTTCACCCTTTTCCCCTTTTTGATGGTGGATTTGAACTCAAAATGGGCGAACGTGTGCTCTTTCACATCCTCTGTACCCTCTTCCTTTGCCTGCTTCCTGTAGACTGTGCACTCTAAGGCAGGCAGTCGACACAATGACAAAGTCGCCTTGATAACCAAAAGCTAAACAAAGACTGCGAGACGTGTCCTGTCCTTTTCTATATGCTCTTTAATGCAATGCAATGCATTTGAAAATTGCTTATTTTAATCTATGGGTGTTCACTGGCTGTAGAATTGAATTGGATCTAAAAGCGCTGATATTTTGCGGACCTGCTTATTGGACTTTGAAAGAGGCGAGTCAATTCAGCCTAAATGTTCCAGTCATATAATCTCTGAGAGCAATAAAGTGACAAACCTCAGGAATATTTGAGGATAATTTAAGGAAACCAAGAGAAAGTCAATAAGAAATAATGTCTGACCTCCTCTACAAGAGTATTTTTGATGCAACAAAGACAGGGTCAGGTCAAAGGAACAAAGCCTTTTGTGTTATATGTGAAATGCCTTAACAACCAAGAAGAGTGTTGTTGTGTCAGTTCAATTTTTGCAGACGTCTTTTAATAAATATTTCAAGCTGCATCTAGACTGCAAGTCTTTCACACCTTCTCTGGTCCAAATAAGTTGATAGGGTTGTACAGTATTTTGTTACTCAAAAGAAAGTCCAAGCGAGCAAACCACAATGCGTGACAACAAACCAGGTAACACTACACACTTCTTATATTAATCACAATAATGTAAATGGGAATAAAGTTTGGTTTGCACACTACTGACAAACAGCGCAAATTAGAAGCAAAATTGACTTTTGTTTCTCAATAATCTACCAGGCTACTTAGTTGAATATGGGAGATGTGGGATCGTAGCACAACCGAACTACAGTTGAATATGTTTGGGAGTCGGGATTGGTTGAATTGGTAAGCACCCAAGTTCAATTACTGTGTGTACAGCTCACAAATCGAAAAAAGAATAATGGTATTACAACCTCATAATTGATGCCTAAATCTGATTTTTTTTTTTTTTTTTAGACTATTTAAATTTACATTTATATACCGAAGCTTATGGAACTACACTTTTTGTACACGTCTGTATAAAAAGTGACAGTTCACCTTGGTATTGTTCTGTCAATCATCATTCTGGGTAGGGATGGGTATCAAACTACAAATTAGTTTACATTTATCAATGAATGAATATTTATTTTATTTTTTTAAAATATTTTTATATGCCGTTTAGCTGCCGTAAAATACCGGAAAAGTGTGTTTCGATGTATTTTTTTGAGCACAGAGGAGTAAAAAAATAAATCACATTGTTCTTTACACAAAAACAAACTGGTTAAGAGGGCTAGTCGCTCGTAATTTAGTCTGTTAGTTGTAGCCAAACAGTGAACTGCATTTTCCCTCAATTGCTGCGAGATATGACTAATTGACAATAAAATCCACACAATCAACTGACACATTGATAAATTGATTAAGAATTCTATTACTTTTAACATCCCTAATACAAATCACGCGTACTAGGCCCTGCCCTAACACAAGAGTTGTCCTGGTAGGTCCACCAGTATTAAAGACATCAAAAATAGTTGATCTGAAGTCACCATGGCAACACTGGAGATGCCACTTTACTTATACAAGCCAGGGTACCGTCAACATGACTTGGAAGCTGTTACAGCCAGGTAAAATTTCTACACGTACAATCTGGTAGTTTTTATTTAAACCTTGACAGCAAGAATCTGCGTGTGCGTGCATTAGGTCAGTCGTATTACTGACACTGTTCCTTTGACACATTCAATCTCATTAGCCATGCATGGCCGATCCAAGTGGCCCAGTTAATAGCGCCGGCGCTCCCCTGTGCTTCCTCAATGAGAATACAGGCATGCACACACACACACACACACACACACACACACACACACACACAACATTACAAGCCTATAAATAACGCCCAACAAGTTAATAAGGGAGAAAGCCTAGCGGTTAAAACGTGTGGGAATTGAGATGTGCAAACGGTGGTCCAACAGTAGAACTTGAGAGAAAGCGGAACTTTTAATTCCATGCAGTACAACCGTCTGGTCATAAAAAGTCAACAAGCCCAAGGCACCAGTGCTGCTTGAGTTGGTTGGATAAATGTGCTTTACCAACATGGCACTGTATCTAGGCAACAAAAAATACAATAATCACCATTTAGCTGGTCTTTGTAACCCTAGCCGACTCAATTTCTTGGTATCTCTGTGAGTATTGATAGAAGATCACTTTGCTGCTGTCCTGTAATTCCACGAAATAGTTATGATCAATATCTATTTTCCCCTTTTAGGCTAAGGTTTCTGACTTACACCGGCAAGCCGAAGTAGAAAACAACACTTGAAACATTTAGTATTAGCTTCTAGCACAATCCTCCGATGGGCATACAAAATGCATGGGCAAAAAAATATGATGTAGGAATTATGAGTGTCCCCCCGGTAGATTTATTTATGGAACGCATCTACTTGTCTGTTGTGGAAGTTCCCGCTATACAGTAACACTGTAATCTGCAGTTTATAGCTAGCAGGTTTTTGTTGTTGTTTTGTTTTTACAGCTTTTTACATTAATAAAAATACTGTACAATATTGAAAATATATACATAAATATTGATTAAAATGAAGTAAAATGTCAATAAAGGGCTACTGCGATCCGAATTACTACATTGCCGAGATACGAGTCATTGCTCGGCCAATGTTTTTTTTTCTGCGACTCGCGAGCAAAAATTTTAGATACGAACGCTAGTTGGAGGCAGTGAATTTTGAGGGCAAATGCTTGCTTCAAATAGCAACGTCACAAGTGTCTGCCATCTTCGTGGAATTTTCTAAAAAAAAAAAAACTAACAAAAAATACATGCAATGAGCACTTTAAATGCCTCTAAAAGCCTCCATAACAAATAAATTCACGAAAGAAAATTGATTACTAAAGTACGTGACCTATTCTACTACCCACATGGCTATTTTCATGAATACATAAATGTTCCATTTGCGCTCTTTCAGTTTTTACGTCACGTGACGGCGTTTGAAACAACGTGGTTATTTTAATGCGTCGACTGGGAGAACCCCTCAGAATTACGGCCCCTATGAGCTTATTACTATACTTATACACACTCTTCTGGTACCGTTCTTTGATGACACCCAGCCATTCTCTCTTAAGTGTTCCAAGTTTGTTTGTAGCTTCAAATTATGCCAGAGACTGTTGTTTTGATAAGTCTATGGTCTGGCATTCTGCACATGTGACTGAAGAGATTCAGCTTTCTCTGAGTAACAGTCTACATTGTTTTATATACCACATTGTTCGGTATTGTGTGAAACCATCTGATTGTTCAGTACATGCTCTGACAGGCTGCTGGTAATATCTCGTGTTGTTGGATAGAACACTTTAGTTTGTTCTCAACACCGCTGATGGAACCCCATACCTTAGTTAAAGCATGCGGGAGTTTTTTTTTTTTTTTTTTTTGGGGGGGGGGGGGGGGGTTATTTGGTCTCTCTATTTCACTGATTTTCACCTATTGGAGGTGGGTCTGGAAAGTATAACCCAAGCTAAATGGAAGTTTACTGTACTTTTATTTAGAACTGCATGGCGGAGTGGATCAAAGCTCTCACGGGCTTGGTAGGTTCCCCACCCCTTTCTTTAAACCATAAACGTCGAAATAAATGAGATTTTTTTTTCACAAAAGCGCAGTGTTATCACATGCCCTCCTTCACTCCCACAGTCTCGCTCAGGTGTTCCACAGGTCACACCCAGATTAGCTGCACTTAATCCTGCGCGGGAGATAAAGGCATGAATTTGCACACGCTCGAGTGCTCGGGTCGACAGTGGTAGCAAATATGGCGCACCCTCGAGTTTTCAACCCTCCTTTTTCCTCGACGAGGCCGACAATATTACATAATAACCCAAAATAGCTCCATTCGGTTACCCCCTCTCATTCTTTGGCCTTCTATACTGTATGTAAATATGAACACGTTCCACTCAGATATACACATTTCAAAATTGGAGTGGGGGTGCAACTTTATGAAAAGTTTTCGAATAGAACCGAAAATTTCTGTATTTATGTGGTCGAGATCTAGTGGCAACCGGGACCTGTGGACAGTTAGGTACATGAGTGGGCTCATTGGCAGGATCATGACAAATGCCAGAAGCCATTGCAGGTGGCACTGAGTCACAATGGTGGGGATGACTGGTCCCTCTTTATCAGCACTGATTCACTTTAGATCAGACGTCATTGCCCCACAGGAATAAAAGCATATCAATCAAACCTCTTTATGACTCCCTCCTCCTTCCTGTGCTTTTTGATTCAGGTATAATCGTAAATTACATTTTGATCCTTGATTCAGCCGTTTCATGTGTGGTGGACCAGGAAATCAATATGATTACAGCTTTGACATTGAGGAATTAACTCTAAACGTTTGAAGGAGGGGAGAGGTATCTGCTATCTGGGTTCTTGCTCTGAAATGAAGAAATAAAAGTGAGAATTTCCATTTATTTCCATTTTACGGCACCGATCCCAGTGGGTTTTTAAAAGTCCCTGTAAAGTGAAAATAAACATGTCGAACTTCACGTGACTCAAATACAGTATGTGCTCAAATGTCTGCAGTGTGAGCCATAGGCTGAATAACGTGTGCCACTGTGTTTAATAACAGTTAACTTTATCTTAAGAGTCTCTGTTATATGGACCCACACGGAGCGAGGCGTTAAGGAATTAGACGACGTGGTGGGGCATGTGGGGCGGTGGGTGGTGTGGTTGGCTGGGCGGGTGACATTGAGTCCCTGCGGCCCCCGCTGGGTGGCCGGTTGTTGCAGCGGCCACCCAGCGCCCTGGGTCCCTCGGTGTGGGACGTGTCCCGTCCGCCGGGCCGCTCTCGGGTGGACCCCTGGGCCTGATCCCGCCCCTCGATTGATCGGGTGGGGTCCTCAGCTGCCGCGGTGCGGCCACAGCAACTACAGGACACTTCTGTCAGTCTTTGTGCATATAAAACGGTATCATTTTACTTGCATGTATCCAAAGGGACACAACCCTAGGACTCTTCCACGGGGTGTGGGGTCACGCACTTACTGCACCAAATAACTCATGAAAAATCGCTCGTGTATACTCACTTATACTCTCGTCCAGTAGACTTTAATAATGTACATAATTAATGCCACCACACTTCAGTTGTACAGTCGAGTTCACGACCCTTGTCCTGCATGCTTCTTCTCCTGTCCTTGTCCTGTTCTATCTTGTCCCGTCCTTCCCTCACAGGGTGTAGCACTACAGCCCCATGCAACACTCATATTTAATGTTTCATTGTTGTAGATAATCTAATGATTTACTTCTCTTATCCTGTTTACAATCAGTGCTTTGTCTTTTGTGTTTGTTTCTCTCTCCCGTCTAGAAACTTTGTTCTGGTCGACTGATCAAGTCTGATTCACAATAAACCTCAATTATAATACCACAGCAGAAGCTTAAAAACGCCACTGTGACACAGTAAAACTGTTCCGGCATAAAAGGGATACAGATTTTCCATTCTGCTTGACCTAACAGCCAAAAAAAAAAAAAAACAGAACCAAAAAATAATAATAAAAAATGAAAGAACAAGTCAACCCAACTCTAGTCTATACCTGTACTAAGCCAGGAAAAATAGAGAGGGCTGGAATCAAGAAGGACGTCTTACACCAAAACGTCATCTAAAAACGGTGGCCCCGAATAGGTTAAAAATTTGGAAGATGATGAACCTAGGCTTTTAACCTTATCAGTGTAGTCACTTTGAATCAGAGGGAAAAAAAAAAAAAATCCATTTTCTATGCCACTTGTCATCATTAGGGACACGGGTACCTCGCTCGATTCCAGCTGACTTTGGGCGAGAGTCGGAGTACACCCTGAACTGCTATCCTTAAAAAGGATTCTTACTTTTCTAATAAAACAATACGATTTAGAATTGCCTGAAAATTACAGTGATGAAGAGGAACATGAGGCAATTTCAGGTAACACATAGCAGCAATCGGACGTCAATTACCTTAACTCGGACATCTTGGATCAGTAACGTTTACAAATAAACCATCCAGTCATTCATCCATTTCCTGTACCGCTATGTCAATCCTTAATTTTGACAGAACACATTTGAGGATTATTTTATAAAAAAAATAAAAATAAAAAAAAATTAAAAATAAAAAAAAAAAATGGTGAAATCACCTGGGCGCTAAATTGAGAAAATAGTTTCCACAGTCCACATGCACAACTGTCATTCAGAGGTTTGTTGTTCCAGGGTAAAGTGCCTCCAGTTATAATACGCCATTAGTTCTAAACTGATATGAAACCAAGGCTACGTTCACACTGCAAGTCAATTCCATTTTTACTTTTTGGCCAATGTGACACAGATCTGATTTTTTCATGTCAAATGTGAATAGAACAATTCTTATTTTTTCATAGCCGACCCAAGCCTCTTTCATATGTGGATATAAATCAGATATGTGTCCCACGCGAGTGCAATCTGGACGCTCATTCGTCATTAAAAGGTGACAGACGTGACAATTGTTCAACAAAACTGACACGCCACAAAACAGAAAACAGTCAGTGGCTAAAAGAAGATGTTTTACAACTGATAAATAGAAGTAAATGTTGTCTCCGGTTCCACAAAATCCTTGAAACTGACACAAGCGCGTCATGATGAGACTTAGGAAGATTTACTTCGGTCAACACGGCGCCGTGTTCGTCCGCTTGCGCAACGTGATGCCCTGTTTTGTGTGCGTGTGTGTGACGTCACGGATACGTTTCGTGCACAGTAGAAGCCGCATTTGTTTTTGCTGTCAACGACTACATCAAAAGATCGGATTGAACAAAAAAAAATCCAAATTTGGGATCATGCCCTGCACTGTGAACGTAGCCCAATAGGTTAAGAGGACTGGTTGAAAATGGCAGCAGGTAGACCCTGACAAAGAACATGTACCAGTAATGTGACCTCAGCTACCTCCACCACCTTGAATACAAACCTCTATCCCTGAAAGACTGCAAACTGTGACGACAAGGAACCTCCAAGGCCAAAATGGACCAGGACCAGACCTCACAAAGTATCACCGCTCAAGTTAGCGGTCATGTCACTGCACAGAAAGTTGCTCCGCCCTCTTGTTTCCTAATCAGCCAACAGGACTGCGCCATCTTTCTGATGGTCCAACATGCTTACTTGGCATGGACCCGCTAGCTCACTCTTTCTGCTCAATTGCTCACGGGCCCGAGGTGTCACCCTGGTGCTGGTGCTAGCAAAGTGTGCAGCGGCCCGGTGGCTCAGGCTGAAATGGCACCGATCCCGCTCTGAATGGCAGGGACTGGTGTGATCAAATTTATCACAGCTTGGGTGATAATGAATGCAAAGTGGAGTGATGTTGTGTAGTCCGAAGCGAGAAAATCACTACTTTTTTTGTTTTCAAATAAAACTGCACATTTTCCTCCATCAATCATCATGCAATAAAAAGACAAGCAATTACACTTGACACTCTTTGCAGGAACAGCACTACCATCTGTTCAGAGGTGCTGCTGACAAGTGGATGGGACAAAACCATGTAACAAATCTACTATAACAACACAATTTGAGCAGGTGACTCATTTTTCCTGACAGTAGTGTATAATATGGATGAATGAATCACAACTCATTAACTCATCTATTTATATTCATTCATGTATGTTAGGTGCTCCACTTTAAATTTAATTGCAGTTGCTGCTAGTGTCATTTCCAACTTCATATACAGTATTGTACAGTGAGCCCCGCAAGTATATAGCAGTCCATCGTTCAAATCCCTGCAATTTTAACAGATTTTTTTAAGTGATCTGTTTTAATGGGTTTTTACAGAATACTTACTCACTGCAATGCCCTTGCATGTCAGAAAGGAGTGCCACAGTCACAGATGCACATTTCAGCTCTTTCTTGAAACCGAGTAAACGCAATGAGCAGACTCATGCAGGAGCTGCTGTCAGCCACGGTTCACACCCAGACACTTGCCTGTGTCACAAGGCTCACCACGAGGCCCCGCCTCTTAAAGTCACATCTAACACACAGACACAATACGTACAGTACTTTCTATACATTTTATGCCTGCAATTTTTGTATGTTTTAATAAGTTTGTTTAAAAATGTTTTTTAAAAACTTTTGTGTTTTAATAAGGTTAAATGTTTAAAGCAAGTGGAAGGTGTACAAATGTTTTTTTCTTTTTAAAAAGTTTTTCTATATCACAGATTTTCACCTATTGCAGGTAGGTCTGGAACGTATCCCTGCAGTAAACAGGGATTCACTTTACTGTATCAAGGATCCATGTATACTGATCATATGCAAGTATACCGCCGATGACTATTTTAACTGCTTTTGTTTACATTCACATCTAGTAGTCATCATCGGAGAGTATTCTTTTGATATATCATTAATGCATGTATATGTATTCGGGGTCAACCGATCAATCGGCCGATATTAACCCTTTTCAAATCCGCAAAAATCATTTGATTTTTTTTTCTGCAGATTTTTTTTTAACATATTACAACACAGGCGGCACAGTGGTCGACTGGTTAGCACATCTGCCTCACAGTTCTGAGGACTGGGGTTCAAATCCCTAAAAGATGGAGATCAACTTCTGAGACCAAGATGTCCCTTTCCTATCAGGGAGGCTATTTAAGTTAAAAGATAGATATCAACTTCTGGGACGAGGATGTCTCAATCCTATCAGTTAAGCTTTCCATCTTTGCGGAAAAGAAGACTGAGGACATTGTGTGATACTGTGCACAGAGCCACACAAAGGGGGAGATCAGAGACAGAAAGCAGGAATATTACATAGCGCCCAGTGCCGGATGAAGCGGATTCCTGCAGCTGTTCAATCTTACAGCGTCAATGATGTTCCACAGGTTGTCACTGCGCAGTTGTCAAGGCAGACTTACACTTATAAAGGTGGACCCTCCAAAAAGATCATTAAACGTGGCTCTTGACCAAATTATTTATGGAAACATGCGCACAAGAGTCAGAATAGCTCACTAGAATTCAGTTCAACCAGCCCCAAAGGATCAACTGTGGACATTTTGCATTTTCTTTGGCATTATGCAAGAGAGAGACAAGCCTAAACAGGGGGTGTTAAGAGATGACAAGAATGATATAAACTGGACGTCACGTGAAGTCCACTTGATTCTTAATGGAGTGTCTCGCATTAGTTAGATGACATTAACTGATTTTTGGTGCAGTTGTGCATTTGTCAGGATGGTTTTCCCCCCAAATCTTCCATAGTTCAAAGTTCGTTGATCTGCATGGCTTGCACAATCAACATAGCTGTAGAGTGGACTTGTTTAACAAAAGCTTAGTCAGTGTTGCCAAATGGGACCAGTTTTGACTGTAATTCCCACTAAGAAACAGACAACATGAGCAGAATCAGTTTGACATTGTTTTTCGTGTGACACGAAATGACACAGTGGAAGTCAATCACGCCGAGCATTGCCAAAGACATGGTGCCCACTTATATGATGCAAAAACAATGGACACTTTGGAAATATTTGATCAAAGGTATGTGCAAATATTTTGCTGGGGCCGCTTTGCCTCACCTGTCCAACATAAGAACATATGGACCAGCCGAGCAATGTAGTTTTATGGCTCATTTTATAATGTTAAATTGTGAATCATTTAAAATGTTAACGTATTAAGGATCATGTTTACATACATGTTTTGACAATAGGGAAAATATTAGTAAGCGCAAATGGCTCGCTATCTAGCGGGCCCATTTCCACTAGCGAGCTAGCCTCAGCCTCATAATCATAGTCCACATGACAGAGACATGTCAGGGAAAGTTAACTGTTTATTACATTCGTTAGCCTGGCTGGCTCGCTAGCTAAAGGAGTGAACCGGCGACGGGCTCGTCCAATACATGACCGCCCCTCGCTTAGTGTTGTGTCGGTGTGTGGGTCCTCATAACAGACACGCTTAAGGGAACGTTAACTGTTTATTAAACACAGCGGCACACGTTATTCAGTCTCTGGCTCACATTCGTATTTTGATTGAAAGTTTAGAAGGGTGAGTTTTAATTGCATTCAGCGGACATGCCCACAGTGGCCGAGAGATAGGAGGTCTCTATTTTTCACAATTTTGGATCCTCATTTTATATACTTAATGTTTTCATTCATTCAAATTTGGTAGACTTGTTATTAACACTCTTCTTTGTGGTGTGTCAAATTTAGACTTTGTTTTTTCTCTCTCGCTTTACATGGTTTTTAATACACCCCCCCCCCCCCCCCACATAAAAAGATACTTTCTCAGAATAATCTTTTAGTGACAACTGACAATCTGGCCTCTGCTGACTTTGATCCGAAGGGGGGGGGGGGGGGGGGTGTCCGCATTGATTTATCTTTTACACACCAAACCTGATTACCATCATTTTGGGGGCAATTTTAGCACAGTGTACCTCCTGCAAAAACGCATTTCTCTGAGCTTGGCAATGCTCTTGAGATGAAGCGACAACGTGGAGTATTTCCAAATAAAGATAAATCTGGAAATAACTGAAGATAAGCGATGGATCACCTTCAGATAAGAGTAAAACACAGTCTATTAATAATAATAATAATAAAATGCCTGGTATCAATCAGTCCAATGCAAGCACTTCAAGCACCTTCTAGGTCAGTGATTCCCAACCACGGAGAAATTACCCAATTTAACTTAATTGGTCTGAAAATAGTTATTTACTACAAATAATGTATCTACGTTAATCTAGCTATACCAGCGAGTCAGCAACATATATTGACAGGCAGAACAATTAAATGCTCTTTCACTAGATGACAGAAGATACAATTAACCAGTGTGTATCGTTAGTTGGGAACCACTGTAGTATATTCAATTTTTTAAAAAATATATATTTATCACATATTAGCGGAGATGGTATTTAAAAGACGTATATCGGAGGAGCAGGGGCGCGAGGGGAAAGGTACAAATATGTATGTTTAATGTGCACACTTACCCTCACCAAAATCAGACAAGAAAACTACCGGTTGTGAAATCGTTACAATTTCAAGTCATTCAAAGCAACTTCCCTCCAGTGTAGGCGCTTGCTTGAAAAAATTCCAAAAGTCAAGCGTAGTAACTTGAATGAAAACGTTGAAATGTTGCACTTGCGGTTACCTCAGTTTCCAGCTGGACTAGTTCCATGGTGGGCCACGGCTCGGCGATCTGTGCGAGCGGCATGTTGGCAGATTTCTCCCCCCACCCCCCACGTCAAGATGCACAACTTCTCGGCTGGGCTATGGTCTCGGCGTCGGTTCGGTACTGTCCAGACACAGTCCTCGTTGCACCTCTCGGCGGGGGTTGGGGTGGGGGGGGTGGGGGGGTATCAACAAACAGGTGCAATCGTTTGATTTAATTCGGTTCGCTCCAAAGTGATAATCCAGTCGGGAGTAGATTAAATCCAGTTACTATTAAACAGCCTTGCTGCTATCAGATTTTGACAGGCGGAAACCCGTGTGTATATAATAATAATTTAAAAAAAAAAAAAAAAAAAAAAAAAACCACAATCCTAAAGGAATGAACCCAAGTCCGGAATGGCTTCACAGTCGAAGCCGAGCGTGTGTCCTGACACCTGCTCGCCTGGCTCCCTCTTCTCAGTCTTGTCTCGGTAGTAAAATGCTCCGCGCAGCCTCCGAGCCGAGATTGTTATTTGCACACTCCCAAACACGGGATTCATCCTGCCCTCCTTTTCTCTCTTTTTGTTTTTTTTTTTAAACCACGCTACTCTACCGACCAGGTTCGATGTCGCCATCATCAGGCAGAGTGGTGAACTGCAACTACGTCATGGCTCCGTAACGCTTGCTTTCGATTTACTGTACAAATACTGTACAGTAGAATGACATTCCATAGAACAGTGTTTCCTAATTGAGCCAAAGCACATTCACTACTCACATAAAATTACGGATATACGGGTGATTTCAGGATGAACTGAAAATGCGCTATAAATAAACTTCACAGGTGAACTTCATCTGACCTTCGCTTAACATTTGAATGCATGTCCAACTGTTCAATGTAGCAGTACTTTCTGCACTTGCTTACTGTTGATTGAGACGATCAGTTTTTTAATGACGTTCATTGTTGTCTATTGGTTAGCATGTCTGCCTCACAGTTTTGAGGTTTGAATTTCGGCTGAGGCCTTCCTGTGTGGGGTTTGTATGTTTTCCCTTTGCATTGTGTTTTATCTGGGTACTCCAGCCTCCTCCTGAAGTGGATCAAAGTCGGACAGGCGAAGCGCAGCGAAAGCCTATCTTGAGTCTGAGTCCTGTGCCGCCCAAATTAACCAACATTTTTGCAAGTTTTTCAGTGTCAAAAAATAGACAAAGTATTTTGGTTTCAAAAAAAAAAAAATTCTAAGATGCCAGTGAATATTCTCATCCATCCAGGTCAATTCATTCTCAGGGCACTGAATCAATGACAACTGGACTGTACTGGTTGTTTTAGAACACGTTTTGCCAGTTGCCATTGATCCAGTGCATTCAGAAAGAAAATATTCTCTGTTTTTTATTGGGGGTTACACTCAGCCAACTTTTGCATTTGGCAAAACAGGTGACTGGCAGAGTCCTATAGCGGGAGACACAGACAAAGCACTTGTAAAAATATTTAAAAAAAACATCTACAATGTCTTTTGTCTTATCCAAGATGTCTTCAAGTGCTACCAAAGTTGACCATATCTGATGTTCAGGCTTCATTCATGTTTAGATATGTCATATGAAATACCTATAAATAAATGATATACATCTATTTAACTTTTGTCTGAAGATGCCAGCGATAAATAAAACAATATTCTAGCAAGTTCAGGTTCAACCATCATGACATCAGCCAGTAGTTATCGTTGTTATCGCTGCACACACACCGCCTATTTGTTTTCCAGTTTAGTCACGTGATGTTCCGCATTAGGCCTTATCAAAAATTTGCCTGAAAACTATTTGTTTTTCTGTGCTGACAAATTGGCTAAATTAAAGAAAAAGAAGTAAATCTCTTCTGGTGCTGAAAATACTTAAGCAGGCGCTCTAACCACCGTGTCGTCGACTACGGTACATTAATTAAAATATTTATATGAAATGCAAAGCGGCACGGTGGACGACAGTTCTGAGGACCGGGGTTCAATCCCCGGCCCCGCCTGTGTGGAGTTTGCATGTTCTCCCCGTGCCTGCGTGGGTTTTCTCCGGGCACTCCGGTTTCCTCCCACATCCCAAAAAACATGCATTCATTGGAGACTCTAAATTGCCCGTAGGTGTGAATGTGAGTGTGAATGGTTGTTTGTTTGTATGTGCCGTGCGATTGGCTGGCAACCAGTTCAGGGTGGACCCTGCCTCCTGCCCGATGATAGCTGGGATAGGCACAGTGCTTACCACCACTGTGTGGCCCAATATTATAGTAGGCTATCAATAAATCAGAATAAGACAAAGATAAACTTAGACAAGCTAAAAATGTGTTTGTTGACATGCACAGATGATAGGGAATATTCATCTCAATGCTCATGCTCTTCTTGTATTGGCTCTCAGTATTGTGCAAGTGTACCTAAAGTTGTGACCAGTGAGTGCATTCTGATGTGTTGTTGCATGTTTTTTGAAGGTGTGTTTGACTTGTCTGCAGGAAAGCAAGTACACACAACATTGATTAGAAAAAGCTTGAATTTTGGTTTCGCAACCAAATGCAGTGCTGTTTGAGTGTGTTTGGGCTTCATCTCTTTCCATTGACAACAGCTCTTGTTGTGAGGGTCCTCTGTGATATAACACACCCCTTCTGCCCACCACACTTCCCCACTCCATTCAACGGCAAAGTGCTTCGCTCGCAGCCTGCTCCGGTTACTATTGGCAACTGGAGACCATCAAACTGCAGATGGATCAGATGTATTCTTCTTTTTGGGGGATTCAAATAAGGATGAACGCGAGGCATGTGGACCAAACAATGGGCAATGGAGGATGGAGCAGATAATTTGGTGTCTTGTCTTTTTTGATGGATATGTTTGCCCAAGCAGCCTGAGTGAGCTTCAGCGTGAACTGTCATCAACATGTACAGTACAAGAGCCTTCATTTTATATTGGAAATACTCCATCTCTCCATTTTTATTTTGATAGCGCTTGTCTTAAGGCAAGAGGCAGGGTACACCCTGAATCGCAAGGCACATATAAACAAACAACCATTCACACTACATTACACTTACGAACAATTTAGAGTCTTCGATGAACCTAACATGTATAGGTTTGGAATGTGGGAGTAAGCTAGAGTACCTGGAGAAAACCCATTCAAGTACAGGGAGAGAAGGCGCAAACTCCACACAGGAAATGTACACTCAGAGGCCAATATTTTAGGTGCGAAGAGAGAAAAGAGCTGAACTGAGCTGCACTGAGTGGGTGCACAATGTATTGTTTGCAATGGGAGAAATTAAATTCCGTCAAATACAAGAAAACTTCACATTAAAAAAGCTTGACTAAAAGCTTGAAAGCTTGAAATACACAGTATTAAGTATGAGTAAAGTACGTATAAATATAGAAATAATATAATCATGGAAAAAAATATTAGACTAACGGTACCTTTGATCTAGCACTAGCCGTTTTCCACGGTTTTCTTGATAATAACCAAAGTTATATTTAATGCTACAATTTAGCTTTTATATTCTTCAGGTAAAACACCTTTAGTGGTACCAGGTATTTTACTGAACAAGAAACTGAAGAAAAAAGGGTTGTCTATTTTTATATTATATAGTTTTAATATCATACATATTTTGTATATAGATGTACAATTTTGTATACATACAAACACACAAATATTCATCATATAATATAGCTGTATATGATAATGCAGGCATTGATCTAATTATATAAAAAAAAGACTAATTGGCTAATTCCATTGTTACATAATTTTTCAAGTTTATCGAAATGGTTTGACTGAATAAAAATAAATTAAGTATTTGAAGTTGTTTGTCAGTTTTCAATTCACTGCTTTTCTTGATCTTTTAGATTTTTGCTGTAGTATTGTTTCAGTACAGGTATTAAGATACTCGATGCAGCTATAGTATCGAAGTCAGAATTTTGTTACCGTGACACCACTAATCTTCATCTTATACCTTACTGACGGTGTCAACAAAAACAGAGCATTAATATAGTTGTAAAAGCAGAATGTTGGATCTTATTCGATTGAACAGGGAATACGTGTCTTGTTGTCTTGTGTCAAAGGAATATTTCAACTTTTAGACTTGCAACAATATATCAATGCCCTGCGATTGGCTGGCAACCAGTTCAGGGTGTACCCCGCCTCCTGCCCGATGATGGCTGGGATGGGCTCCAACACGCCCACGAACTTAGTGAGGAGAAGCGGCTCAGGAAATGGATGGGAACAACATAGCAACAATGGAATGTTTGCGGCGGCACGGTGGCCGACTGGTTAGAGCGTCAGCCTCACAGTTCTGAGGAGCGGGGTTCAATCCCCGGTCCCGCCTGTGTGGAGTTTGCATGTTCTCCCCGTGCCTGCGTGGGGTTTCTCCGGGCACTCCGGTTTCCTCCCACATCCCAAAAACATGCATTAATTGGAGACTCTAAATTGCCCGTAGGTGTGAATGTGAGTGCGAATGTTGTTTGTTTGTATGTGCCCTGCGATTGGCTGGCAACCAGTTCAGGGTGTACCCCGCCTCCTGCCCGATGATAGCTGGGATAGGCTCCAGGACGCCCGCGACCCTAGTGAGGAGAAGCGGCTCAGAAAATGGATGGATGGATGGAAAGTTTGCGCTCTTAAAGATACTTGAAGGGTAAAACGAGGGCCCACAGGGAGCTGTACATCTACTGAAAGGGTCACAGGGGGCATTGTGTCTTTGTAGATCTAGAGAAAGCCTATGACAGAGTACCCAGAGAGGAACTGTGGTACTGCATGCAGAAGTCTGGAGTGGCAGAGAAGTATGTTAGAATAATACAGGACATATACGAGGGCAGCAGAACAGTGGTGCGGTGTCCTGTCGGTGTGACAGACGAATTTAAGGTGGAGGTGGGACTGCATCAGGGATCAGCCCTGAGCCCCTTCCTGTTTGCAGTGGTGATGGATAGGCTGACAGATGAGATCAGACTGGAATCCCCGTGGACCATGATGTTTGCAGATGCCATTGTGATCTGCAGTGAAAGCAGGGAGTAGGTGGAGGAACAGTTAGAAAGATGGAGGCATGCACTGGAAAGAAGAGGAATGAAGATTAGCCAAAGTAAGACAGAATATATGTGCATGAATGAGAGGGGTGGTAGGGAAAGAGTGAGGCTACAGGGAGAAGAGATAGCAAGGGTGGAGGACTTTAAATACTTGGGGTCAAGCGTCCAGAGCAATGGTGAGTGTGGTCAGGAAGTGAAGAAATGGGTCCAAGCAGGTTGGAACAGGTGGAGGAAGGTGTCAGGTGTGTTATGTAACAGAAGAGTCTCTGCTAGGATGAAGGGCAAAGTTTATAAAACAGTGGTGAGGCCAGCCATGATGTACGGATTAGAGTCAGTGGCACTGAAGAGACAACAGGAAGCAGAGCTGGAGGTGGCGGAAATGAAGATGTTGAGGTTCGCTCTCGGAGTGACCAGGTTGAATAAAATTAGAAATGAGCTCATCAGAGGGACAGCCAAGGTTCGATGTTTTGGAGATAAAGTTAGAGAGAGCAGACAAAGATGGTTTGGACACGTCCAGAGGAGAAATAGTGAGTATATTGGTAGAAGGATGATGAGGATGGAGCTGCCAGGCAAGAGAGCGAGAGGAAGACCAAAGAGAAGGTTGATGGATGTTGTGAGGGAAGACATGAGGGCAGTTGGTGTTCGAGAGGAGGATGCAGGAGATAGGCTCTCATGGAAAAGGATGACGCGCTGTGGCGACCCCTAAAGGGACAAGCCGAAAGGAAAAGAAAAATTGATTGTCACGCTCTTCTCTCTGGGCACCAGTAGCGACAGATCCATCAGTGTGCTCATGTGTTCAAAGTGAACGGTGAACTAAAGGCTTTAACAAAATGAACACAAAGTGCCCAAAAGTAACACATAAACCCTCTGTGATGCTCCAGTGCCATGACAGCTGACAGTGATGACTCAGGCGAACCCCAGGGATAGCCCCCCACTTACTGTCAGCTTGAAGTGAAGCATCATGGGAGATGTGACTCATTCCTGCATGCGTAGCGCTCAAACAGAGCATGACTTGAATAGACTTAACTGCGTGTTGAGGGAACCTCAGGAAAGGAATCCTTGTATTGGTGCTTGATTATGTAAATGTTGGATGTCACTTCTGCACTGACACAACCTATGCATTGAGGGATAGGGCTTGTTCTCATATATTTTGTATGATTTTGGACAAAAAGTAAAAGTGTTTTGCTGCTTTAATAGAAAAACTAAATGACACACCGATGCTGCACTCAGAAGAATTTAGTAGGATTTGTAATAAGTCCTACAAAAAAAGTAAAACGTTGTTTCTAAAAGGATTTGATTTGCCGGCAGCATAGTAGAAAGGAGGTTAACACGTCTGCCTCACAGTTCTAAAGTTCTGTGGCTGGAATCTCAGCTCGGCCTTCCTGTACAAAGTTTCCAAGTTCTACCCGTGTTCTGACGGGTTGTTCTTTGGTCCACATAAAAAAAAACAAAACATGGCTGGTAGGAGGTAGGTTCATTGAAGACAAATCGCCCCAAGGTTTTAATGTGATCTAGAAACAAGTCCTCCAAGGCAGAAATCTCACATGATTTAACAAAAACGAAGAAGAACAAACACTTTCAGATATGCCGCACCAATTTTCCCCGAGTGTTTCCGTAGGGATCGGAGGCGGGAGTGTTATAAAATGGTGATGTAAAAAAAGACAAGCTTTAGAAAATAGTTTTTGCCGTCTGAGGAGCCAACTTTTAGACGAAACAACGACATGGATTAGGACATTTATTTTATTTTTTTTTTTACTTATGGCTGCTTAGTTGTTCCTCAGTCAGGGCGTTTTTTGATTGGCTACATTCCGTTCCACATCACAATTTACAGAGTCATGACTCAAGAGTAGTCCTAATCTGGTGACCAACAACAACAAACGTTGTTGTTGGTCACTGCGCTTGCCAACAAAGGTTTCTCCACGAAGTACTCACTTCTGTTTTACTTGAGGATCATATTGTGTACTTGTTTCACTCAAAAACACGCAACATTTTAAAATGTTATGCATTTTTTAAAACTCATTCACTGCCAGCCTTCCCAGTTAACATGGATATTTGACTTCTAAAGCTGTCAATGGCAGTGAATGGCAATTTTAGAGACTGTTCATTCCTTTATAAGTGAGCAAACCTTCAGCACCACCATTAGCAACCATTTATAAAGCATCATTGCATCCCATTGATGCCAGTATAATTGGGATTAATTTGAACTATGAGATTAATGTAAAAACAAGCGTAAAAACACATCATACCGAATAGTCAACAGAGGACACTGGGACTAATATACACAATATTCCCAGTAACAATGCCCCTAAGACATTTCAGCCCCGGTGGGATACATCGCAGTGCTAAATTTAATTCATGGCATGGGTCACATTTCACGGGGAGCACATCCAGGCTTTATGATGTACAGTATATGTCCCATGCAGCTGTGCTCAATGAGGCCATGTCTGCACCACACAGCAGCCAAGATGCTAATTAATTAGCCACTCCAAAGTTGAGCGGAGGTAATTAGCAATCTCTGCTCACTGGGAAGAAGCCAGTGCGCCGTGATGAACAGAGTTATTGTGTTTCAAACGGCGGCGGTGTTACCGTTTGTCACGGCAATGGCTGCAGGAGAGTGCAGTCGCAGACTACAATAGCGAAGGAATCCATTTCCATAAATAGAGAGAAGAAGCGAGTGGCTGCATTATTTATTATCTACGATTACAGTGGAATACCTTAAAGACTTTCAAATTTGGAGTTTAACCAATATCAAGGCATCCATCTTTTATCGCGGGAGGCTTAAAACTGGTGCCTGCAAACCCTCAAAATTTTCAATAAAATTATTATGTTGTATCATTAGGAAAAAGTGCATACCTACATATGGGTACTGGCGTCCCAATAAAACAAACATAATAAACCAAATACTCCTGCCTACCTTAGCTTTCAGCCAATTAAAAGCGCAGAAATGATTGTGACGTATCACATAAATTTGACATCCTGCAAGAGTGCATGAATAAAGTCAAGGCTGTTTAGAAAGAAAGACCAACCATCAAGAGAATAAAGTCCTTTTTTTTAAAAAAATATTTATTAACAAAAGGCAATTTTCTAGAGAATACGAGGTGTGTTAAAAATGTTCCAGGACTGTGTCACAAAGAATATATTTCAGATCCAAATTACAAATTACAAGTTTTCCTCTTCAAAGTAATCTCCCTGGAGTCAAGCACACTTTCGCAGCCTTCTCTGCCACACTTTCATGCAGTGTTGGAAGGATTCTTCCGGGATCCCATGTAACTCTGCCATCACAGACATCTTGATATGTTCCACAAGGTCCCCTTGATGGCTCCACTGGGCTTGGGAAAGTGACGAAGGAAAAAAAAAAAAAAAAAAAAAAATAATTCACACAGAGCCAGGTCGGATGAGGAGGAAGTTTGACCAGGAACTCTTGGATGCTCAAGGCACTGTGAGCAAATGCATTACTCTTGCCTCTTCTCGTGCACTGAACAAAGCAAATGCCGCAGGATATCTCTGAATACATCCTGGTTGACCGTCGGGCCCACATTGAAGGGGGAACATTTTCTGACACTTTGTATAATTATTTTATTTCGCTAGTATTATGAGAATAAAGTTATTTATTTATTCTAAATTCACTTGTTAAAATGACAGAGATAGGCACTTTTTAATTAGTTACATTTGATGATAGGGTCTCTAAGTGCTTTGCTTTTTTAGATATGTATGTAATTATCAATATGGTTAAGTATTATTGTATAACACAGTGCATACATATTTACTGTATATACTCTATTGGTACGGCTTGACAGTGGGCGTCTCGATCTTGCTCAGTATCGGGAAACTCTCAATTCAATTGATGTTGCGATGCCGTTCACCAGCTGTTCAAATTTTGAATTGCAGCACAACTAGTTACGAATGGCCTGCCACTCGTGAAAAGCAGTTTGAGAACCCCGCTCACATGATAGCTCAGTGGCGTTCAGACATTTCGCTCAGTGTGCTGTAGGCCACCGGCACGGTGGGCGACTGGTTAGCACGTCTGCCTCACAGTTCTGGGGACTGGGGTTCAACTCCCGGCCCCGCCTGTGTGGAGTTTGCATGTTCTCCCCGTGCCTGGGTGGGTTTTCTCCAGGCACTCCGCTTTCCTCCCTCACACCAAAAACATGCGTGGGAGGTTGATTGAAGACTCTAAATTGCCCGTAGGTGTGAATGTGAGTGTGAATGGTTGTTTGTTTATATGTGCCCTGCGATTGGCTGCCGACCGGTTCAGGGTGTACCCCGCCTCCCGCCCAAAGATAGCTGGGATAGGCTCCAGCAGCCTGCGACCCTAGTGAGGATAAGCAGTAAAGAAAATGGATGGATGGATGGATGGATGCTGTAGGCCTAAAATGCATTCTTTTGGAATGTGGAAGGAAGCCACAGAACCCAGAGAAAACCCACGCAAGAACATGCAAACTCCACACAGGAATGTGTGGATTCAAGCCCTCAACCTTAGAGCTGGGAGGCGGATGTGCTAACCACAAAACCATCATGTTACAAATATAATTGCTGTGAAAGTTGACTGAATCAGAGGCAGATGTGATCATCCTTGGTGGCACCATTGTACAGTATTATGTTCAAGCTTTCTCTGCAAAAAGGCTTCTTGTGTCTTCCAGTAAAGAATCTGGCGACTGCAGTAATGGGTGTGTTCTGTAACATGTCGGGACTTGAATTTGTATCTCAGATATTTAGGGCTGGGCTAAACACCTCACTCCGAAAACAGAACATTTTCAATAAAAATGACCAAACCTGAATAAGACTAAAACACGAGAGATTCTGGCAAGAATGCACAAGCTGGTACTGGTCCAAAGTACTCTATGTTCTATCGATTAAAGGGATTAAACAAAGGGCAGCTCTTAAATGACTTAAAAACGTCTTTCTTGAAAGTGTTGCCAGTTTCAGGAAGGGTGACTGACGTTCAACAGACGAGCTGTTTGGAGGGATTACATTATACATGTCATGAGACAAGAAAAGACTTTCTCAACTCGCCGTATTCGTGTCTGTACTCGCGTTTTCGTCGTCGTAAAACGTCACCATCGTCTATGGATTCACTTCCGCAACTTGTCAAGCGAAAAAAATGCCCGGATGTGTCCTGACTCAGCACACGTTTAGCAAACGTTAATTTGCTATCCTACCCAAGATGCACTGCAGTAATTCATCATGCTTCAACTTTGAAATGACAAAAAAGATTTATTTTGTTGTTATGTTGCATATAATTTTTTTCTAAAACAATTATAACTGAAAAAAAATACAAAATGAACACGATAAAAAAAAATCTCCTGAAGCTTATTCAAATATATGTATTCTAAAAATATATGTATTTCATTTTTCATATCTTATATAAAACTTTTTTTTTAACTCATCAGTATGAGTTATATTATTACATGCAGTACAAAACATATATTCAAATAGGTATGAGCACAGACATTTTGGGGGGGAGGTGCTCAAGCCAAAAGAAGGGCACCCATCACCGTAATTATTCATACTATTATGAAAAAAAACAGTACTATATATTTATGTATTGATTTCTGTTAACACAATCAACACAGTCAATAATTACAAACAACTATTACCAAGAATGTGACAGGAAGCTATAATGTATATAAAAAGTGTACACACCCCTGTTCAAATAGCCAAGATAAATCATTTTAAAACTTTTTTTCCACTGTCAGTTAACCTATTACCCGTACAACTCAATTGAAAAAAAAACAAAAAACAAAAACAGAGGGGTAGTAAAAATAAACAACTAGGATAACGTGGTTGCACAAGGGCACACACCCTGTCATAAAAGGGTATGTGGATGTGTTCAGAAGCAATTGCATTCAAACTCATGTTAAATGGGGCTCAGCACACACCTGTCACAATTTAAGGTCTATCTAATTAACCCCAAATAAATTAAGGGAGAATAGGTATAATTCTCCCAAGGACTCAAATAAATGCCCCTGAAATATCAAAACGCTTTGGGTGGAATTGATGATGGAGAGGGTAATTTATTTTTTTTAAATATATGAATGAAGGGAAAAAAAGGGGCTGCGGTAAACAAAGGTAGACATTTTTCATCCAGGGCAAAAGGACAAGTGCTTGAGCACCACTTGCGGTCTAGGTGTGCACGTCCCCATATTCAAATAATATATTAAATATCTAAAATATTGGCGGCACGGTAGGTCGACTGGTTAGAGCGTCTGCCTCACAGTTCTGAGGAACGGGGTTCAATCTCTGGCCCCGCCTGTGTGGAGTTTGAATGTTCTCCCCGTGCCTGCGTGGGTTTTCTCCGGGCGCTCCGGTTTCCTCCCACATCCCAAAAACATGCCTGGTAGGTTAATTGACGACTCTAAATTGCCCGTAGGTGTGAATGTGAGTGCGACTGGTTGTTTGTTTGTATGTGCCCTGCGATTGGCTGGTAACCAGTTCAGGGTGTATCCCGCCTCCTGCCCGATGATGGCTGGGATGGGCTCCAGCACGCCCGCGACCCTAGTCAGGATAAGCGGCTCAGAAAATGGATGGATGGATGTTTGTATCCATAAACATTTGCTTTAACAGGTAATGCAAGGACACTAGGACAGACAGAATTATATTTAAGTATACACATATTCTATCTAAATTGTTTAATATGTGTGAATATACAATAAGAACTAGGGCAAATCTGTGCCTGTGTTGAATGTAGATGTGGATAAATAATTATAAATTAATAATTTGAAGTCAGCTAGGCTAGGCTCCAGTGCGCCGCGACCCTGAACAGGATAAGCAGTATTGAGAATGGATGGATGAATGGATTTATTTAACCTTGAAGAAATAAAATTTTTTAACCTATATATAGTAAAAAAAAAAAACAAAAAAAAAAAAAAAAAAAAAAAAAAATATATATATATATATATATATATACATATGTATATACACATATACACACACACACACACACACACATTTAGAATTTCCACATATTTAGATGGGTTAAAGGAACAATTAAACAACAAAATGAATTCCTTAAAATTTCCTGACCAGTAAAGAGGATTAGGATTAGGATTCTTGTGACTGCTCATGAAAAAAAGAAAAAAAAAAGCCTTAACTCTGTGCTAGTGAGGCTTGTGTTATAAGGAGCGTTATTGTAATGCGTTATGATGATGCCATGTGGTGTGTTTTTTGGTTAACTTAATTGTAAAACATTAAGTCAAATTGGGACATTCCCACAGGCAGTCTTGTAATGTAACAGAATACAAATACTTTGTCAATATACTTGAGTAAACAAAGAAAGTTAATTTGAGACCATTACTTGTGGCTGAATTTGCTTTAATTTTTGTTATTTTATCAAAAATTATCAGTGGTTCTGCAATATCAGAATTTCTACATTCCTATTTTATATATTTGTTGTCTATCTGATGTTCATACCCTGGTTTAAAAAAACAATTCACAAGTTGCCCACCAGTTATTCATTATTTAAGTATTTTTTCCCCCCCTGAAAGTGGTAATGTTACGAGATTAGAATTGAAATGTTACCAGAATAAAATGTAGATGTTACAAGAATAAAGTCATATCTTGTTAGAATAAAATCGTAATGTTAGCAGAAAAAAGTTTAAATGTTATGAGGTTTACATCATAATGTTATGAGAATAAAGTCGCAATGTTACAAGAATAAAGTTGTGTTATGAAAATAAAGTCCTAATACTATAATACTATTATTATTATTATTATTGTTATTATTAAAGCCAAAGTCATAATAGAGTAATATATACATTAACAGGATAAAGTAGCGATGGATAAATTAAATTCTTTCTGAACAGCTAAATAGTTTTATGCTTGTAATAATATGACTGTTTCTCATAAAAATTCTAATTGCAAGTAAAAAAAAAGAAGTAAAATTCTATTTTTAAAAAACAATGAAAGTTCTAACCACTCACTTTAAAAAAATACTTTTACTTCCTATACTTGAGTACATTTACTATCAAAAAATACTTTTCCATTTACTATCAAAAAATACTTATCAAATGTCAGATACTTTTAACACTTTTAGTCACGTCATATTTTACTCCTACCAAAAGTTATTTTCTGTTGAGATACTTGTACTTTGAGTCAAGTATCGCTTGCAGGTACTATACTTTATACAAGACTGCTCACAGGTGAGAGTAGGAGGGAGTCGGGGGGCACTAACATTGGTTGACCGCCAGGGGGAGGTTGGAAAGGGGCTTTGTTCCCAACCCACCTGTACCTGAACGAAGGAGTGCAACTCGTCGTCCTCGTCCGACTCGAGGGCTACTTCCCCGTTTTCCTCCAGTAACAGCGGTAGCAGCATTAGCGGCGGCCTCCCGGCGCCCAGGTAGACGTCAGCCAAGGCGGCGGGGAGCTGACTGAGCGAGTGGAGCAGCGCGCCGAGCATGGAGCCGATTACGGCCTGGAGCGAGGAGACGGTGTGCCAGTGGCTCCAAGGTGAGCCCTATTCTCACCACTGCCTACCATAGCTGTTTTTGTTAGTTGCTGTGTTCGCCTCCGAACTACTTTGGAGTCACGAATAGAAGCACAGCGATTACAAAACACACACTCACAAGTCCTTTGGGAAGTAAAAGGTGGAGGTGGAGGTGGAATCAGGAAGTGGCCAGGAGGAGCCATAACAGACTTTTCTCTGATCATGTCAACAACTATGCTGTAGTCGGTGGAGTATTGTGACATGCTTCCCCCCCCCCTATCAGACTTTTCTTTAAAGTGACTTTGTACGTGTAACCAAAGGTGGCAAAAGTACTCACACTCTGCATTTAAGTAGAAGTACAGATACTTATGTAGAACCACTGGTAAAAGTACAAGTACTCATTCAACTCTTTACAAAACTGTCCAAAAGTAAAAGTGAAATTTTACTCTCAATTATATACAACACTTAGCACGACAGCTAAATAACAAAACAAAAAACAAGCTACCTAGCATTGCTCAGACTTTTATGCGAAATATGTTTCCATAGTTTTGTGAATGTTGTCAACTGACTTACAAAAAATGATAAATTAGCTAATGATAACGTCTGGGGAAAAAAAATACATTTTACTTGCATATGTTTCTTCAGATTATACAATATTTGAATGGCAGAAACTGGTGGTTTTTAGGTTTGAACAATTAATGCATTCACCATGAATCATTCTTGGAGCTGACAACCTCAAACAATTCTCTTAAATAAGCGGAATATCCTGCTTCTCGGAATCTGTTGCTGTCGTAGTTAATGCTCCGCTTTTCACGTTCCTCCATGTCACTGCTGTCCCTGTGTTTTCCCACCTGATAATACTCCATGATCTACATCAATCAATCAAAATCTCAACCTTGGTTGGCTTTACCTATCACTGTTTACATCTTTTTTTTTTTTACCTTGTCGTCGTCTGTGAAGGTAGAAATAAGTAACACGCCTATTTTGACTAATAAGTAAGGAGTACAAAGTACAGATATCTGTATTCAAATTAGAAAAATAAATTCTCAGGTAAATTATGTAGTAAAGTACTTGTACTTTGTTACTTTTCACCACTGTATGTAATGTGTTAATCCGATGAAGCAGACCAAACAACTTTCAGATTTTAACATCACAATGTAAATTGAAGCATGCACAATGAAATGAAAATACAAGTGTGTCCATGGTTAGCATCTGCTCAATAAGAAATTGACATTGTAACAGAAGTTCAGAACATTCAGCATGGGAGATTTTCCCATCCTATTAAAAATATCATTTAAAATGGATGAACTTGATCAAGGAAAAGTCAAATCATTCACGGTATGTACTCTACTCTCTATTGACACTTTTCCGTTGGCAAAAGCAGGTGCAACCATGTACCATTTCTAGTCCTGACCAGATACTACAGTATTAAACAGTAATGTACACGCACCGGTCAAGCGAATTCGTCGCACGCTAAGCAGTGGACAGCAGTATGACACTTCACAGCACCCACTTTGCTGCAGCGTGCCCTCACTGTCCTCTCAGATGATATTTGTCTCCTTAAGTTGGAGAATTCAATAAACTACTGTCTCATTCCCCTCCATTATTGTTGTTGGTTAGCCTGTCTCATTCTGAATTATGTGTTCAATGCACCCAAAGTGAGAGAGCGAGGGTGAGTGTATTGGTAGATTCGGTACGATGCAATACCTCTGATTGACAGGTAATTCATCCAAGATAACCCGCTGGGGTAGTCTCCATCTTCCAGATGGATGGATTAACCTGTGAGGAATCAGGCGCTCTCAATTCAATCCCTTTACACCCCCTCACAATTCCACATTTTGCTATACAGTGGTGCCTTAAGATACGAGTTTAATTTGTTCCATGACCACGCTTATAACGCCTTTCCTCATTAAAATGAAAGGCGATGCCTTTAATCCATTCCAGCCTTCCCCAAAAAACAACAGATATTTAGAAAATGGTACTCTACGATATTGTACTTTATAAAAACATACAGTAATGACAGAATTAAATAGAATGTAAACCATTTTATCATGAATTCAATGGACCTTGTGTTGCTCATTCTGGTGTGCACACCTTGGCTACCTGGGGGCTAGACATGGAGCCATCATTTGTGTTCAAATATCCATTGCTATGAGGGGTCTAATACCGCGACACTGCTATTTATTAGCCCGTCTATGGTGTTTTGCAACGTTTGTTAGCATTTAACTAAATAGACTTATCCGAGGGCAAATAATGTGGTTGTTTTAAACACACAAAGTGTAATTCTATTTGTTTTATTTTTTACTAGGACTGGGAGTGGCAATTTAATATCTTCAAGCCACTTTTTTGAAGAATTGTTCACTACCTGCTAAACTGCTGCTTGTTGTGAAGTGAGTTGAGTTCACTGCCACCATAAAGTGCTCATATCTCAAATCTTTGCACGCAAGGCAAAGCACAAAAAAAAAAAACTGTCCGAATGACGACTTGTATCTCGAAAAACTCAAAATAGAATTTATTTGTTAAGCAGGATGTTAGAGACATTAAAAGTGCTCATTACATTTATAAAAAAAATGTTAATCTACCAAAATGGTGGCCACCCGTCACGTTTCTACTCGTAGGTTGGGTCACCTCTATCTGAAGGCACCACTGTATTTGCACTTGACTGGTTGTCCCAATACTTCTGTCGATGTAGTGTCTTTACATACATACTTATGGACATATTTTCTCGTCAAATAAACAAAAACTTTCACATTATGATTATTACATGGCTTACAAAAGGTACCTAGTGTTGTGGTTTGTTACAGTAAATACCAGCACCAAACCTTCCAATACCTTTACAGGGTCCATGTTCCAGCTGCATGTCTCGGCCTGTTTTACTTGCAAATATGGGCTTTCAGTAAGAGAAGCCTGACTTTTCCCACCTCCTATGTCCTGCTGCCAGGTCTGGACGCCCCCTTGGGTCGGTATGCCTTGTCGGAGTGGCATCTCTCCGGCATGGATCTGCTCCAGTTGACTTCGGAGGACCTGGAGAGGCTGGGAGTGTCCAAGATCGGCCACCAGGAGCTGATCCTCGAGGCCGTGGAGAACCTGTGCTCCTTGGTGAGGCGGGGGAAGCGCAGTCATGTGTATTTTGTGTACAGCATGTGACCATGGCAATGAAGAGTCGAGCTAGGGATGTTTGTCTTGAGGATATTGTAGATGTCTTGTGTTCAGTGCTGACACTCTGCTTTTGAACAGCATTAACAGTCTAATGCTGAATTTAAAGCACATCTTGTAGTAGAACATCGTGTTCACAGTCACTTTTTTCCCAGTTTTGTCTCAAGAGATTGTTAGGTTTGGGTGTTAGGCTCAGAGGTTAGGGGTCAGGGTTCGGAGGGGAGACTTTGGGTTAGGTTTAAAAGATTTAGTTAGGGTTACGATTAGAGTTAAAAAATGATATGCTTTATATGCATTGAGTTCGCACGGTCAAAAATTGGACTGCGTGCGGTCGACTGTAGAGGGGTCAGCGTGGACCCTACACACAGGAGTATCTCACATGGACCAACGCACCCTGTGGAGATGCAGAAAGTATTAATTGACTTTTAGGGGGTTAGGGTTTGGGTTCACGTTATGGTTAGGATTCAGAGTTAGGGTTTAGCACCTAACCCTAACTTGACTTAAAGCATTATCAAAACTAAATACAACAGTGATGGAAGGGGACCTTTAAGAAGGGATTTGGTGAAAGAAATGCTTGCGAGTAATTGACAACACCCACCGAAAAATGTTTGCAATGACTTATATATGCTACAAAATGATAGCAAAGCATGTTTCTATTAGACAAGGCTACGGCCTGACTAAGTGTAGCTCCTGTCTTCACTTTTAATCCGATGCAACACCTTCTGGTGTGCACAACTTGGACACAGCAGGGAAGTTTAATACAGTCATGCAGACACAAAGATATCATCTACTACTGCTAGTGACTCAGTAAGCTGCCATAGTAATAGTCATTTTTCACAGAGAATAAAGAATACATCCCTCTGAGTAGTGTCACAGTATATTGTCTGTTTACATGGGTTGCTGCACTGTTTGTGTTCAAATATCTGTTTCTTAAAGCGTTATAACACTGCCGCATAGTTATGTCTATGTCTTTCCAGTTATGTGGTACCATTAAGCTGGTGGACTTGAGGGCAAAGTTATGTGGTTGGTTTCAATATACAATGTGTAATTCTCTTTGTTTTATGGTTCGTTTGACAGTAAACTAAGTGGCATTAAACAGTTGGAAGCTTCTTCTCTGAAGAATTGTTCAGTACCTGCCAAACCACGTACTGCTTATTGTGAAATCTATTGATTTGAGTTACTTCACTGCCACCATACAGTGCTCGTGTGTCAAACTTTTGCTCTTAGTCAAACCAAAAAAATTAGCTGAATGACTGTTAGCATCTCAAAACTCGTATCTCAAGGCACCAATGTACAGTATTTCCTTTGTGGGAACAAGTTAGGGAAGACCCTTTTCTGCTCCAATAAGGTCCTTAAAAGGTCCATGGTTAGATAAGCTGGGAATGGAAGCGCTTGACCGTCCCCTGACCTCAACCCCATTAAATAGCTTTGGATGTTTTTTTTTCCTTCCATTTTCTATTCGTGTAAGTGTAATGTCAGGTGTCTGAGACTTTTGTCCCTTTAGTGTACTTGCATGCAAATTTATGGGACCACTACTTTAATCCCAATGTCCAATTACCTCAGGGTAACCACTTGTGAGGTTGTTTTATTTATAACACTTAAGCAGCAGTAGTGTGTTGTAGACTAATTGAGCAGGACAGTGCGATGCGACAGTCAGTGAATGCCGCACTTGGCAGCTCAAGCAACTTAAACCTGTTGCCAAATAGCAGACAGGAGCCTTCATGCTGACTCTCGCTCTATGAATGTGAACCGTTATGTAAAGATTTAAGATCAGACGCTTGCGTGAAACGGTTTCATAAGATAAGATACACATGCAAAGTTATACAGTTTACATTTACATTATAGAGCGGCATCCAGCCGTCTGTTTGGCTTGTGACCGTCCTCATTCATGAAACCATGCATCACATGGAGGAGAGTAAATGCTTTCAAGTGGGCCGTTACGTCATTACAGCTTGGTAACTGTGGATTAGTGCCACTGGTTGATATGTAACAACAAAGCCCGACTGGAACAAACCTCTTGACCCCCGATGACTGAGTCCTGAATGCAACCTGCTCCTACTATCTTGCAATTGCCTCTGATTAAATTCTTATGTAATTTAATCCTATTTATTATAGGCTATATATCCTGATCTAATTCACTGCAGTCAAGCAATTCTATTCATTTTGGGCTTCAGATGTCTCAACATAAAACTCTTCTCATTAGAAAAATGTCATGTCAATATATTACTACAGTGTGTGTATGTATATCTATGTATATATGCATATGTGTGTGTGTATATATATATATATATAAATACAGTGGGTATGGAAAGTATTGAGAACCCCTTCAATTTCTTGCTCTTTTTTAATATTCCAGCCATTTGCTAAAATCATTTAAGTTAATTTTTTTCCCCACATTAATGGACACACAGCACTCCATATTGACAGAAAAAAAAAATTGTTGAAATTTCTGCAGATTTATTAAAAAAGAAAAACTGAAATATTACAGCCATAAGTATTCAAACCATTTGCTGTGACACTCATATATTTAACTCAGGTGCTGTCCATTTCTTATGATCATCCTTATGCTGGTTCTACACCTTCATTGGAGTCCAGCTGTGTTTGATTACGGTATACTGATTGGACTTGATTAGGAAAGGAGCGAGAACACATGGTGTACAGAAGGGCCAGAGGTGAGGTTTGAACTTCAGAACTGTGAGGCAGAGGTGCTTACCACTAGTTCACCGTGCTGCCCATTTGAATTGTTCAAATCACATGTAAGGGTTTGATTACACAGAGAATGCTTGAGCTTTTGCCACCCCAAGTCCATGTGATATGAAAAAGGTCTATAAAGTCCTCCTCATTAGATGTCGACCCAGCTAAACGTAATAATTTTGAGCATGTTTACCATTGAAAATGCATTAAACCTTTGAGTAATGTGGTATTTTAAGATTTCAAATTGTCTTGTAAATTGTCCTTGTCAGTCATATGGTGACACTGGGGAGAACCTGCAGGGCCTGACGGCAAAGTTGCGAAGCGTGGCCCACAACTTGCAGATGGGCATCCAGGGCCGCTGGCGCCAGAACAACTACGACGGGCAGAGTGCCACCAAGTTGTCCACCAGTGTGCTTCACGCAGTGGTGGAGCTCATCGCCACTGCCAAAGGACTCTTCTCCTTACTGAAAAGGTCGGTGAAGAGGGAAGTTATCTAACTGTTACACACACTGTATGCCAAATGCTATTTTAACCCAAGTCAGGCTTTAATAAGAGTAGTGTCAATTGTGTAATAAAAGCACAACTTATTTAACATTCTGGCTGAAAATGTGAACATTTTTATTTATTTATTTTTAATTTACAGGCTACCCCTAAAGTTTGGACACATAGGCAACTGTCAGCAATGTGGAGTTATTTCATCATTATTATGTCTCAAAGTCAAATTGTTAGACTTCAGTTCAGTGAGTATTGAAAGGATTAATTCCATAGGTGTGATGCGATCACAGAAGGCTTCCTGTGAAGATAACCATAGAAGAGAAGAAATAGTAACTACATAGGAAAGAGCAAGGCTGCTCAGTACAATATAAACTATAGCTCTAAATATTTAGACATAAACACCAATACCATAAACAGATACATTTTAACAAGCAGATGCTAACATAAATAGTATGCAGCCATAAACATAATGACTGGTATGAAAATGACCAGAGAAGATTATTGATAAATGGCACATACTGTATTTTTGTAACTATTTCACAACCAACGAATATGTTCAAATTCAATATGAATTAATTCAAAAGTACATGTGTACCAGACATACTGTAACTATACAGTAAAATGCCAATTGGTGACAGTGTTGCTCTACAAACATATTCCCTTTCCTCTCCATTGTAGTTAGGAGTGTTAAAATGTTCCTTAAAACAAACGGTTATAAAAGTTTTATGATGGCTAGAGTCTAAACCTGAAGCATGTAATTTTCCTTTGTATTATTTTCTATGGGAAGAATCTTTTGTGCTCAACTTTGCCATTTACCATGTGTTTAAATGCTGTTGTGCTATTGTGATGAAGTACAACTTTTGTTTTGTCAGGTATCAGCTCTCCCAGCTGAGCGAACGTTCGACCAGCAAGAAAATCTTCAGCCAGTGCAAAGAACTGGGGGCAATTGTACAAAAGGTTGGTCTTTATCCATCCACCCATTTTCTACAACACTTGTCCTCATTAGGGTTGCAGGTGAGCGGGAGCCAATCCCAGCTGATTTTTGGCAAGAGGCGGGGTACACCCATTTACTATTCGCCAGCCAATCGCAGGGTACATAGAAACACATTTCTGTTTTATTGCAATATATATATATATATATATATATATGTGTATATATATATATATATATATATATATATATATATGTATATATATATATATATATATATATATATATATATATGTATATATATATATATATATATATATGTGTATATATATATATATATATAAATACACGGGGAGAACATGCAAACTCCACACAGGCGGGGCCGGGGATTGAACCCGAGTCCTCAGAACTGTGAGGCTGACGCTCTAACCAGTCGTCCACCGTGCCGCCTATATATATATATATATATATATATATATATATATATATATATATATATACACTTATGTATATGTATGTATGTATATATACATGTATATGTACATATGTATGTATATATATATATATATATATATATATACATATATATGTATATATATATATATGTATATATATATATATATATATATATATATATATACGTGTATATATATATATGTATATATACATATATATATATATACGTATATATATATACGTGTATATATATATATGTATATATACATATATATATATATATATACGTATATATATATACATATATATTTATATATACATGTATATGTACATATATATGTATATATACATGTATATGTACATATATATATATATATATATATATATATATATACATATGTATATATGTATATATACATGTATGTATATGTACATATATATATATATATATATATATATATATATACATATATATGTATGTGTGTATATGTATATATGTATATGTGTGTGTATGTATATATGTATACGTATATATGTGTGTAAGTATGTATATATGTGTATATATGTATATATATATATATATATATATATATATATATATATTTTTTTTTTCATTAGTAAGTAATCTGACAAACTATGTGAAATTTGATAATTTGTCGCAGCTTGTGTGTTATGGCACCCTGATTGGGAGCTACGGGTATAGACGAACAACCATTGACACAAACTAAAGAAACAATTTTTAGTTCTCAGTAAACGTAACATGCATGTTTTTGGAATGTGGTAGGAAACTGCCAGAAAAACTACACAAGCACAGGGAGAACATAAAAA